>NC_091296.1:71539016-71606516 GCF_038502225.1 Cherax quadricarinatus | reverse complement strand
TGATACTGTGCTTATGGGAGATTCTAAAGAAAAATTGCAAAGGTTAGTGGATGAGTTTGAGAATGTGTGTAAAGGTAGAAAGTTGAAAGTGAACATAGAAAAGAGTAAGGTGATGAGGGTATCAAATGATTTAGATAAAGAAAAATTGGATATCAAATTGGGGAGGAGGAGTATGGAAGAAGTGAATGTTTTCAGA
The DNA here is from genome assembly GCF_038502225.1 of Cherax quadricarinatus. Taxonomy (NCBI): domain Eukaryota; kingdom Metazoa; phylum Arthropoda; class Malacostraca; order Decapoda; family Parastacidae; genus Cherax; species Cherax quadricarinatus. Next base: position 71,606,320 of record NC_091296.1, on the reverse strand, counting down.
TACTTGGGAGTTGACGTGTCGGCGGATGGATTTATGAAGGATGAGGTTAATCATAGAATTGATGAGGGAAAAAAGGTGAGTGGTGCGTTGAGGTATATGTGGAGTCAAAAAACGTTATCTATGGAGGCAAAGAAGGGAATGTATGAAAGTATAGTAGTACCAACACTCTTATATGGATGTGAAGCTTGGGTGGTAAATGCAGCAGCGAGGAGACGGTTGGAGGCAGTGGAGATGTCCTGTCTAAGGGCAATGTGTGGTGTAAATATTATGCAGAAAATTCGGAGTGTGGAAATTAGGAGAAGGTGTGGAGTTAATAAAAGCATTAGTCAGAGGGCAGAAGAGGGGTTGTTGAGGTGGTTTGGTCATTTAGAGAGAATGGATCAAAGTAGAATGACATGGAAAGCATATAAATCTATAGGGGAAGGAAAGAGGGGTAGGGGTCGTCCTCGAAAGGGTTGGAAAGAGGGGGTAAAGGAGGTTTTGTGGGTGAGGGGCTTGGACTTCCAGCAAGCGTGCATGAGCGTGTTAGATAGGAGTGAATGGAGACGAATGATACTTGGGACCTGACGATCTGTTGGAGTGTGAGCAGGGTAATATTTAGTGAAGGGATTCAGGGAAACCGGTTATTTTCATATAGTCAGACTTGAGTCCTGGAAATGGGAAGTACAATGCCTGCACTTTAAAGGAGGGGTTTGGGATATTGGCAGTTTGGAGGGATATGTTGTGTATCTCTATACGTATAAGCTTCTAAGCTGTTATATTCTGAGCACCTCTGCAAAAGCAGTGATAATGTGTGAGTGTGGTGAAAGTGTTGAATGATGATGAAAGTATTTTCTTTTTGGGGATTTTCTTTCTTTTTTTTTGGGTCACCCTGCCTCGGTGGGAGACGACCGACTTGTTGAAAATATATATATATATATATATATATATATAATATATATATATATATATAAATATATATATATATATATATATATATATATATATATATATATATATATATATATATATAAACACACATGCACACATATATGCACACATGCACACAAAGTACATATATTCATGTGCAGTATAAAAAATGACAATCTAACAATGATAGACAAGAAATATATCACATCACATGGAGTCTTCAGCTGGAATCATTCCTGCTGAAGATACCATGTGATGTGATGTGTTGTAATGGTGCTGGTTCTTTATGTTAAATTGTGGTTCTGTCATCACACAAATGCACAAACACAAGCACACAAATACACAACTACAAGCACACAAATGCACAAACACAAGCACACAACACACACACATACAGTAAAACCCTCTTACGCTGTGACCTCTCACAGTGCAATTTTGTGTAAATGATTTTCAAAAAGAAGATTCGTAATATCATAATGTAAAAAAATCTTAATATTTTGAGCCACAAATTAAATAGTACATTAACGTGCAAAACTTGTTAAATAAACTTCATAGATTTTTCTCTATCTGTTTGCCAGGTCATGATCAGTACCCCTAGGCTCCAGTAGAAGAGGACTTTATTATAATTACTCTTTTCTGTGACATTAACAGTGGTGTATCTATCTTTGCAGCATTTTTACAATTGTTGAATAAGATGTTGGTTGATGACAGAGTAGAAAGATACATCTGCATTTCCCTCATATTATCAACATGGCAGTGATATTTTGAGACAGTAGGTTGAGGCCCACTGGCTCACATATTCATCACAATCTAGTTCATCCAGTACCTAGCACAGGCAGAGAGAGATACAGTTTCTTCTTGAAAGCTTCTATATTTGTTCTTGCAATATTTCTGATATCTGCTGCTGGTGCAAGCTGAATAGCCTTGGATCACAAATGTTGGCACAGTGTTTTCATATTGTGTCCATAGTATCCCTGCTTTTCACTGGGTCTATTTTATATTTCGTCCCACCTCTCTCCAATACATTATGGTAGATTTGGGACTAAACCCTCAAATATATTCCATGTATATATTATCAATTATATCTTCTTTGCCACAGAGGTACATTCTAAGTACTTTGAAGCATTCCCAGTGAATTAAATGTTCTATTGGCTCTATGTAGACAGTAAACAATTTTTGTTTTTTCAACTCTGATATCTCCTCTGCCTTGAATAGATCCATCAACACATGATATTCCATACATGAGAACACATGTGATTTGAAGGGTGTCATCACTGGCCTTTTTTTTTTCTTTTTGAAAATTCTCATTATCCACACAGTCATTTTTCTGGCTTTTGCATCATTTACCATATTGTGTTCTCTATATGATAAGTCATCTGAGATTATTATACTCATGTCATGCACATGTTTCCTTTTGTTTTATGAAATGGTCCTCCTGTGTTTTTATTTTTTATCTCCATTCTTTCTATAGCTGTGTAGCTGGAATTTGTCACCACTAAACATCATCATATTTTTTATTTCCCACTGCAAGATTTTGTTGATATCTGATTGCAAATTTTCTGTGCCTTTCACCAAGGCAGCCCTCCCCACACATTCAAATGCTTTAAGTAATGACTAACAGATGTGAGGTAAATTACACTGTAGTAATTTTTACCTAGCATAAGAGTAAAGACAAAAGTGTTTGGCAGATTTTGAGGTGCCAGGAACATAACCCTAATTTTTCCAAATGTTCTTCACTTCATAAAGCCATTTTTCCATAAAGTGCAGATTCTCAGACTCATATCCCCCCCCCCAGCATTATGAAAGGCTTTACACATTCACGCACAGACATGGAAAGACACACACGCATGCACACACACATGCCTGCAAGCATGCACGCACACACACACCTTAATGTTTATATATATATATATATATATATATATATATATATATATATATATATATATATATATATATATATATATATATATATATATATATAATGAATGTGTTAAATGAAGCTAAGGTAAGTTAGTGTTAAGAACATCATGTGACATTCTCCTTCATGAACTAAAATGGTTTCAGTATTGTACTATACTTTCTAAAACCAAATTTGAGAAATTTCTTTGCCTAGGTCAGAATTTTATCTAAGTTCTTAATACTTGATGTCTAAATTTAAATCAACAAAAGAATAATTAACAAGCAACAACATTCTTCAGTGTATCAAACAAAGAACATTTCATATGCTTTTTAGAATCATATATGTAATACCCTTCTTTTGTAAAAAAAAATTGTCAGTAATTTTGTACAAGTCTCAGATTATAAAATTGTTCACTGGCCACACCATAAATGCTATCTTTGATTTTCTAACTGTAGCACTTTCACATAATACCATTATAACAATCATCTATATTATTTCTATTTTGTGCACACAGCGCACATGTGTCTTGAGATTTCCTTTTTGAATAGTACGAAAACTGCAGAGGGGGCATGAGAATGGTTTCTCTCCAGTGTGAGTTTTGTAGTGCTTGAGAAAGTTGTTCTTGTGAAGAAAGACTCTGCCACAGCATGGGCAGACCACACCATATCCTGGTGGGCGGATTGACTGCAGGTGCCACACCAACGTTCCATCCTACAAGACAGATACACCACCTTACATAAGTGATACCTCATACTTTACTGCAACAAATACTTCCAAAGTTCTTCTACTTACTACTGACATAAAGTACAAAGCTAAATTATCAATCCGTTTACTATAAAATAATTTTCTTTTTAAATAATCATAGACATGATTCTTCACATCTTAAGAAAATACTTATTCTAAGGCAAGCTATTTTTATTCTGCTTATACTGTATATAAAATATTAAAGGAAAAACATTTACAGCCTTATCTAGGTGAACTTAACCTTTAGGTACTTTACACCAAATCCCTGGATCAAGAGCCCCTCATCAGCACGAAGGCCCTCTCTTCTTCGTATGATCTTTTCATGGAATGCTTAGTTTTACAAAACTACTTAACCAAATACCTAAAGTTGCACACTATACCATTAGCTTAAATAACTAATTATGCATTCTTCAGTTTGTAGTAGTTTCCAAAACATACATTAAATTAAACTTTGTACTGCACAGAAATATTAAAACATATACTGTGCTGCTTCAGATGTACACAAGATTCACCTCAGGCTGCTCTTCATATTATATAAATGAACTACCATACAGATGTTCATCTGTTATGTTATTTGTTCTTTATGATATTTTTTGCAAATTAAAAATGTATCATAAATTAAGACAAGGCAGGTGACACCCCCTCTGATGTAAGATATGTAAGACTACTACAATGATGGATGATCAGACAATAAGGGAGGTGTTCCACATTCTATTTTTGCGCATAAGGGTAACATTTCAACATTATGGTTAGTTTGCTTGAAATGCATTGCATAATTAGTGGCTTTCTTTTGTGCCTACCAGTGTTTTATTAAATGTGTACTACAGTATTTGTACTTCATAAAAAGAAATGAAAATTCTATTGTATGTATTGTGAGACACAAGCAACTGTCTACCTAACCTGGAAATTAATGTGAAATACTAAGAAGAAAAATGTTGCAACCCATTATGTTTCAAGATAAAATCTGCAAAATATAATAACTAATGAAGTGAAGTTATGAGACCTTACCGCAATAACATGCAGAATTTGTTCTCACTGAAAGATTTGTAAAATGAAATAATGAAGGATAAAACCAAGGTACAGAATATAAACAAGAAATTTTGTTTTTTTCTCCAACTACAATATTCTAAAAACAATAAGATATACTAGATAATTTTTTTATAAATCGGTTATTAATTAGTTTGCTTGGAGCACAAGGTTTAGTGCTTAGTTTGAATACATTATTAGCTTCGAGCAGTGTATCACACTACTTTTAATATTAATGCAGGATACCATCTTTGAGGACAATTATTTACTTCAGATTTATTACTACACTTAAAAAACTAACTCCTAAGATAAATTAGAAATAGCAAGAGTACTGCACTGTATTTGTTTTCATTAATTCAAAAACCAGTGTCCCTGATGTAAAACTTTTCATAAAGTGCATATGCCATTATTCCAAAGTATATGTCTTGCCCTTGCTGATAGATGCTTGAATGACAACTAGCAACAGCCTTGCTGATGCTACGGTACTGATAATAAATTACCTAAGCATCAGCATGGAAAAAATTATTGACATTAAAAACAAGAGCTAGTGTGTTATTATTTGGCCAGCTTGTACTCCTGCTGAATATCCCACATTCTCCAATACAAACAGTTGAATAATTTAATACAATCACAGTGTTAATATACAGTGGAACCTCTACTTATGAGTTTAAGGTCCTGATGTGACCTTGCTCACATCTGGATTTGCTCATTTGCAGAGTCAATTTTCCTCATTTAAATTAATTGAAATGGAATTAATCCGTTCCAGTGGAATTTCAGGCATGACAAAATACTTCAATAATTTCCCTAATATCAGCTCTACAGCTTATTTATCTATCAGAATTCATTTAATATGACATAATAAACAATATTAATAACATAGAAATATGATATATACACTAGAATGAATAAAATAAATGTCATTACATATGTGGCTAGTGGTGATGACAGCGACCATTGTTGTTGTTACCAGGGTATAACAAGGTTGTTTTCAAGGTACAAGGTCTGCCACTGCTGCTTCATGTTGTCTGCCACTGCTGCTTCATGTTGTCTGCCACTGCTTATTCATGTTGTCTGCCACTGCTGCTTCATGTTGTCTGCCACTGCTGCTTCATGTTGTCTGCCACTGTTGCTTCATGTTGTCTACCACTGCTGCTTCATGTTGTCTGCCACTGCTGCTTTCATGTTGTCTACCACTGCTGCTTCATGTTGTCTGCCACTACTGCTTCATGTTGTCTGCCACTACTACCTCATGATGTCTGCTCCCACTTTTGCTAGCGTATTGAAGAGCTTTTCAGTATGTGAAGGTTGAGGGGCAGTGCCAATGGACTGGTATTGGACAGTGACATCATTTGTTTACTCTTGAACATCGCCAAAGAATCGAACATCTGTCTCTTTGAGCTCAGTTTCAAGGTACTTCTCATCGTGAAACCAATCAAAATCATATCAATTTCTATAGTATATCTTCCATTCTATCAAAAGAGACCATAAAAACAAGAATCCAGTCATAAAAACCATACGAAAATATACCGCCAAGGGGAGACTAATGGCTGATAAGTGAACTTTATTTATGGTCCGATTTCTTTCATTTTTGGTATACGTTAAGAAACATCTTTCCATCATGCATTGCCCAAGTTTCAATAAGACAATCCAACAAACAACTGAGATCAAATTCCTTAGACCAAGAGCAAGAGCCCCTCACCAGTGTCAAGGAACCTCCCTTGAGGCCTGCTTGCATCTGGAAGCAAAAAATCGACCAAGCAACTGCTTGTATCTAGAAAAACTCACATGTGGATGCACTCGTAAGCAGAGGTTCCACTGTATTAACCATCTCAGGGTTTTGGCTGTACTAGTACGGTTTATGCACCAGGGTTTTTGACATACTAGTATGCCTAAATTCTAGCACCCTCAAATCTAGTGAGAGAAAGCTGGTAGGCCTGTATATGAAAGAATGGGTCTATGTGGTCAGTGTACGCAGTATAAAAAAAATCCTGCAGCACACAGTGTGTAATGAGAAAAAAAAAACTTTGACCGTGTTTTTGGATTAAAACAGCGACTTTGCACTGTATTTTCGTATGGTATTTATTGTTGTATTCTAGTTTTCCTGGTCTCATTCTATAGAATGGAAGACATATTACAGAAATTGAGATGATTTTGACTGGTTTTACAATGAAAAGTACCTTGAAATTGAGCCCAAAGTAGCAGAAATGTTCGATTTTTACCAAAGTTCAAAAGTAAACAAATCATGCTAAGCGTCCAATACACATCAACTGGCGAGTCTAATATTCTTTCACAAGTGCGCCGATATTATTTATACCATTTTTTACACTAATGCAGTAGTCTGCATAACAGTAAATCTTCTATTTTTTGTGAGAATAAAAATTCAAAGTGGAAAGTAAAAGAATGTAAGAGGGGCGTTGGGACGTGACTAATGAACAGAGGAAATGTCATTTTAGTTTATTCTGAACCCTATTTGGAAATTGGCATCTTTTGAAATTTGTGTGAAATTGGCAAAATTGCTAAATTCTGACCACTGTATTGGATAGTTGAAATCTGTAAATGGGTGGTTTCTTGCACTCATTCAATAGAAAAAATGGAGTTCTAGCGAAATATTCATGATTTTTGTCGACTAGTACAGTGGAATTGGCCGAAAATAGGGCTCAAAGTGGGCAAAATCACTGATGCGTAAACATCGTTGAGACCGCTAACTTCGCGAGAGCATAATTCCGTAAGTTTTCCATCAAATTTCATACTTTTGGTGTTATTATGATCGGGAAAAGATTCTCTATCTTTTCATAAGAAAAAAAAAATATTTTTTTTAATTTGGGAGACCCTGAGAACAAGTCTCTGAGAGGGCCTGTCGACCCTGAAAGGGTTAACGAATAGCGAGTGTTATTCAGCACTGCATGGCAAAGGTAAGAACATTCGTAGAAAGATAGAAATTCTGATTGTGAGGGTAAGTACAAATGGAAAGGAGTCACAACCAGTATAGTAAATCATGTTTAGAAAAAGTAGACTGAGAATACCAGGGAAATGTCAGAAATGAAGGCAGCAAGCTGATATACTGGGCAATCAATAAGATGTTGAACAGTCAAATGCATTTGCAGAGATACAGAAATCAATCAGATCCAGTGAAGTTTAGAAATGACAGCTAAGCAAAGGACATTTCTAAAGCTCTATGAGCAAGATGAGACACAAGATGAAACATATGTAGATGGTGACAAGGCAAGAGGAAGGATGGGGAAGGGAAAGGGAAAGGAGAGGAAGGAGTAAAAAATTAAAGGGTAAAAGGGATAACATTTATAATTTTCTCACATGATTCAACAGCTGGATGCTTAGTAACAAGGGTACCTGGTCAGTCTCCTTTATAAGAGCAGTTATGCTCTGAGGTGTCTTCATATCCACAGGCTCAAGACATGGTGCATATTTGGAACAGTGGATGGCTGATGATGATGGATGGGAAAATGAAAGGGAACAGCAGAAAGACATGTATTGGCAACAATGGAAAATAAACTCCTTCAAAGGTTTAGCAGTCATTCAACACATTACAGAGTTGGAGGCAGAAGTAGGGAACACACCACTATGTTGAGTATTATGAATGCTAAAGACACTGCCTTTTGCCTCATCCACAGTAGGAGTAGAAGAGTTCCAGGGAGGATGAGCAACTGAAGACAGGGATGGCAATAAATTAGGTTTGTCCCAAGAGAGTACAGTCAAAGACTGTAAGTTTGGAATCTGATACAGTACTTTGAATTATTATATGTTTATTTTATTTATAGAAATTGCTAAACCTGTAAGATTCGTGCAGTGCTGAGTCGCAGACGTAAGAGAGATGGTGAGGGGGCGGGGCAGAAGGGCTGAGGGAAGGGCGTCAGACAGAGGAAATGGGGGTTACTACTGTTGGAGCAAATCAATGTCAGTTACGAAATCAAAATACGGCAGACAAAGCTAGCATGTCAGGTTGTTGGAGAAGAAGTCTGAAACGAAGCTAGCATGCTTTAAGAATGGGACAATTAACTGAGGTATGTTTGACAGTTAGGACAATCTGGCAATCCTCATAAGTGTGGCACCAGGTGACCCTCCATAAAATGACCATGTGCGTGTTATTTGTGTATTGTTCCAGTCATTGTATTATACTTTTTTATTCTTTATAACCATGTGTGTGTATTTCTGTTGTGCCCAGTACATAGGTATGCAAATGCCATTTCCAATGAGAAGCAATGAAGGAAGTATGACCAAAAGTTCAAGCATGGTTTGAGGGAAAAAAATTACTATTCACTAATGAGGACCAATGATGCTGTGAGTAATCTTGCAAGATTATTACACGCATGGGGAAGTGCTAAACCTATAGGGGTCATACAGCACTTGGGGAAATGGGAGAGCAATTAACACTGATCTGTTGAAGGGGAGGTCAGGTTCAATTTCTGGAGCTGAGCCCTTCATCAGCATCAAGAAATCTCTGCTGAATGGTTTGAGTTACTACTGGAAAATAATCATAGAATAGTAAATGCCTAAGGAAGAGTGTAAGATTCTGAATTAAAAATAAGTGCCAGTCTCCAAGTTCATTCCCCTGAATCCTTATATGTCAAAGTGACCCAAGAGAAGACAATTGTCTTGTGTCTGATAGAGATACGACAAAGCCAACCTTGAATACAAGAGGGGATGTGAGGAATCATTGATCTGAATTCCTTGCAGTACACTCTGAGAGTTGGAGACTACAACAATGGATGAGGTAAACATGATAATGTGAATAACAGCAGCAAGAAAAGAATAAAACTGCTATGAAGATACAAATCACCTGTTACAGCCAGTCTTGGATCATGTAATTATGGCAAATAAAAAATGAATTAAACAAAAAATTTTCAACTTATTCTTATGAACAGCAATGAATAAAAAGTAACAGAATGAATAGAGCAACTTAATTAAGTATCTTATCTCCTTTGATACCTTTACCTTTGATGAGTCTCACTACTCTCAGAGCCCAGCCATAGGCCAAGCTTGTCTGGTGCTTGCCTGGTCATCCAGGCTGTTGCTGCTGGAGGCCAGCTGCCCCACATACCCATCACACCCTGGTTGATCTGGCACCTGGTGAAGATACTTGTCCAGTTTCCCCTTGAAGACTTCTACACTTGTTCCAGCTGCATTTCTGATATCTTTTGGTAAGATGTTGAATACTCTGGGGCCATGAATGTTGATACAGTGTTCCCTTATTGTGCCCACGGCACCCTTGCTCCCCACTGGGTTTATTTTGCACTTCCTCCCATGTCTCTCACTCCAGTATATTGTTATGGCAGTGTGCAAATTTGGGACCAGACCCTCGAGTACTTTCCGGATATATATTATCACGTATCTATCTCTCCTTCGCTCCAGTAAGTACATGTTCAAGACTTTAAGGCGTTCCCAGTAATTTAAATGCCTTACTAGCTATGAGTGTACCATAAATGATCTCTGTATTTGTTCCAGCTCTGATATTTCTCCTGCTTTGAACAGGGCCATCAGCACTGAGCAATATTCTAAATGAGGAAGCACTAGTGATTTGAAGTGTCACCATTAGCATTATTTCCCTTGTTTTTAAAGTTCTCAATACCCACCCCATCATCCTCCAGGCTGTCGTGATCTTTGTCTTATGTTCTTTGAAAAAAAGGTCAGCTGACATAATTATTTCCAAGTCTCTTACGTGTTCCTTTCGTTCTATTTGGTGGCCCTCTTGAGTTTTGTACACAGTGTTCCTTTTGAGTTCTTCATTCTTTCCATATCTAAGCAACTGGAACTTATCACCATTGAACATCATGTTCTCCACTGCCCACTGGAAAACCCTGGTTATGTCTTCCTGCAGTTTTTCAGTGTCTTCTACCATAGTGACTTTCATGATTATTTTAGTGTCATTAGCAAATGATGATACAAAACCATGATGGGTGTTTTTATCTATGTCTGCCACGAGGATGGGAAACAACAGGGGTGCCAGGACAGTGCATTGGGGAACTGAGCTTTTTATCTCACTAATGCTGGATTTTGCTCTGTTTACTACTACTTTTTGTGTTGTGCGTGTTAGGGACCCGAAAATCCATCTGCTTACCTTCCCCGTAATGCCTCTGGCCCTTATTTTGTGCACTATCACTCCATGATCGCATTTGTCAAACGCCTTTGCAAAATCTGTGTATATCACATCTGCGTTTTGGTCATCTTCCAATGCCTCCGTAATTCTGTCATAGTGGTTCAGCAGCTGACAGGCATGATTGTCCTGCTCTAAATTTTGGTCTCTAATGTTTAGCTAGTGCTCTACTACCTCCCTTATGTAAAGGAGCTATGTCTGCACTTTTTAAGGTCTCTAGTATTTCATCTAGATCTAGGCTCTTTCTTCAAAGTACAGTATACTGAGGGCTCGTGCTAGTGCACTTTGCACTTCTTTATAAATAGAGCATTCCATGAATCTGGACCAGGTGCTGAGTGAGTGGGCATGTTATCCACTTCTTTTTTGAAATTTATGGGATTTGTACTAATGTCGGTTAGTTGGTCTGTGCGGCCTTCTGATGGAGTGGAAAATGTTTTTGCATTCTCTACCTTGCTCTCATTTTGTGGGTTGCTGAACACAGACTTATACTGTTCTTTTAGGATTCCACTCATTTCTTGTTCATCGTCAATATACGAGTTTTCTCTCAATAATAGTCCAATTCTACTGGTAGTTCTTAGCTTGGATTTTTTCATAGGGGTAGAAATATTTTGGGTTTCTTGCAATATCCTGTATGTCCTTTTGTTCCCTCTGTACTTCTGTTTGGTATGACATCCTAAGGTTTTGCTCTAATTCAGTGATCTCTCAGCTAAGACTATCTTTTGTTTGTTGTGACATATTTGTGTTTTTAAGTAAAGAACTACAAAATTAGAACAAAAATTAAGTTTAACAATGTAAACTAAATTTTTTTTTTTTTGCTTAAGTACTTTTCATGTGGAAAAGTGGGATGGGTTTGTGTTGACTGATGAAGGCCTTTAATAACATAGACAAAGTATTGTACATCTTATAGTTTTCCAATGTAAATCTTTTAGTACAGTACATGAGACATTAAACTTGCTTTTCATAAATGAACATAACAAGTGAGTGATAAAAATCACGTAAGATTAAAAGTAGGATGAAAGAAAGTTCACTAATTTACAGTGGTCAAAATGTATTTTTAAATTTAGTACATGTCAATGAACATTTTATAATTTGTAGGGATTGATTTTTATAAATAGTGAAACTGATATACTTTGAAACATCTAACTAATATATAAAGCAACTCCCAAGTTTATTGGTTCAATCAGAACCTCAAAATACTTTATCTGCAATATATCTGCTGACTCAGTGATTACTGTTCATTCAAATATCAGAAACAATACCATTTACACCTTTAATAATATGAATTCAATTCGAAACTCATTCTTCCCCACTTTTCAGCCTCTCTAGAGCACTGTAATTCATACCCAATCTCACTAAAATGTCTATCACATTTCTTTATCATACAATTAAAACAGTTCAAAATGAACCTGCCTTCACTTTCTTCAAGTTGCATTAATATGTTAATATTATAATCTATATACAATTTAATTAATTCTTCTGAGCACACCACTAAGCAATTATTCGTTAATAGTTTTCTCTTAAATTTCCATTCCCATAATTTAATATCACCAGTGTGTATGCATCACCCACTACTACTAATCTTCCACTCAACCCTAAGCCTTTACATACCTCCACTAAACTGTTCAACAAACTTTTCATCTCGTGCAATATATTGCTGATGGTGTCTCTTTATATGAGTTCGTAAATTACTATTCTGAGTCGTTTTATAAAAGCAATACATGCAAGCATAAGGTTTTTCACCAGTATGTGTGTACAAGTGCTTGCGCAGATTGGTCTTGTCCCGAGCCACATAGCCGCAGTGCTGGCAAATGTAGTGGCTCAACTTCCTAGCCACCCCTTGCGCATCCACAACCTCCGAGCCCTACAAGAGAAGAGAAGGCAAAGCTTTACCAACAAATGGATGAGCTCCATGTATAATGACGGACAACTGAGAGATAAGTGCTGGATCCCCTTTACTGCTATGTGTAGTACTGAAGCAATGATTTTTTTTGGTTTTGAAAATTATTAAAGGCATAACATTATCTCTTTGTTAAATATTATTTGAATAAGACTTCTGGGGTAGTCTTACGATAAAATATCAGCAACTTTAAAACTAGCATTAATCCCAATAATTACCTTTTCACCTTGAGCATTATTACAGACATTACGGTGTACAAAACTTGTAATATTACCAGTGAATTATTACAAAATCTAAAATAAGGATGGAAAAATATTAATAAGCATAACAAAACTCTGTGTAGGTGGAAAAGATAAAATTCTTAAAATATCTAAATAAAATTTTTACCCACCATAATTCAGTTTGATTATCCTGCACTCCAAGACTGACAAGAATTCACCAGGATTCAGTTGCCTAGATAAACAAGCCCTAATATCGCTTATTTTTATTAATTTGGTAAAACCTCTAAGATCACATTATTTTTACAAGGTGAAGTCTTTATGCTGATTTCTTCATTTTAACCAAAAATAAATAATACCCTTAGTAATGTCAGAACAGTTTCCTTCAACTCTAGTTCAATAAAGTGTATATAACTAATAAAAATCTTTAATGTTTGGAAGGTTAGACAACAAAAGGTGGTTTGTATTTCATATTTTATTGTAACAGGTAAAAACAAGTTATTAACATTTGGTTTAAATAAAAACTTCATTAAAGATAATATTGTTCAGTGTAATTGACTAACAGTTTGAAAACAAAACATCAAAGAAACAAATACTATAATAATATTTTAACCCGTTAACTCTCCAAACGTTGATTTACGTTTTCATTGCTAGCGCTCCGAATATTTTGGGAAAAAAAAAAAATTAAAACAGAGCAATTTCCTGTGAATAACAAGACACACACACACACACACACACACACACACACACACACACACACACACACACACACACAAAAAAAAAAAATGCGCCAGTACTTGTCAAGATAAAAGGCAGTGAAGCTGGCACTACATGCTCACCTGACGGCAACATGGAGTCCTGCTACTTTCAGAAACATTGAAAATATACCCTTTTTCTCGTTTTTTTTTTATTTACATAATTTCAGATAATTAAAATTTATAGTACAGTGGAACCTCTATTTTCATATGTCCTAGTTTGTATGTAAAACTATAGTTATTCTCTATAAAATGTATTTTTTTGTTAATATTTCCCATAAGAATTAATGTAAATCCAATTAATCCATTCCAGACACCCAAAAATATTAACAAAAAATATATTTATAAAGAATAACCATAATTTTACATACAAATTAGGACATACAAAAACTGGGATTCCACTATAGTTCTTGCAATTTTAAAGCCAATCTTTGTTCTGACACTAATATTAAGTAATGAAATAGTAATTAAATAGTCACAAACACACTGACAGGTGAACATGTTCACCTGTCTTGGTCACACTATTGTCTACAAATATATACAAATAATTTATAGGTTCCAGCAATGTTTTTAGAAGTGCTGGAGTGTGAAACTCCTAAGCATCTTGCTGTTACATCTGTCTGTCTGGCTTTGTCTGTCTTTGTCTGCTTGCGTATGTCTCAGTCTGCCTCTGTGTGTGTGTGTGTGTGTGTGTGTGTGTGTGTGTGTGTGTGTGTGTGTGTGTGTGTGTGTGTGTGTGTGTGTGTGTGTGTGTGTGTGTGTGTGTGTGTGTGTGTGTGTGTGTGTGTGTGTGTGTGTGTCCGTCCCCGTCTGTCTCTCTCTTGAGAGAGAGCCGTTCATAAACCAACAGGTATTACACGTTGCAGAATTGTCACATCTGAACAAATGGAAATACTTATTACTTGCCAGTTATGCTTATGCCTCATATCAACAGGCACAGAATAGCACTTTGGCTTTTTTTTTTTTTGGGGTTATCCTAGGTAACCTACACTATGTATGATAACTTCACTTGTATGTACCTGTACCTAAATAAACTTACTTAGTCCTTGATTCTGGTTTATGAGCAGCTCTGGGACAAAGACAGGCAGACACAGAGACAGAGGTACGGACAGAGATAGAGGTAGAGTTACAGAGAACTAGCAAGTCAGTCAGCTAGCCAGCCAGCTTGCCAAACATGTATTACACATGTTACAGATTTGTTTCTCTTTACTTAGGGCAAAGGTTATAGGTCATTCTGAAAGAATCAGACTACCAGTGGTATCAAAATTGAAAGGATGTTGCATAAATGTTACACATGGATTATTATCTAGGTCTTTGATATTTCCTCGACCACTTGTGGCCTCGTCCATCTCACAGCCACTAAACTTGGGGTCAACATCACTTTCCTTTTAAAAGGGGAGTTTTACTATGACATGGCATTAGTAAATCCCTGGGGTTTGCCATGATGTTTGCTCTAGCTGGCACTCAATCGAACTGGTGCTCCCACAGGGTACTAAGTAGTACCAGATTTTTTAACATTGCACACACCGAATGTAAAGACCCATTCTATACTGCCTAGGCCTATTGTGCCAAATTTAGGGGCAGGAAAAATAAAATGCTGATCTACATTTGGAGTGCTAGCAATAAGAACGTAATCAACATTTGGACAGTTAAGGGGTTAATATAAACAAATTAGAATTCAGAAGGGCACACACAAAATACACAATACTCTATACCAATAAGTAGGCACACACACACTGGAATTTTTTTTTCTTTCAATTATATACATTATTTACATGTTTTCAGTGTTATGTCTGACATTTACTGAAAACGCAATATCTGGGTGTAGTCGTTTGACATGAGCTTTAACGTTGTTGCTCTGGGTTGATCGATAGTTGCAATATGAACAAGCATAAGGCTTTTCTCCAGTATGAATCCTCTTGTGTCGTCGGAGGTTGGTACTGTCACGAGCCTTGTAGCTGCACTGATCACAAAAAAGCTTCAGTCCATCATCACTCTCTTGAACCAGCATCTCTTCTGGCAGATTACACACCCTAACATACTGGGTTGTTGGGTGCCCTGTTCTGGAGACAACCCGTGTGCCCTAAGGGGAGAGAAATATTGCATACTGGTCATTATGATAAATCTTCCATGCAATAAGAGAGATGTCTTCTATACCTTAAAACAGATAAGCTTCTATCACACTGCTAATAATCTTCATCTTTCTTATAAACCAGGGCATACATTATTCCCTGTATGTAGAAAAGTGGGCCACATTTCATATAACTGAAGATACCAGATGTCAGAAAACTGCAAAACATCAGTCTTGGGAAGAAAAGATCCAATGACAAGAGGTCTCACTCTGTTGTTAATGTACAGTATATATAATTTCTTTATTTAAAATCACAATTTCTTTTTCAGTCAATCCACAAAAAGAGGAGGACAAGATGTACCAGTTCTGTTCCCTTCTCCTTGGTTTGTCACTGGTTGTTGCTGTTCAACAGGAAGGAGAGGCCGTGTATGAACTCTTTTAATGTGTGTCCTCAAGTTGCTGTTCTGAGTTGAGCGGTAGGAGCACCAAGGGCAGGCATAAGGTTTTTCTCCAGTGTGGATGCGCAAGTGCTTCTTGAGGTCTTTCTTCTGACGAGCAAGGTGGCCACAGATGGGGCATACATGAGCACTTTGGATAGCCCGGGCCACAGTCTGTCCCAGCGACTCACTCTGTCCTGGGTTACTGCGTCTTGACAGTGGCCCCTATAAGAGAAAATGGGCATTTCAGTCCTGGATCCTGTCCTGTTGTCATCAAAACCATGGCAATGCAATGCTTGTCTTCTAATATCACTAACCATTACTTATCAAATTCTACATGGCAACAATGAAAAGGTTCATCTTTAATTACGTATCTATAAACAATACATAAAAAAACTACCAAAATAACTTTTCATAAATTTATTATGTATATAAAATAACCAAAATTCCATAAAAAATTTAGTTTGGTAACATAATTTTATAATTAAAGTTTGGTTCTCACATAGATACACATATGGTACAGCATAACAAACACTGATAAACACAACAAATAATGTTTGAGAGCTGAGACCAAGACGAGAGAAGACAAATGGAATTATAAATTTTTAATGAGTCAAAAAGATACTGTACAAAATTGAATTTCTTCAGTGAGAGGGTAACGGGAAACGAACTTGGAGGAGGACGTAGAAGAGGCAAACTCCACAAAAGAATTCTAATGTGATAATGACAAAGCCAATGGAATTGAGGCATCACATTAGCTGATTAATAATTGAAGCCCAAGAGCTACAAATCAATCCACAAAACATATAGGGGTGTAGTACATGATAGGAAGGCATGTAGAAAATGGATCACAAGAAGGCAAATATATGTAGAAAAAAGATACAGTACATTAGAGAAAAAGTTGTAAGGGAAAAGACTAGATAAACAGAATAAAGCAGAGAAAAGAAATATGTAGAAAAAAAAGAAAGAAAAATAGAAGTGTGTAGAACAGAAATTTCGAGTACAGTTGGCAAAGTGGTATATAACTGCACTGTCTTAGCAACCCAGAAGTCCACTAAGGAGACATCTATATAGGTTTCTAATTTAATTCAAAATAGTTTCCAGACCATAAGCATATCCCAATCAGAATGTCATAAAACCTAATTGCCTCCCAAATACCCAGCCAAATGAGAAAT
This sequence comes from Cherax quadricarinatus, assembly GCF_038502225.1. NCBI lineage: Eukaryota > Metazoa > Arthropoda > Malacostraca > Decapoda > Parastacidae > Cherax > Cherax quadricarinatus. The sequence continues at coordinate 71,589,076 of NC_091296.1, read as the reverse complement.
ATATGTACAGTACAAGTTTCCCCTGCAGTTTTGCTTTAAGTGAATTTGCTATTGTACAATGTCCCATTTCTATCAGTAGTATTACTGCATGTGCGATAAACATTCACAATATACTGTATATATAGTTATATCTCATACATGTGAGCAAACACTTGAAAACTTTCCTAGTCCCTGCTCTGAGCAGATAACTTGACCCTGCTGAGGCAAAAAATATACAGTATGGTATTCTGTACACTCCTGAGCAATTTCCATGCATGGTACTCTACTGCTAACTCTTGTCAAGTAACAAGTGTGAAACTAATTTTGGATGGGAGAGCAATATGTACCATTCAAAACTAGAAATGCAATAATTCACTTAAGCACAGCAAGCATTTGACACAAGGATTCCTTTCACACATACTCTCAAATATTATCATCATTATATATGACTTATAAGCAGCTTCATATATTTATGGCATATCATCAGTGGATACCTACTGTCACTAGCAATAAAGTTTTATCCCAGGAAAGAAATACCCATTTAGCAACTCTCCACTCTTAATCCGAACAGAACATCAACACTTATAGCTTAATGCATTATCTGGCAAAGATAACATATGTTCTAGAAAGTGAAACAAATGCATGTGATAATGTTAACTCTATGAGTGTCTGTAATGTAGATCTACATACTGATGCCAGGGGTCCCTCTCGTAGATCTACATCTTGAGCTTAGCCCACTCAAATAAGCTGAAAGTGGTAAATTTTGGCCTAGATATGAGAGAATGGGATTGTGCAGAGAGCAGGCACAGTATAAAAAACTATCCTGCTCCACGGAAAGCATGATGGGAAAAGGGAAACCCTGACCTTGTGTTTGGTTTAAAATAGTAACTTTGAGGTGTTTTCTAGGAAGGTTTTTACTGCTTTATTGACTCTTTGTTGGTATAACAATTTTGGTTGGTTCCAGGACTGGAAGTAGCTTGATATCAGCCTCAAAGTAGCCAAAATATTTGTTTTTTTTTTTTTTGCCGATTTTCCTGGGGACAGACAAGGCCCCTACATCCTCCAGTCTGTTTTACAGGTTGATTAGTTTGCCTGAAATGCAATGCATACCAGTGGCTTTTTTTTGTGCTTAACAATGTTTTATAACATGTAAACTACATTATCTTTGTAAAACATAAAAAGAAATAAAAATCTGAATTTAAAAATCTGATTCAACTGTTGGGACAATGTAAACCATAACCAGTCATTCCTTATTATATTATCTGAGAAATAGGATAAAATTGATTTTTCTTTGTGTGATTATGAATTCAAAATAGAAGGCAAGTCTAATATATGATAGTCCTTAGACATGATTAATGAACAGAGGAAATGCTGTTTTAGTGCCTAAAAGGTCTGTTTATTTTGGACTATATTTGAATTGGATTTTTTTTGTGTGAAAAATTGGTCAAATTATCAATTTCTGTGCACTCTATAGGGTAGTTTTGATAGATGAACTACATCACGCGCGGGCGTAGATCTACATTTTTTTTTTTACATAAGAAAGCACGTAAAATCGAACGTAGATCTACATTCGGAGTGCTATGTGAGTGAACGTAGATCTACATTTGGACAGTTTAAGGGTTAACCCTTTCAGGGTCCGTCCCGTAGAAACTGTCCAAACATAGAACTACATTCACGCGCGTAGCACTCTGAACGTAGATCTACATTTTTTTTTTTACAGAAATAGAGATATTGGTTTTAGCAGAAAGCACGTAAAATCAGAGGAAATGAACGTAGACTTTGTGTTAAATTGGCCAAATTAACAATTTCTACATAGAAGTAATCGGAGTGCTATGTGAGTGAACGTAGATCTACATTTGGACAGTTTAAGGGTTAACCCTTTCAGGGTCCGTCCCGTAGATCTACGGCTTTACGTTCAGGGTCCAAACTGTAGATCTACGCCATGAGCTCAGCTCACTCTGATAAACTATGAGTGGTACATTTGGGCCTAGATATGAGAGAATACATCTATGTGGTATGTGTCCACCACATAAAACAAATCCTGCAGCACACTGTGTATAATGAGATAAAAAAACTGAGACCATGATTTTCGATTAAAACAGCAACTTTGCAGCATTTTTTTGTATGTTTTCTATAGTTGTATTTGCGATTTCTTGGTCTCATTTGATAGAATGGAAGACTTGTTACAGAAATAGAGATGATTTTGATTGGTTTTAGCACTGGAAATGGCTTGAAACTGAGCTCAAAGTAGCGGAAATGTTAAATTTTTGCCGATGTTCAAGAGTAAACAAATGACCTCACACGTCTAATACACGCCAGCTGGTGGGTCTAATATACATTCACGAATGTGGTGATGATATTTATACAATTATTACAACATAGCAAAACAACAAATCTTCTATTTTTTGGTGTGAATAAAAATTCATTATGTGAATAAAAAATAAAAATGGAATTTATTTGTAAAGCCTCAAAATGTAACTAATGAACAGAGGAAATGTTAGTTTAGTGCCAGGAATACCTACATTGTTTATTCTGGACCCTATTTTGAATTTGGAATATTTTGACCTTTGTGTTAAATTGGCCAAATTACCAATTTCCGATCACTTTATTTTGTAGTTGAAACAGTTGACTTGGCGATTTCTTGTGCTCAATCGATAGAATAGAAGTAATACTAGTGAAATAGCTAAGAATTTGGTCGACTGGAATAATGTAATTGGCCTAAAATGGGAGTAAAATTCGGCAAAATCGCCGATTCGTAAATATCGCTGACACATCAAAATTCGCGAGAGCATAATTTCGTAAATTTTCCATCAAATTTTGTACTTTTTGTTTTATTACCTTCACAAAAAGATTCTCTACCATTTCATATGAAAAAATAAAAAAAAATTTTTTTTTTGAAAATTTTTGATCTAGAGAGTGTACAGAGATCCTTTACTGCACGTATAAGTTCTGTCAAGCACCTTAACTACTGGGAACGCTTGGAAGCACTTGACTTGTACTCGTTGGAACGCAGGAGGGAGAGAGATATCATAATCTACACTTGGAAAATCTTGGAAGGAATGGTCCCAAATCTGCACACAGAAATCACTCCCTACGAAAGTAAAAGACTGGGCAGGCGATGCAAAATGCCGCCAATAAAAAGTAGGGGCGCCATTGGTACACTAAGAGAAAACACCATAAGTGTCCGGGGCCCAAAACTGTTCAACAGCCTCCCATCAAGCATTAGGGGAATTGCCAATAAACCCCTGGCTGCCTTCAAGAGAGAGCTGAACAGATACCTAAAGTCGGTGCCGGATCAGCCGGGCTGTGGCTCGTACGTCGGACTGAGTGCGGCCAGCAGTAACAGCCTAGTTGATCAGGCCCTGATCCATCGGGAGGCCTGGTCGTGGACCGGGCCGCGGGGGCGTTGATCCCCGGAATAACCTCCAGGTAACCTCCAGGTAACCACTTCAGATTTTGGCCTTGGACCCTGAAGGGGTTAATGCTCAATCGACAAAACGGAAGGCATACTAGCGAAATAACTAAGAATATGGTTGAACTGAGCAATGGAACTGGCTTAAAACAGGACTTAATGGGGCAAAATTGCCAATGCATAAATTGCACTGAGACCACTAAATTTACACCTGCATATTTCCACAAGTTTTCCATCAAATTCCATACTTTTGGTGTCATTAACTTCAGAAAAAGATTCTCTACCATTTTAGAATATTTTTTTTTTAAAGTGGATACTGAGTGCTTTTAATTTGAGGCTTTAGACAGTGAAAGGGTTAACCATGATGCACTGTTTACTTGCCTAGCCTTAGAAGGATTTTTTGAAAGGCATGAAGACATCATAAACAACCCAAAGAGTTGTGCTGAGGTCAAAAAATATTGACAGGTTACATATTTGAAGGTACAAAAGTGTGCATATTAGTATGTCAAGATACATTGGCATTATTTGCGTACTAGTACACTGGACACAGTTAAGAGGTGTTGAGTCTTTCAGCCTAGATGGAAGGTGTTCAATTTTTAGCTTTGATCAATCAGACTTCCCAAGAAGATGGAATTGAACACCTTCCATCTAGGATGAGAGATTACCCTTAAAATCCCCATTTTTTTTTTTGAACTGTCACTTTCAAAGCTAAGGGGATGAATGAACACCTCAAAATCTACACTTCAACAGTCTTCAATATATTAGTGACTTCTGTATTCAATTGAAGACGTCTGCTGTGCAGGTAAAATGTTTCAGCAATAATGATACTTATAGGTTGGAATGAATCTTATACAGAGGCCATAACATTAGGATCTCCAAAAACACTTATTCTCTCCCTTGGTTCAAAATTTCCTAAACTTTCAATTAATACACAACTATACATACTTTGGGCTACAGATTTCACTGTCCACGAATCTCTAATGTGGGTTTCTGTTAATTTTTTATTATAGGTGTTGTATAACGACAAAAAAAAAGTCTCCCGAGGTTGTTTTGAGCTGATTTTAACAAATTTTGGTGAGGCGATTTTGTTGGCAAATCCAGTACTGATCCAACTGGTGCTTGGGGCAAGTGCTCTTATTCCATCTAGTCCAGAGGTGATTGGTATTTAATATAATAAGAAGTTCTAAACCCATAAGGGTCATATAGCACTTGGAAAATAGGAGATATTCAGATTTGATCTAAGGGAAGAAGTCACTTTTCCTCAAGGAAAAGTGACCGATATGAGTATCCATCCAGGACGGGTGGTAGTTGCAGTATTTGGGGATTTAGTAATTATTTTAATTCTGGTGCATGCTTAACTGTTATTATTCTCCCCATTATTTATAAAAGAAATGGACAGATAGCATTTTTTTTAGATCTGAAAAGAGCTTTTGTTCGAGTTCCTCACGAGACAGTAATCAAAAACTACTGCAGAAAAAATAAGAAATTAAACAAATTATAATGAATGAGTTTTTTCTGCTTGAATAAAAAATGTGAGAGATAATATGTAAACATGTTCTTGAAGAGAAATGTCACCAGTTAACCCCTTGACTGTCGCAACCCCCAATCCTGAGGTGTCCCCTGGTGTCGCAAAATTAAAAAAAAAAAAAAAAAAAAAAAAAAAAAAAAAAAAAAAAAAAAAAAAAATCTTTTCTTTTCTTATGAAATGATAGAGAATCTTTTTCCCAATTGTAATGACACCAAAAAAACGAAATTTGATGGAAAACTGACGAAATTACGCTCTCGCAAAGTTAGCGACCTCGGCGATATTTACAAATAGGTGATCTCGCCCACTTTGAGCCCTATTTTCGGCTAATTCCATTGTTCCAATCGACCAAAATCATGGCTATTTCTTTAGAACTCTGTTTTTCTATCGATTGAGTACAAGAAACTGCCCATTTACCAATTTCAACTACCCAATAACGTGGTCAGAAATTTGCAATTTGGCCAATTTCACGAAAATTAAAAAATATGACAATTTCAAAATAAGGTCCAGAATGAACAATGCAGACATTCCTGGCTCTAAAATAACATTTTCTTTGTTCATCAGTCATGTCTCCATGCCCCTCTGATATTACAATTGCTTTCTATTTTGAATTTTTATTCAAACAAAAAATAGAAGATTTACTATTATGCAGACTACTGCAATACTGTAATAATTGTATAAATAACATCAACCCATTCATGACTGCATATTAGAATGGCTAGTTGGACATTTATTGGAAAATGACATCATTTGTTTACTTTTGAACATCGAAAAATATCAAACATTTCCCCTACTTTGAGCTCCATTTCCAGGTTCTTTTTATAGTAAAATCAATCAAAATCACCTCTATTCCTATAATATGTTTTCCATTCTATCAAATGAGACCAAGAAAACGAGAATACAACCATAAATACTATATGAAAATAGACCACAAAGTCGGCAATTTAATTAAAAAAACGGTCGAAGTTTTTTTTTTCACATTATGCACTGTGTGCTCCAGGATTTTTTTTATGGTGCACACTGACCACACAGACCCATTCTCTCACATGTGGGCCTACCAGCTTTCTCCTGCTTGATTTGAAGCCGCTAGAATTTGAGTATACACGTATATACGTCAAACACGGTACCTCGTAAGACGTATATATACGGCCGCGACAGTCAAAGGGTTAAGATAGTAGGATTTTGGGCTTAAATTATCAGCTTTGTGGTTCATGTAAAAAAGAATACTGTACACTCATCCTTATAAATTTGTATGATTCTATATTCACAGATGTCAGTTACCCAAGTTTGTAGTGAACGGCAACCAGGACATAGGTTTAATTATCCATTTTTACCCCGATCAGTCGCTTTTCCACGCCCAAATTCGTTCATTATTTCTTATGAATGTCAAAATTACCCAAATTGAAATGATATATGACAGAGATATGGTCATTACAACACAAATGAACAAAAATCTGAAACAAAATTTAATATGAAGTCAATCCTGTGGTATTTGTAGTTTCCAGTTTCACATGAATTTAAGGAATGCAACCCCTAGCAAATTTGCAGGAATAACTGATGATAGAGTGGGAGAGGCACTGTCAAGAAATTTTGATGAAAATAAGAAAAAATTTTGGAGTGAGATAAACAAATTAAGAAAGCCTAGGGAACGAATGGATTTGTCAGTTAAAAACAGAGTAGGGGAGTTAGTAGATGGGGAGGAGGAGGTATTGGGCAGATGGCGGGAATATTTTGAGGAATTTTTAAATGCTGACGAAGAAAGGGAGGGAGTAATTTCATGCACTGGCCAGGGAGGTATACCATCTTTTAGGAGTGAAGAAGAGCAGGATGTGAGTGTGGGGAAGGTGTGTGAGGCATTACACAGAATGAAAGGGGGTAAAGTAGCTGGAACTGATGGGATCATGACAGAAATGTTAAAAGCAGGGGGGGGGGGAGAGGGGATATAGTGTTGGAGTGATTGGTATTTTTGTGTAATAAATGTATGAAAGAGGGGAAGGTACCTAGGGATTGGCAGAGAGCATGTATAATTCCTTTATATAAAGGGAAGGGGGACAAAAGAGACTGTAAAAATTATAGAGGAATAAATTCACTGAAAAGTGAATGGTAGGGTTATTACTGAAAGAATTAGAGACAAGACAGAATGTAGGATTGTGGATAAGCAAGGAGGTTTTAGAGTGGGTAGGGGATGTGTAGATCACGTGTTTACATTGAAGCATATATGTGAACAGCATTTAGATAAAGGTAGGGAAGTTTTCATTGCAATTATGGATTTAGAAAGGGCATATGATAGTGAATAGGGGAGCAATGTGGCAGATGTTGCAAGTATATGGAATAGGTAGTAAGTTACTAAATGCTGTAAAGAGTTTTTATGAGGATAGTGAGGCTCAGGTTAGGGTGTGTAGAAGAGAGGGAGACTACTTCCCGGTAAAAGGTGGGTCTTAGACAGGGATGGGTAATGTCACCATGGTTGTTTAATATATTTATAGATGGAGTTGTAAAAGAAGTAAATGCTAGGGTGTTGGGGAGTGGGGTGGGATTAAATTATGGGGAATCAAATACAAAATGGGAATTGACACAGTTACTTTTTGCTGATGATACTGTGCTTATGGAAGATTCTAAAGAAAAGTTGCAAAGGTTAGTGGACGAGTTTGGGAGTGTGTGTAAAGGTAGAAAGTTGAAAGTGAACATAGAAAAGAGTAAGGTGTTGAGGGTATCAAGTGATTTAGATAAAGAAAAATTGGATATCAAATTGGAGAGTAGTATGGAAGAAATGAAGGTTTTCAGATATTTGGGAGTTGATGTATCAGCGGATGTATGTATGAAGGATGAGGTTAACCATAAAATTTGATGAAGGAAAAAAGGTGAGTGGTGCATTGAGGTATATGTGGAGACAAAAAACATTATCTATGGAGGCAAAGACGGGAATGTATGAAAGTATAGTGCTATGAACACTCTTATATGGGTGTGAAGCTTGGGTTGTAAATGCTGCAGCGAGGAGGCGGTGGACATGTCCTGTCTAAGGGCAATGTGTGGTGTAAATATTATGAAGAGAATTCTTAGTGTGGAAATTAGAAGGTGTGGAGTTAATAAAAGTATTAGAGGGCTGAAGAGGGGTTGTTGAAGTGGTTTGGTCATATAGAGAGAATGGATCAAAGTAGAATGACATGGAGAGCATATAAATCTGTATGGGAAGGAAGGCAGGGTAGGGGTCGGCCTCGAAAAGGTTGGAGGGAGGGGGTAAAGGAGGTTTTGTGGGCGAGGGGCTTGGACTTCCAGCAAGCATGCATGAGTGTGTTAGAGAGGAGTGAATGGAGACGAATGGTATTTGGGACCTGACGAGCTGTTGGAGTGTGAGCAGGGTAATATTTAGTGAAGGGATTCAGGGAAACCAGTTATTTTTACATAGCCGGACTTGAGTACTGGAAATGGGAAGTACAATGCCTGCACTTTAAAGGAGGGTTTTGGGATATTGGCAGTTTGGAGGGATATGTTGTGTATCTTTATATGTATATGCTTCTAAACTGTTGTGTTCTGGGCACCTCTGAAAAAACAGTGATTATGTATGAGTGAGGTGAAAGTGTTGAATGATGATGAAAGTATTTTCTTTTTGGGGATTTTCTTTCTTTTTGGGTCACCCTGCCTCGGTGGGAGATGGCCAACTTGTAAAAAAAAAAAAAACTGCTGTATATAAAAATAAAATGCATTTTCCTCTAAAACATAGAATTCCAGTTCTGTACTGGTGTATGCAACAAAGGCACAAATAAAGTTTTAACCCTTAAATGGTCCAAACGTATATATACATTTTTTCAACATCTGAAAGTATGTAAAAAATGTAGATTTTTTTTTTTGTTTTACATGTGAAAACGTGTAAAAAAAACTTTTATCTACATTTTTTTTTTGTTATATTTGAAAATATGCAAAAAAAAGTAGATCTACTTTTGTAGCACTACGAATTTGAACGTCGATCTGTTTGGACCGTTTAAGGGTTAACAATTAAAACACTGTACTATAACAAAATTAACATTATTCCTTTCAATATACAGTGGTTGTACAGAAAATAACAGGACAAAGAATGGTAATGTCTCACACAATTTGTAAAGCAGTTTGCTATCTGTAAAACTTCAGAATGGTTCCTATGTGATTTGTGAATGTGCATGCACTACGAGACGTCTCTGCTGTGTTTTTATTCACTTACTCTGGGTCAGTTTTGGAAAGGGTTGTCCACAAAGAAAACCTAGTCTTTTGCTGGGTGCAGGAGCTTTAACTTCAGTGCCTGTTGAGTGTACTGAACTACAGCTACTGGCCCTCATATGGCTGAGCTTCTTTTTCTTTGACAACTTAGCTTTTACAGAGAGTTCAGTTCGGCTTCTAGAATTGTTATTAATTGCTCAGGCCTGACAACTCTCTCCCACACCCCTACAACCCTCAACCTAACTGTTGCTACCAGCAGTCTGCAAGCCTACATAGCTATCACAACATGACTGATCTGGTAGATTTTGCACAAACTGGCCCAGAACACAAATAATGCACTCTCGGAAGACAAACTTGTAACGATGTTTTGGCCATTAACATGGCCCAGTAAGAGACTTGGACCATTAACTGGCCCAGTCTCCTACTGAAGACTTCTACAATTATTCTGGCAATATTTCTTATACAGTGGACCCCCGGTTTACGATCAGCTCCCAATGCGACCCATTATGTAAGTGTAGTTATGTAAGTGCGTTTGTATGTGTATGTTTGGGGGTCTGAAATGGACTAATCTAATTCACAATATTCCTTATGGGAACAAATTCGGTCAGTACTGGCACCTGAACATACTTCTGGAATGAAATAATATCGTAAACCGGGGGTCCACTGTACTGGATGTACTCTATCTGCTAGTAGGATGTTGAAGAATTTTGGACTGCAGATGATGACAGTTTTTTAAGTGTTCTTATGGTGTCCCTAGGTTTATTATACACTTTCACCCAAACCTCTCATTCTACAAAGTTTTTATGTAGTGTGCAGAATGGGTATTTGGCCTTCCAGTATTTTCCAGTTACATGTATATATTATCAGGTATCTCTTTTCACAGTACAGTGGACCCACGACATTCGATGCATTTTAATGCAAAAATTTCGCCTTGACATTCGATGGAAAACAAGCCATTCGATACGATTCGTACGAGATGTGTCCACGTGTGGCCTGAACTGCCCCATGTGTGCCAGTGTTTACAAGCCAGCCAGTGTGCGCGCATCTAAGGATACATTCGGTACATTCCATATTATCCATATTATCACTGTTACAGTGATACTGATTGTTTTTGGTGCTTGTTTCTGCAAAATAAGTAACCATGGGCCCCAAGAAAGCTTCTAGTGCCAACCCTTCGAGAAAAAAGGTGCTAATGACTATTGAAATGAAGAAAGAGATAATTGCAAAGTACGAAAGTGGAGTGCGTGTGTCGGAATGCATGATGATTTGGTAAAGAAATTGCCTGCAACTAGTGGTGATGTGAGTGAATTTAAGGCCAGCAAAGGTTGGTTTGAAAAATTTATGAATCGCAGTGGCATACACAGTGTGGTAAGGCATGGTAAGGCTGCCAGTTCAAGTCCTAATGGAAGGGGATTCCCCTTCTAAACACTAACACCATCCACACTCTCCCCTCCTCCCATCCCATCAATCATCACCAGATCTTCATTAAAGGCAAGTGTCAATTATTCAGTTGTTATTGTTGTTCTTGTAATTATTCTATTGCATTAAACTTAATATTTCATGTGGTAAATATTTTTTTTTTCATACTTTTGGGTGTCTTGCACAGATTTATTTGATTTCCATTATTTCTTATGGGGAAAATTAATTCGACTTTCGATATTTTCGACATTCGATGGCTCTCAGGAACGGATTAATATCGAATGTCGGGGGTCCACTGTACTGTATTATGCAGTGTTTTTTCTTTCTTATCTTTTTTATATTCAGATTTACTAGACAATCAGCATTACTAATCTAACAAAATTTTCTGGTGATGCTGGCCTATCTAAGTCAGATTAACCCTTTCAGGGTTTCGGCCGTACTAGTACAGCTTACGTGCCAGGGTCCTTGACATACTAGTACTCATAAATTCTAGCGCCTTCAAATCTAGTGAGAGAAAGCTGGTAGGCCTACATATGAAAGAATGGGTCTATGTGGTTAGTGTGCACAGCATTAGAAAAATCCTGCAGCACACAGTGTGTAATGAGAAAAAAAAATTTTTGACCGTGTTTTTGGATTAAAACAGCAACTTTGCACTGTACTATTTTCATATGGTATTTATTACTGTATTCTAGTTTTCCTGGTCTCATTTGATAGAATGGAAGACATATTACAGAAATTGAGATGATTTTGACTGGTTTTACAATGAAAAGTACCTTGAAATTGAGCTCAAAATAGCAGAAATGTTCGATTTTTACCAAAGTTCAAAAGTAAACAGATCATGCTAAGCGTCCAATACACGTCAACTGGCGAGTCTAATGTTCCTTCACAAGTGCCCCGATATTATTTATACCATTTCTACACTAATGCAGTAGTCTGCATAACAGTAAATCTTCTGGTTTTTTGTGAGAATAAAAATTCAAAATGGAAAGCAAAAGAATGTAAGAGGGGCATGGGGACGTGACTAATGAACAGAGGAAATGTTATTTTAGTGCCAGGAATGTCTTTCTTGTTTATTCTGGACCCTATTTGGAAATTGGCATCTTTTGAAATTTGTGTGAAATTGGCAAAATTGCTAAATTCTGACCACTGTATTGGATAGTTGAAATCGGTAAATTGGTGGTTTCTTGTACTCATTCGATAGAAAAAATGGAGTTCTAGCGAAATAGGTATGATTTTTGTCGACTAGTACACTGGAATTGGCTGAAAATAGAGCTCAAAGTGGGCAAAATCGCCAATGCGTAAACATCGTCAAGACTGCTAACTTCGCGAGAGCATAATTCCGTAAGTTTTCCATCAAATTTCATACTTTTGGTGCCATTATGATCGGGAAAAGATTCTCTCTCTTTTCATAAGAATTTTTTTTTTTTTTTTTTGAAATTTGGGGGACCCTGAGAACAAGTCTCTGAGAGGGCCTGTGGACCCTGAAAGGGTTAATATGCAGTTTGTACTCACTAATCTCCGTGAAGATTGTCATGCACCTTCAATCTGTAACTGTTAGTCATTGTGTTATACCTTGTTTAAATTTTAATATTGTTCAAATACTTCTACTGTTCCTTGTCCACTGTTATCATTGTTAGCAGTTTAACCCTTTCACTGTGGGTCCTGTAACATTACGGCTTGCAAGCCAGTGTCGGTCCTGTAATACTACACAAAAATTCCAGTGGCTTCAGATCTGGCAGGAGAAAGCTAGTAGACTTACATGTTAGAGAATGGATCTGTGTGCTCAGTGTGTGCAGTATAAAAAAAAATCGAGGAGGCCACAGTGCATTGAGGGAGTGCCAATTCAGTATCCTTGTTCACCATGCCTAGTGGTAAGGAATACCTCACTCCCTGGTGAACTGGGACTCTTCCGCTCCCAAGTGATAGTTCTAACACAGATGGAAGTGTCATGAAGATGAATTTCATGGTTTTGAGGAGTTTGTGACCGAAAGCAATGCCCAGGATTCCAGAAATAGCGCTGAAAAATGAGACGACTATCAACCTTCCACCTCTGGTACTAGGATGTCTCGTTCATGTTCAGTTGTACCATGGCGAAAGAGGAGACTCTTATATTCTGACGTCCAGGACTCAGATGTGAGCAGTGCTGATGATAGTGATACTGATTGTGATTTCCAAGCTCTTGATTACAATTCCAGTAGCGACAATGAAGAGGAATATTCTCTAGTGAAGCGTCAATTTATACGAGACTACATGCATGCTGGTAGTATGCCATATCCTATTCCAAGGGGAAGGAGTACATTTCAGAGTACATCCCGTGGCCTTACATCAGGAACAGATAGTGAAAAGAGAAGACAGTGTAGGTGGTGAGGAAAACAGCATGGGTGGGGGAAGATGGTGTGGGTGGTGGTGAAGATGGTGTGGGTGATGAAGATGGTGTGGGTGGTTGGGAAGACAGTGTGGGTGGTGGGGAAGACAGTGTGGGTGGTGGGGAAGACAGTGTCGGCGGTGGGGAAATCAGCGTCGGTGGTGGGGGAGACAGTGTTTAAGTTTATTCAGGTATACGCAAATACATTTACACAGATTATCACACATAGCAGCATATGTGTAGAGAACCTAGGATAACTCAAAAAAGTCAGACCTATTTCCATGTGGGTGGTGGGAAAGACAGCATGGTTGGTAGGGAAGATGGTGTGGGTGGTGGGGAAGATAGAATGGGTTATGTTACAATTGGGATGGCAGCAGGTAGTGGTGGTGTAATGCTTCATGTGGCACCAGCGGCACCCCAGGCTGGTAGCCATGCTGCTGACTCAGCACATCCACAACAAAGGCCACCATCAACCACCCACACACACTACAACAACCTGCACAATCACAACAACTCACCCACAAAAATGCAGAGACACTCATTTTGTGTGAGGATTGTAAAACAGCACTGTGCATAACACCATGTTTCAGAGAGTCCCACAAGCTGCAACACTTCTAGGAAGGTGTCCAGTGACTGTGTGTATATATACAGCCTCTCCTCACTTAGTGACGTACTCGTTTACCAATGCCTAGGACTTACGATGGGGGTCTCTGACCAGTATTTATACCTAAATAATGTATATTAGATCTGATTTCCTCTATTCTGTTTATTTCAATATACAGTACACTACTGTATAAACATTTAAAAATATAACAGAAATGTTATAAATGGTGCAAAGGTGCTATTAAAACAACATCATAGATGGTTGACACAAATCCACTACCATTATAGTATGCTCCTCACTTAATGGAGTGATCTTAGGAATGGAACTCCGTAGTTAAATGAGGAGAAGCAGTATATTACAGAACAATAGTAATAAACAACTTTTTTAGTTGTTGGTTTGTGTAAACAAGTTTTGTAAACAATATAATAACAATATTTGTACGGTTATGTTGCATATGAGTGGATATATACAGAATATGCAATATATTGGTCTCACAGACCACAAAATATTAGAAAAGAAAAAATAGAATAAAAGTAAAAATAATATTATCAAGTGAATGGCAGTTGCCGATGTTGCCATTAGCAGTTCACTTTGTCAACTTCATGCCTCTATCTCGGTAACTACTGATTGCAATTTTTTTTTCTTTTATAACATTCAGAAAATTATTCTTAACCCTTTCAGGGTCCCCAGGCCCTCTCCCAGACTTGTTCTCAGGGTCGCCCAAATTTAAAAAAAAAAAAAAAAAATCTAATGAAAAGATAGAGAATCTTTTCCCGATCATAATGACACCAAAAGTATGAAATACGATGGAAAACTTACGGAATTATGCTCTCGCGAAGTTAGCGGTCTCAACGATGTTTACGCTTCGGCGATTTTGCCCACTTTGAGCCCCATTTTCGGCCAATTCCAGTGTACTAGTCAACAAAAATCAAAACTATTTTGCTAGAACTCCATTTTTTCTATCGAATGAGTACAAGAAACCACCCATTTACCGATTTCAACTATACAATACAGTAGTCAGAATTTATCAATTTTACCAGTTTCACACAAATTTCAAAAGATGCCAATTTCCAAATAGGGTCCAGAATAAACAAGAAAGACATTCCTGGCACTAAAATAACATTTCCTCTGTTCATTAGTCACATCCCCACACCCCTCTTACATTTCTTTTTGCTTTCCACTTTGAATTTATATTCTCACAAAAAATAGAAGATTTACTGTTATGCAGACTACTGCATTAGTGTAGAAATGGTATAAATAATATCGGCACACTTGTGAAAGAATATTAGACTCACCAGTTGATGTGTATTGGATGCTTAGCATGATTTGTTTACTTTTGAACTTTGATAAAAATTGAACATTTCTGCTACTTTGAGCTCAATTTCAAGGTACTTTTCATTGTAAAACCAGTCAAAATCATCTCAATTTCTGTAATATGTCTTCCATTCTATAAAATGAGACCAGGAAAACTAGAATACAACAATAAACACCATACGAAAATAAAGTGCAAATTCGCTGTTTTAATCCAAAAACACGGTCAAAGTTTTTTTTTCTCATTATGCACTGTGTGCTGCAGGATTTTTTTATACTGCACACACTGACCACATAGACCCATTCTTTCATATGTAGGCCTACCAGCTTTCTCTGACTAGATTTGAGGGCGCTAGAATTTAGGCGTACTAGTACGCCAAAAACCCTGGTGTGTAAGCTGTACTAGTACATCCGAAACCCTGAAAGGGTTAAGATTTTAGTATGAAAACAATAATGGGGGGGGGGGGGGGTATTTTTCAACACTGAGAGCAAGTTTGTGAGCAGGGGTCTCGACAGCGAAAGGGTTGAGCAATATCACATGATACTTTCCAAGTCCGAGCTTGAATTGTACTTGTTAGCTCAACTTTTTTTGTAAAAATCAGTGTATCATTCTGACCTAGCCTTTAAACTGTGTGTATATATTTTTAACCCCAAAATTTATAGACTATCCAGTACCTGCTACCAAATTTTGCTCAAAACTCCTACTGTCTATTATTAGTAGATTCACTGTTACCAATTTGTGCAATATCAGGTGATAAACTTGATACCTATTCTTTGCACAGTAGTCCCCCTCGCATCTGCAGGGGATACGCTCCAAGACCTACCACAGATACCTGAAATCATGGATAGTAGCAAACCCATATATAACAGTAATTTTTTTGTTTACATACATACCTATAATAAAGTTTAATTGATAATTATGCACAATAAGTCGAGAATTGACACCTTTTCACCGATGGGAAGCACTTCACAGCTTCTCTTAGACTTTGAAGAACTACCATCATGACTTTTGTACTCATTATTAAGCAAAATTAAGGGTTCTTTTCAGGCCACAGTAAACCACGGATAACTAAAACTGCAGAAACCAAATCCATGGATATGGAGGTTCTATTGTATTTTGTTACAAGTTAATCATAATTTGTTTTACTCTAAACATTGTCTCTTCCCATAATTACATTTTTGTAAGTTATACTGTGCCAGTTATTTTTACCTTTAATTATTTCCCACTTAATTTCTCCCATTTTTCGCTTATCTACATATCGACCTTCTTTTTTACACTTCCTACTTTCTGGCTCATGAATACAGATAATGATCCAGATTTTAGTCTTCTGTTTAACCACAGTGACAATCAATGTACAGTTGACCCTTAACTCTTTCAGGGTCGATCCCGTACATGTACGGCCAGGGTCGGTCCCATACTTATACGCCAAAATTCTAGTGCCTTCAAATCGAGTGGGAGAAAGCTGGTAGGCCTACATGTGAGAGAATGAGTCTCCGTGGTCAGTGTGGGCATTGCATTGTGGGAGTGGTAATTCAGTGCGCCTTGGTCACCAAGCCAAGTGGTAAGGAATACCTCACTCTCCGGTGAATTGGGACTCTTCCCTTCCCAAGTGATAGTTCTAACACAGATTGAAGTGTCAGTGAAGATGAATCTAATGGTGTTGAGGAGTTTGTGACAGAGAGTAATGCTCAGGATACCAGAAATAGTGATGAAAACCCAGACCATTATCAACCTTCCAACTTCCACCAAAAAAGTTAAAGTGACTTATTTGCATGTGGGTGGTGGGGAAGACAGCATAGTTGGTGGGGAAGACAGTGTGGGTAGTGGGGAAGGCAGTGTGGGTTTGTGTAAGCATAGCAACATATGTGTAGATTACCTAGGATAACTGAAAAAAGTCAGACAAAATGACTTATTTGCATGTGGGTGGTGGGGGAAGACAGTGTGGGTAGTGGGGAGGGCAGTGTGGGTAGCGGGGAGGGCAGTGTGGGTAGTAGGGAAGGGAGCATGGGTTTTTGTAAACAACATGGCCGGCTGGCTGGCTGATTGGCTGTCTCTCTATCCGTCTGTCTGTCGGTATCTATAGCTGTCTGTCTATCTCTGTCTCTGTCTTACAGGTACACATAAATACAAATATACAGTGTAAATTACCTAGGATAACCCAAAAAATCCAGAGAAAGTGCTATACTGTGCTTGTAGATATAATGCATAGTAAGCATGAGTGGCAAGTAATACATATTTTTCACTTGTTCAGGAATAAGACATGGCCTGTGTCGTGTGTAATACCTGTTGGTTCACAAGTGGCACTCTCTGAGAGAGAGAGACAAACAGAGAGACAAGCAAAAAAACAGGAAGACAGATAAGCAAAGACAAACAGAGAGCAAGACAGAGAGCTAGACAGAGCTAAACAGACAGATAGACATGTTTATGCACAACAGTGAAAACAAATAAAACCAAGGCAATGCACATTCATCAAATGTCACCAATGCTGCACTGTCAGCAGTGGAGTGACACTCGTCTTACACTGTGCTTCAAGGAAACTTATTATTATCATTATAATTATTTTATACTCCTGTGTATCCAAAACATTGCTTGGATCTATAAATAATATGTATATATTTCTAGACAATATTATGTGAATAAGGTACAGTGGAACCTCAAATATCGAACTTTCTTTGGTCCAGAAGGCTGTTTGAGTGCCTTTACCGAATGAATTTATTCCCATGAGGAATAATGTAAATTAGGTTAGTCCATTTCAGACCCTCAAAAATACACTTATAAAAGCACTTACAAAAATACACTTACATAATTGGTTGTGTTGGGAGCAGTTCGATTTTTGAGGTTCCACTGTATGTGAAAATGTTCACCTGTCAATGTTTGTGTGGTTATTGTGTAGCTTTTGAGTGAATATATATACAATATGCCTTATATTGGTCTCACAGGCCATAAAAGTTACTTGAAAAATAAAATATTGAAAAATAAAATATTAAAAAATAAAATAAAAAGAAGAATAAAAGCAAATATAATATTACCGAGTGACCGACAGTCGGTGATGTTGCCGTAAGCAGTTCACTGTCTGTCAACTTCATGCCTCTATATCTCGGTAAGTATTGATTGCAAAAAAAAATTCTTTTTTTTTTTGTTCTATAACACTTAGAAAAATATTCTTAAGATTTTGGTAAGAAAAAATAATTTGTTTTCGAATATTTTTTCACCCTGAGAGCAAGTTCAGGATCAGGGGGGTCTCGACCCTGAAAGGGTTAAACAACACAAGTTTGATTGCATGGGTCCACTTACAGGTGGATTTTTTCAATAAATAAAATTTTTTTGTGTAAAGTTGTGACAACTTGAAAAAACTTGCAGACAAACCGCATAGCCTAGAAATATTGAAAAAAAAATTAAGAAAAACTAAGTATCTCATGAATGTATCAAATAGTATATGTAAATACTAGTCTAGTTTATCACTTACTACCATAAAATATACACAGATCTATTAAAAAAGTTAAAATTTATCAAAATTATGCACAAACACTTACAGATTGTACATGGCGCCATTCACAGTGAAGAGAAAAGTAAACAAATGTAAGGATGCAATTTTAAATTATAAATGCATAAAATTTACTGTAGTACATACTGTACTATTGTAATAATTTTATAGCCAACTTCTGTTGCTATTGCAGTGTTAGTAATATGTATAACATCTACAGTGTTTGGTATCATCTTGTAAGCAGACAATGTAAACTTATGGTATCGATAAATACAGTGCAGTATGTAAATGTATTTTCTCTTCCTTATGATTTTCTTAATAACATTTTCATTTCCCTAGCTTACTTTATTGTAAGAATACACTATACGTGGTAATAGCAGTAATAAAGCTATGTTAGACCAGAGGCATTACATATAAAAACATGTGTTGATGGTTCATTTTGGGGTTATCAATCACTGATGCAGCTGACTGACAGGTTTGCAAGTCAACAACATCGACTAAAATAAGAACATAAGAAAGAAGGAACACTGCAATAGGCCTACTGGCCCATGTGGAGCAGGTCCATGTGCCCCCCCCCAGATTAGCCCAATGACCCACCCAGTCTGGTCACCTCCACTCATGGAAGGAGCACGACGCCAGACCCAGCAGCACAAGCTAGTCAGGTCCAACTCACACCCACCCACACCCACTCATGTATTTATCTTAACCTATTTTTAAAACTACACAATGTTTTAGCCTGAATAACTGTACTCGAGAGTTTGTTCCACTCATCCACAACTCTATTACCAAACCAGTGCTTTCCTATATCCTTCCTGAATCTGAATTTTTCCAACTTAAAACCATTACTGCGAGTCCTGTCTTGGCTGGAAATTTTCAGCACGCTATTTACATCCCCTTTATTTATTCCTGTTTTCTATTTATACACCTCGATCATATCCCCCCTAATTCTATGCCTTTCAAGAGAGTGCAGATTCAGGGCCCTCAGTCTATCCTCATAGGGAAGATTTCTGATACATGGGATCATCTTTGTCATCCTCCTCTGTACGTTTTCCAGAGCATTTATATCCATTCTGTAATACGGTGACCAGAACTGAGCAGCATAGTCTAAATGAGGCCTAACCAAAGATATATAGAGCTGATGAACAACCTGAGGACTTCTATTATTTATATTTCTAGATATGAAGCCAAGAATTCTGTTAGCTTTATTGCGAACACTAATGCACTGTTGTCTTGGTTTTAGATTACTGCTAACCAGAACTCCTAAATCCTTTTCACAATCAGTAGTATTAAGATCTACATTATTTAGTTCATGTGTGGCATGATTATTTTCCTGTCCAACATTTAGAACTTGGCATTTGTCTATATTAAACTGCATCTGCCACTTCTCCGGCCATTGCATGTCTATTCAAATCATCCTGGAGTGCTCTAGTGTCCTCATTAGAATGAATTGGACGGCCTATTTTGGTGTCATCAGCAAATTTGCTTATAAGAACATAAGAAAGAAGGAACACTGCAACAGGCCTACTGGCCCATGCGGAGCAGGTCCATGTCCCCCCCCCCGGATTAGACCAATGACCCACCCCCCGGATTATCCCAATGACCCACCCAGTCTGGTCCTCCACTTATGTTGCTATTTATTCCCTCATCTATGTCGTTTATGTAAATTGTGAATGACAACGGGCCCAACACTGACCCCTGAGGAAGACCGCTTGTGACGTGCCCCCATTCTGATTTCTCCCCATTTATGCAAACCCTCTGCTGCCTATTTGTCGGTTATGCCTCTACCCAGGAAAAAATTTCTCCTCCTATTCCATGTGCCTTAAGTTTCCTCAATAGCCTCTGATGTGGAACTCTATCTGAAGCCTTACTGAAGTCCATATACACAATATCACATTCATTACCATGATCTACCTCCTCAAACACCTTAGTGAAAAATGTCAGTAAATTCTTAAGACAGGAACGCCCCTTTGTAAAACCGTGTTGAGATTCATTAATCAATCTGTGCCTATCAAGATGGCTACAAATTGCTTCGGCAATTATTGATTCCATAAATTTTCCCACTATGGAGGTAAGGCTTATTGGTCTATAGTTCGAAGCCAAGGACCTGTCACCTGCCTTGTAAATATGGTATTACATTTGCCATTTTCCACTTATCAGGCGCTATGCCAGTTTGTAGTGATATGTTAAAAAGATTAGCCAAAGGTATGCTAAGTTCCTCTTTACAGTCCTTTAACACTTTTGCAAACAGTTCATCAGGGCCTGGGGATTTGTTAGGTTTTAGTTTCTCTATTTGTCTGAGGACCATGTCACTAGTTACCGCAATTGTGCATAGTTTATTATCGTCCTGTTCTAAATAATCTATTATTTCAGGAATATTGCTAGTATTTTCCTGGGTGAAAACTGAGAGGAACTAGGTATTGAGAATTTCACACACATCGTTATCACTGTCAGTGATCTGACCAGAGTTACTCTTAACCCTTTCAGGGTTTCGGCCGTGCTAGGATGGCTTACGCACTAGGGTTTTTGACGTGCTAGTACGTCTAAATTCTAGCGCCCTCAAATCTAGTGAGAGAAAGCTGGTAGGCCTACACATGAAAGAATGGGTCTATGTGGTCAGTGTGCGCAGTATACAAAAATCCTGCACCACACAGTGCGTAATGAGAGAAAAAAAAAACTTTGACCATGTTTTTGGATTAAAACAGCGACTTTGCACAGTATTTTCGTATGATATTTATTGTTGTATTCTAGTTTTCCTGGTCTCATTTTATAGAATGGAAGACATATTACAGAAATTGAGATGATTTTGACTGGTTTTACAATGAAAAGTACCTTGGAATTGAGCTCAAAGTAGCAGAAATGTTCGATTTTTACCAAAGTTCAAAAGTAAACAAATCATGCTAAGCGTCCAATACATGTCAACTGGTGAGTCTAATATTCTTTCACAAGTGCGCCGATATTATTTATACCATTTTTACACTAATGCAGTAGTCTGCCTAACAGTAAATCTTCTATTTTTTGTGAGAATAAAAATTCAAAGTGAAAAGCAAGAGAATGTAAGAGGAGCTTGGGGACGTGACTAATGAACAGAGGAAATTTTATCGCCAGGAATGTCTTTCATGTTTATTCCGGACGCTATTTGGAAATTGGCATCTTTTGAAATTTGTGTGAAATTGGCAAAATTGCTAAATTTTGACCACTGTATTGGATAGTTGAAATCGATAAATGGATGGTGTCTTGTACTCATTCGATAGAAAAAATGGAGTTCTAGCAAAATAGTTAATGGGCAAAATTGCCGATGTGTAAACATCATCAAGACCGCTAACTTCATGAGAGCATAATTCCGTAAGTTTTCCTTCAAATTTCATACTTTTGGTGTCATTATGATCGTGAAAAGATTATCTTTTCATAAGATTTTTTTTTTTTTTCGAAATTTGGGTGACCCTGAGAACAAGTCTGGGAGAGGGCCTGGGGACCCTGAAAGGTTAAGTGGGTCAATCTTGTCCCTAATCTTACTTCTGTATACCTGAAAGAACCCTTTTGGGTTAGTCTTTGAATCCCTTGCAACCTTAGCCTTATGATCACTTTTAGCTTTTCTTATTCCCTTCTTTATTTTTCTCTTTGAATATATTGATTTCTTAACTGCCCATCCCCTCTTTTGATATGCCTCTCTTTTGACCAATGAGATGTTTTAATCTATTGTTCATCCATTTGGGATCATTTTTGTTAGATATAATTTCCCTACTCGGAACAAAAGTTGTCTGGGCAGCTAGAACTATGATCTGAAAAACGTCATATTGGCAACCAAGATCACCTACCTGACCCATAGTCAGGACATCCCAATTTAGCCCACCCAGGTAATTTTTCAGTCCCATGAAGTTGGCCAAGCGAAAATCTGGGACAGAGATTTGATTGCAGTTATCTGGGTAATTCCATGATATATTGAAACTAAGTGATTTGTGATCCCCTTCCCCAAGCTCATCATTAACCTCAAGATTATTAATTAGTGACTCTTTGTTGGCAAGAACCAAGTCAAGCAGATTGTTTCCTCTAGTTGGTTCCATCACAACCTGTTCTAAAAAGCAATCCTGAACTGTATCAAGAAAGTCACTAGACTCAAGATTTCCTGTCATACTGTTCCAATCAATTTGTCTAAAGTTAAAATCTCCCATTATCACAACATTTTCCTATCTAGATGCCTTATGAATTTCGTCCCATAACAGCTTACTGCACTCCCTATCAAGGTTTGGGGGCCTATAAATCACACCCAAAATTAATTCGTCACATCCCATGAGAAACTGTAGCCAAACAGATTCTGTGTTTGATGTTTCTAATCTTATATTACGTCTAAGACAACAATTTAAATTTTGTCTGACATACATCACCATTCCACCACCCTTCCTGTTGACCCTATCAGTGTGGAATAGTTTATAACCCTGTATGTTGCATTCAGAAGGCACTTCTCTATCTTTCAAGTTGAACCAGGTTTCTGTTATACCAATAATATCTTTCAGTGGACCCCTGGCATATGATGGCATCGGCATACGTTAAATCTGGCATATGATACATTTAAACGCAAAAATTTTGCCTCGTCACACATTAAAAAACCCGCCACACGCGATTCGTCCGGGACGCGTCCACGTGTGGCCTGAACTGCCCCGTGTGTGCCAGTGTGCTCGCATCTAAGCATACATTCGGTACATTCCATATTATCAGTGTTTTTGGTGCTTGTTTCTGCAAAATAAGTCACCATGGGCCCCAAGAAAGCTTCTAGTGCCAACCCTGCAGGAAAAAGGGTGCTAATTACTATGGAAATGAAGAAAGAGATAATTGCAAAGTACGAAAGTGGAGTGCATGTATCGGAGCTGGCCAGGTTGTATACCAAACCCCAATCAACCATCGCTACTATAGTGGCCAAGAAAACGGCAATCAAAGAAGCTGTTCTTGCAAAAGGTGCATATCTGTTTTTGAAACAGAGATCACAAGTGTTAGAAGATGTTGAGAGACTGTTATTGGTGTGGATAAATGAAAAACAGATAGCAGGAGATAGCATCTCTCAAGTGATCATATGTGAAAAGGCTAGGAAGTTGCATGAGGATTTAATTGAAAAAATGCCTGCAACTAGTGGTAATGTGAGTGAATTTAAGGCCAGCAAAGGTTGGTTTGAAAGATTTAAGAATTGTAGTGGCATGCATAGTGTGATTAGGCATGGTGAGGCTGCCAGTTTGGACCAAAAAGTAGCTGAAAAATATGTGAAGGAATTTAAGGATTACATAGACAGTAAAGAATTTAAACCTGAACAAGTGTTTAATTGCGATGAAACAGGCCTGTTTTGGAAGAAATTGCCAAGCAGGACCTACATTACTCAGGAGGAAAAGGCACTCCCAGGACATAAGCCTATGAAAGACAGGCTTACTCTTCTGATGTGTGCCAATGCTAGTGGTGATTGCAAAGTGAAGCCTTTATTGGTGTATCACTCAGAAACTCCCAGAGTGTTCAGGCAAAACAATGTCCTCAAGGCTAATTTGTGTATGCTGTGGAGGGCAAACAGTAAGGCATGGGTCACTAGGGACTTTTTCTATGACTGGTTACACCATGCATTTGCCCCAATGTGAAAAATTACCTAACTGAAAAGAAATTAGACCTTAAGTGACTCCTGGTATTAGACAATGCCCCTGGTCATCCTACAGACTTGGCAGAGTGACTTTCTGGGGACATGAGCTTCATTAAGGTGAAGTTTTTGCCTCCTAATACCACTCCTTTCCTGCAGCCCATGGACCAGCAGGTCATTTCCAACTTCAAGAAACTGTACACAAAAGCTATGTTTCAAAAGTGCTTTGAAGTGGCCACAGACACTCGATTGACTAAAAGAGTTTTGGAAGGATCACTTTCATATCCTCAATTGTGTAAACCTTATAGGTAAGGCTTGGGAGGGAGTGACTAAGAGGACCTTGAACTCTGCTTGGAAGAAACTGTGGCCAGAATGTGTAGACAAAAGGGATTTTGAAGGGTCTGAGGCTAACCCTGGGAATCGTATGCCAGCTGAGGAATCCATTTTGGCATTGGGGAAGTTCTTGGGGGTTGGAGGTTAGTGGGGAGGATGTGGAAGAGTTGGTGGAGGAGGACAATGAAGAACTAACCATTGATGAGCTGCTAGATCATCTTCAACAACAAGAGGCCACACCTGAGGAAACTGCTTCGGAGGAGGGGATACAGAAATTGAAGAAGTTGCCTACTTCAAAGATTAAAGAAATGTGTACAATGTGGACAAAGGTGCAAACCTTTATGGATGAAAATCACCCTCACACAGCTATTGCAAGCCGTGCTGGTGACTATTACAATGACAATGTTGTGAACCACTTTAGAAAATTCATAAAGGAACGAGAGGTACAGGCCTCCATGGGCAGATATGTTGTGCGACAGAAGTCCAGTGACTCTGAAGCTGGTCCTAGTGGTATTAAAAGAAGAAGGGAAGTAACCCTGGAAAAGGACTTGCTACCTCAAGTCCTAATGGAAGGGGATTCCCCTTCTAAACAATAACAACTTCGACGCTCTCCCCTCCTCCCATCCCATCAATCATCACCAGATCTTCATTAACCCTTTGACTGTCGCAACCCCCAATCCTGAGGTGTCTCCTGGTGTCGCAAAATTTAAAAAAAAAAAAATTATTTTTTCTTATGAAATGATAGAGAATCTTTTCCCGATTGTAATGACACCAAAAAAACGAAATTTGATGGAAAACTGACGGAATTATGCTCTCGCGAAGTTAGCGACCTCGGCGCTGTTTACAAATCGGCGATTTCGCCCATTTTGAGCCCTATTTTCGGCTAATTCCTTTGTTCCAGTCGCCCAAACTCATAGCTATTTCTTTAGAACTTCATTTTTTCTATCGATTGAGTACAAGAAACTGCCCATTTACTGATTTCAACTACCTAATAATGTGGTCAGAAATTTGCAATTTGGCCAATTTCACGAAAACTAAAAAATATGACAATTTCAAAATAAGGTCCAGAATGAACAATGCAGACATTCCAGGCTCTAAAATAACGTTTTCTTTGTTCATCAGTCACGTCTCCAGGCCCCTCTGATATTACTCTTGCTTTCTATTTTGAATTTTTATTCAAACAAAAAATATTAGACTTACTATTATGCAGACTACTGCAATGCTGTAATAACTGTATAAATAACATCAACCCATTCATGACTGCATATTAGAATGGCTAGTTGGACATTTATTGGACAATGGCATCATTTGTTTACTTTTGAACATTGGCAAAAATCAAACATTTCCCCTACTTTGAGCTCCATTTCTAGGTTCTTTTTATAGTAAAATCAATCAAAAACACCTCTATTTCTGTAATATGTTTTCCACTCTATCAAAAGAGACCAAGAAAACGAGAATACAACCATAAATACTATACGAAAATAGACCACAAATTCGGCATTTTAATTAAAAAAAACGGTCGGAGTTTTTTTTTTCTCATTATGCACTGCGCGCTCCAGGATTTTTTTTATATGGTGCACACTGACCACACAGACCCATTCTCTCACATGTGGGCCTACCAGCTTTCTTCTGCTTGATTTGAAGCCGCTAGAATTTATGAGTATATATACGTCAAACACGGCACCTCGTAAAACGTATATATACGGCCGCGACAGTCAAAGGGTTAAAGGTAAGTGTCATGTATTCTATTGTTAGTAGAGTAGTACTAACTGTGCATGTCTTCTTCAGTTTGTGTGCATTAAACTTAATATTTCATGTGGTAAAACTTTTTTTTTCATACTTTTGGGTGTCTTGAACAGATTAATTTGATTTCCATTATTTCTTATGGGGAAAATTAATTCGCCTTACGATAATTTCGGCATACGATGAGCTCTCAGGAACGGATTAATATCGTATGCCGGGGGTCCACTGTATTACCTACACTTGCAAGTAATTTTAGCTCATCTATCTTATTTCTAAGACTCACTCGTTGCCCTCTGCTATCTCTCTTTGTTTGTTGATCAATTGATTTGCCATTACTAGCAACTTTATTTTGAATATTGTCTTTGAAACATATCCCTAAGGTATCCATCCCCCCACATGCTGTATAATCCTGCGGGTTTAGCGCTTCCGATTGTGACTAGACCTACCTGGAGTTCATTCATTACCTTTGTAAATTGTGAGTTCATTACCTTTGTAAATTGTGAATTCATTACCTCTGTAACTTGCTCAGATATCAAAACTTTGAGGCCCAGTCCCTGGACCCATTATGTACCTCTGTAATCTTTTGACTACCGCCCACAGGATGGGTATGGGGTGCATAATAAACATATTAAACTAACTAAGGTATCCTGGTAATAACTGCTGTTTTTAACCCTAATGCTGCAGCCTGATTGTTTCCCACAAACACCCATACCTCTATAATCTATCAGTTTAAATTCCTAGACAAGTGATCAATTACCCTCTCAATCAAATTGGCTAATGCAACCACTCCATCCTCAGAGAGATGAACCCCATCCCTTGCATACGTGTCACGTTTGCCAAAGAATAGGTCCCAGTTATCAATGAATGGGATTGCAAGTTCCTTGCAGTACCTGTCTAGCCAGCAATTTATACCAACTGCCCTAGACATCATGCTACATTTGCGTGAAACAGCACTAAGAAACATACCAGTATACAAGCAATTATTTTAGAACAGCTAAATCCCAATCCTGAGCTTAAATTACATTCACTTGTTAGACGAAGAATGAGGGGAGACATGATCGAAGTGTATAAGTGGAAGATGGGTATTAATAAAAGGGATATTAATAAGGTCTTGAGAAAATCTCTCCAAGAGAGAACCCGCAGTAATGGATTTAAATTAGACAAGTTTAGATTTAGAAAGGACGTAGGAAAGTATTGGTTTGGAAATAGGGTAGTTGATGAGTGGAACAGTCTACCTAGTTGGGTTATTGAGGCTAGGACTTTGGGTAGTTTCAAATTTAGGTTGGATAAATATATGAGTGAGAGGGGTTGGATTTGAGTGGGACTTGCAAATGAGTGGATAGAGTTATCAGAGCTTATTTCTTTGCTAGCATTGAAAATTAGGTTGGGCAAATGTTTTGTTAGTGAGATGGATTGTAAAGGACCTGCCTAGTATGGGCCAACAGGCCTGCTGCAGTGATCCTCCTTTCTTATGTTCTTAAAAGGTTCTTGCATCCAAATCTGTCAGCAAAATGTTCTTTGCAGAGTTAACTTTAATGATGAACTACTCATAATGAACAATGTTCAGCAATGGAGGTGGTACTGCTATCTACTACTCAAATGAACTAAAATATATTAAATCCACTTGCACCAGGGATGAATATGGTGAATACATATTTGCAAAATTCACATCGAGAAACCTAAAAAAAAAAAACCATATCAGTTGGAGCAGTTTACAGACTACCTCACACTAATGCTTACACATTCAATGACAACTTAAGAAACATGATAACTGACTCAGAGATGAATAAACGCCACCTGCTACTTACTAGTGGCTTAAATATAAACCTCATTCAAGCAGCAGACCCCCCAATTACAGTAGCTGATTCCACAAACACTATGAGCAGCTGCTTGCTACTACGATCTACATATATAACCAAACCAACAAGAGTCTCAGACACAAGTGCCTCACTACTTGATCATATTTGGACCAATACTATATCCCCACTAAAAACAGGCATAATCACAGACAACACTACGAACCACTACCCAACTTTTCTCATAATTAACTTGGGTAGACTGCCTCAGGACACGACTAGGATCTCTTTTCGACTACATGATGAGTCACTGCTAAATAATTTTATTACTGCCCTATGTAACACTGACTGGCTGAGTGAGTTAGCAGACAGCCACAATATTGATGAATGTGTCAAATGAAAATGAAGCAAATCTCAACAGAGACTAAACAGCCCCTGGCTTACAGTATACAATGGAACCTCAAATATCGAACTTTCTTCGTTCCAGACGGCTATTTGAGTGCAGTTACCGTATGAATTTATTCCAATCAGGAATAATGTAAATTAGATTAGTTCATTTCAGACTCTCAAAAATACACTTATAAAAGCACTTACAAAAATACACTTACATAATTGGTTGAGTTGGGAGCAGTTCGATATTTGAAGTTCCACTGTACTTAAATCCATCGATAAAAAAAAATCTACATGAAAAATAATAAAGACAGGGTCTAATTACAAAACTAACTAAATGATACACTTCAATACTTACTAATCTAATACGAAAGTCCAAACAAATGTGTTATGAAAACAGATTTAATGAAATGAAAGGTAATATGAAAAAGACCTGGAAAGCTCTCTGAAATTTTGGACACTAGAAAACTGTCTAGAAACAGAGATTAGCTTAGTAAAATCAGACGAACCACACATACAGCCTATAGACACTGCCAATGAACTTAATGTATCTTCTTTTCTACTATAGGATCAAAATTAGCAAGCAAAATCCCAAATGCAAATACTCAGCCACAAGACTACCTCACTGGTAATTACCTAATACTCTATATATAGCACTAACAAATCCTACTGAAGTCTCACCAATTATTAAAACATTAACCCTTTCAGGGTCCATGGCATAGATCTACAGTTTTACGTTCAGGGTCCAAACCGTAGATCTACGCCATGAGCTCAGCTCACTCTGATAAGCTGTGAGCAGTAAATTTGGGCCTGGATATGAGAGAATACATCTATATGGTATGTGTGCACCACATAAAACAAATCCTGCAGCACACAGTGCATGAGAGAAAAAAAACGAGACTGTAATTTTCGATTAAAACAGCGACTTTGCAGTGTTTTTATGTTTTTTATAGTTGTATTTGCGATTTCTTGGTCTCAATTGATAGAATAGAAGATATACTACAGAAATAGAGATGATTTTGATTGGTTTTAGTACTGGAAATGGCTTGAAACTGAGCTCAAAGTAGCAGAAATGTTAAATTTTTGCCGATGTTCAAGAGTAAACAAATGACCTCACAAGTCTAATACATGACAGCTGGTGGGTCTAATATACATTCACAAATGTGGTGATATTATTTAAACAATTATTATAGTATTACATAACAGTAAATCTTCTATTTTTTGGTTTGAATAAAAATTCATTATGTGAATAAAAAATCAAAATGGAATTCATTTGTAAGGCCTGAAAGCGTAACTAATGAACAGAAGAAATGTTGGTTTAGTGCCAGGAATGCCTGCATTGTTTATTTTGGACCCTATTTTGAAATTGGAATATTTTTGAACTGCATTAAATTGGCCAAATTACCAATTTCCGGTCAATTTATTTTGTTGTTGAAGCAGTTGACTTGGTGATTTCTTGTGCTCAGTCAATAGAAGTAATACTAGTGAAATAGCTAAGAATTTGGTTGACTGGAATACTATAATTGCCCTAAAATGGGAGTCAAAGTCGGCAAAATCACAGATGCGTAATTATCGCCGACACATCAAAATTCACGAGAGCATAACTTTGTCAATTTTTATATCAAATTCCGTACTTTTTGTTTTATTACCTTCAGAAAATGATTCTCTACCATTTCATAAGAAAAAATAAAACTATTTTTTTTAAAATTCTTGGACCCTGGTGCACACTTTGAAATTTGGCCTCTGGACCCTGAAAGGGTTAAAAAACAAGGCAGGAGACCTAAACGACTTGCCAACAATCATGTATAAAAAAGCAGCTCATGTACTGACTCCCATTACTGTAACACAAACAAATCTGTTGAATCTTCTAAATTCCCATCCATACTCAAGACGGCAAGGGTCACCCTGATCCACAAAGGAGGCGATCCTACAAAACTAAATACACCTACCATCCGACTTACGACCTGCTCGACATACGTCCACTCGACTTACGACCGTGCATCTGGCAGCTGAGCTGGGCTGGCTGATGCACACCACTGTACAATATTTGACAATACTCGTGGGGGCAATGTGTCATGCAGGCAGCATCAGTTTGAGTAACCCTGCCCTATCAGCAGCATCATACTGTATTAACTGGACAGTAAATTTCACCATGGCCCCTAAGATGAAGTCTGAATCTTGCACTGGAGATTGTGGCAAGAAAGGCTCTTACTCTCGAACTCTCTTTGTTTTCACTGTTGCACATAAACCTGTCTGTATCTGTCTGCCTGTATATCTGTCTGTATCTCTGTGTGTCTGTCTATTAGTGTGTGTGTCTTTCTGTCTACCTGTGTGTCTGTCTTTCTGTCTACCTGTTTCTTTGTCTACTTTCTGTGTGTCTTTCTGTCTACCTGTGTGTCTTTCTGTCTACTTGTGTCTCTTTCTGTCTACCTGTGTGTCTTTCTGTCTACCTGTGTCTGTCTTTATGTATACCCATGTCTGTCTTTATGTCTACCTGTGTCTCTCTTTGTCTGCTTGTCTGTCTCAGAGCCACTCATTAACCCTTTGAGGGTTTCGGATGTACTAGTACGGCTTACGACCCAGGGTTTTTGACGTACTAGTACGCCTAAATTCTAGCGCCCTCAAATCTACTGGGAGAAAGCTGGTAGGCCTACATATGAAAGAATGGGTCTATGTGGTCAGTGTGCTCGGTATAAAAAAATCCTGCAGCACACAATGCATAATGAGAAAAAAAAAACTTTGACCGTTTTTTGGAATAAAACAGTGACTTTGCACTGTATTTTCGTATGGTATTTATTGTTGTATTCTAGTTTTCGTGGTCTCATTTTATAGAATGGAAGGCATATCATAGAAATTGAGATGATTTTGACTGGTTTTACAATGAAAAGTACCTTGAAATTGAGCTCAAAGTAGCAGAAATGTTCGATTTTTACCAAAGTTCAAAAGTAAACAAATTATGCCAAGCGTCCAATACACGTCAACTGGTGAGTCTAATATTCTTTTGCAAGTGCGCCAATATGATTCATATCATTTTTTACACTAATGCAGTAGTCTGCATAACAGTAAATCTTCTGTTTTTTGTGAGAATAAAAATTCAAAGTGGAAAGCAAAAGAATGTAAGAGGGGCCTTGAGACGTGACTAATGAACAGAGGAAATGTCATTTTAGTGCCAGGAATGTATTTCTTGTTTGTTCTGGACCCTATTCGGAAATTGGCATCTTTTGAAATTTGTGTGAAATTGGCAAAATTGCTAAATTCTGACCACTGTACTGGATAGTTGAAATTGGTAAATGGGTGGTTTCTTGCACTCATTCAATAGAAAAAATGGAGTTCTAGCGAAATATTCATGTTTTTTGTCGGCTAGTACAGTGGAATTGGCCGAAAATGGGGCTCAAAGTGGACAAAATCGCCGATCCGTAAACATCGCCGAGACCGCTAACTTCGCGAGAGCATAATTCCCTAAGTTTTCCATCAAATTTCATATTTTTGGTGTCATTATGATCGGGAAAAGATTCTCTATCTTTTCAAAAGAAATTTTTTTTTTTTTTTTAAATTTGGCCGACCCTGAGAACGAGTCTCGGAGAGGGCCTGTCGACCCTCAAAGGGTTAAGAGTGTACGTACTTGGTCTTGAAGATGCCATATTAATAGTGATAATAACAATAATAATCACTGAGGCGCATTAAATGTGTATAAAACGTTAATATAGACATTTTGCTTAATCCATCTCTGATTTTTTTTCAAAATTATATAATAAACATGCTACATAACATATAAATTAACAAATATGAGATGTTTTTCTGGTCGGCTTGACAGTGAACAGGAACCGTTCATGTCCGGGCTGGTAACAACAACAACGTTTGCTTACATAACTCGTGAACATTCTACATTCTCATTCTCTCTCTCATTTATTCATTTAATCTTGTTTACTCACCTCTCACTCTACATTAAAACTACAGATATTTTAAGGTAAGTAATGAGTGGACACGATTATTATATTATACCTTAATAATAATAATATTATTAGTACATGTGTATTATTGTAATAATAATGATTATTATTATTAATTTAGGGCACTGGAGCACAGATCCACTATATAGCACTTTGTCTGGATTTTTTGGGTTATCCTAGGTAATTTATAATATGTATGATAACTTGACTTACGTGTACCAGTGAGAGAGAGAGAGAGAGAGAGAGAGAGAGAGAGAGAGATACAGATACAAAGAGACAGCCACATTCGGTCAGCCAGTCAGCCAACTACCCACCCACCCACCCAGAACCCACCCATCCACCCACCCACCCAACCAGCCACCCACCCAACCAGCCACCCACCCACCCAACCAGCCACCCACCCACCCAACCAGCCAGCCACCCATCCATCCATCCACCCACCCATCCATCCAGCCAGCCAGCCAGCCACCCATCATCCAGCCAGCCACCCATCCGGCCAACCACAGACCCGGCCACCCAGCCAGCCAGCCGGATATGTATTACACATGTTCCAGAGTTGTTTCTCTTTACTTAGGGTATAGGTTACACAATATTCTGGCAGGATGACACTACCAGTGGTATTCTCCCATTCCACTGTGTCGACAATACATGAAGATAATAGTAACATACATAAAGACAATAGTAACATATGATACTGTATGCGATGTAAAATTTACAATACATATCACTACCATGTATACATTATATACAGTACATAAATAATTAAAATACAACAATAGAAGTAAATTATGGTAAAAAGAATGAAATAATGATTGTACATTACATTACAGTATTATGTAGGTAGTTTATATAGGAAAGTTTTGACATTATGCCCTACCCAATATGTCGGCAATTTTCAAAGGTTCGGCTTACGTCCATTTCGACTTACAACCGGTTGGTCGGACCCAAGCTTGGTCGTAAGTTGGATGGTAGGTGTAACTACAGACCAATATCTAACTTGCCTTTGCTCTCAAAAATTTTTGAAAAAATAATACATAACAAATCTACTCCTACCTCCTATCCTATAACATACTGAACCCCTACCAGTTTGAGTTTAGGAAAAAAAAAAAAAAACACAAATGATGCAATTATTCCGATGCTCAAATTACTATATACTACAGCTATTGACAAAAATGAATATCCTCTGAAACTCTTCATAGACCTACGGAAAGCATTTGATACAGTTGACCACAATATCTTGCACCTAAAACTAGAGCATTACGGAGTCAGAGGACACTGAGGGCAAATTTCTAGGTCTCCACCTTGACTGTAATCTTAAATTTCAGACCCACATCAAGCATATAACAGTAAAGACACATTTGCAACATCTGGTTATCTTTATTGCAGACGTTTCACCATCCAGTGGCTTTATCAATACAGATTCTAGGACATAATTAGAAGACAGTAGAACTATATACAAAAGATGAGGTAATCAGTCCGTCAGCCTTGGAGTTGGTGTTGAGAGCACCGTGGTGGTAGGGATTCTGAAGCAAAGGCAAGGAGACTGGGGACTGACTTTAGGTAAATATTATTTTTCTCAGTTGTTTGTTGAATTATCTTATTGAAACTTGGGCAATGTATGATGGAAAGATGTTTCTTAATGCACACCAAAAAAAAAAAAGAGATGACAAAAAAGGGAGTTCACTTCTCAGCCATTAGCCGTCTCTTTATGGTATATTTTCGTATGGTTTTTATGGTTGTATTCTCTTTTTTTGTCTCATTTGACAGAATGGAAGATATATTACAGAAACAGATATGATTTTTATTGTCTTCATGATGAAAAGTACCTTGAAATTGAGCTCAAAGTAGTGGAAATGTTCAATTTTTGTCGATGTTCAATGAACTTTCTTGTTTAAGTGAAGTTGGTTAATTTTATTAAGTGTTTTCCAACCTAACTGCTCGGTAATTCGGCAAACTACAAGTCCCAATTTGTGGGATATGTGATGGCGGACCTGTATTACCTTTAGATAAAGATTCTCAACCATTTCATAAGAAAAAATTTTTTTGGGGGGAAAACTCCTGAACACTGGACAACTTTTAGACTGGGGGTCTGGACACTGAACGAGTTAAAAATAGAATCTATAATAAACAATGTAGAGATTCCTGGCACTAAAACTATATTTTCTCTGTTCATTAGTCACATCCCCAGGGCTCTCCTATACAGGAGGGCCACCCTCGCTTTACAGAGTTTTGCTTTACTGAGTTTGGCTTACAGACTACTTAACACTAAGAATTATGTCATAGTTGTACAGTAGATTATTAATTATAAGTGAATCTAATTTATATAAGACAAAAGATATATTCATATATTCAAAAATGCTTTTTGTGAAAACAATGATTCAATTATATTCCTGTCAACAATGGATAAAAGGTTCAAAGTAATTGTTGAAATTATAATATGGGAATACATAAGTGAGTATGTGTGTACTGAGTATTTAGCATTTAGTCTAGGGTGATTAAGTGTCTTTTGAGAAGAGTCTTAAATTGATTTTCAGACCGGGTTGCTTTAGTATCTTCTGGTAATGAATTCCATATTTTGGGGCCCTTTATGTGCCTTTATGGCCCTTTTTACACGGTGTGATATGGACACGAGGTACATCAAAAAGAGATCTGTGTCTTGTGTTATGGTCATGTGTCCTGCTAAGGTTGGTGAGAAGTTTGAGTGGTTTGAGTGGAACAAATACAGAGATCGCTTACGGCTCACACTGAGCCAGGAAAGCCCCTAAACTACTGGGAATGCCTGCAAGTCTTGAACATGTACTCACTGGAGTAGAGGAGAGAGAGGTACATGACAATATAAACCTGGAAGGTACTTGAGGGCTTGGTCCCAAATCTGCACACTGCCATAACAACATACTGGAGTGAGAGATATGGGAGGAAGTGTAAAATAAACCCAGTGAGGAGCAGGGGTGCGGTGGGGACAATAAGGGAACACTGTATCAACATCCGGGGTTCCAGACTTTTCAACATCTTACCAGAAGATATCAGAAACACTGCTGGAACAAGTGTTGAAGCCTTCAAGAGGAAACTAGACAAGTATCTTCACCAGGTGCCAGATCAACCAGGCTGTGATGAATATTTGGAGCAGCGGGCCTCCAGCAGCAACAGCCTGGTTGACCAGGCGAGCACCAGACGAGCCTGGCCCATGGCCGGGCTCAGAGAGTAGATATACTCTCGAAATTCTTCAAAGGTATATATCAAAGGTAAAGGGTTTATATTTTTATGTATTGTTCTGTGTATGTAGCAGGCACATGAATAAGTATGGATGTTCTTAATGGTGAGCAGATTCAGACTTTTGAAAATTGGTGGAGTATGCTGGCAGGAGTGGGAATTTGTTATCATTCTTACTGCTGCCTTTTGCTGGGTTATTAGAGGTCTTAGGTGATTGAATGTTGTTGATCCCCATGTTGTTGATTCACCAATTTTCAAAAGTCTGAATCTGCTCACCATTAAGAATATCCATATTTATTCATGTGCCTACTACATACACAGAACAATACACGCAAATATAAACCCTCCACTCAAACTTTTCCTCACCAACCTAAACAGGACACATGACTACAACACAAGACACAGATCTCTTTTTGATATACCTTGTGTCCATATCACATTGTGTAAAAACTCTATGCACATAAAGGGCCCCAAAACATGGAATTCATTACCAGAAGATATTAAAGTAACCCAATCTGAAAATCAATTAAAGACGCTTCTCAAAAGCCACTTAATCACCCTAGACTAAATGCTAAATACTCAGTACACACATACTCACCTATGTACTCCCACATCATAACTGAAACAATCACAATGAACCTTTTATCCATTGTTGACAGGAACATAAATGAATCATTGTTTTTCACAAAAGCATTTTAGAATATAAATATGTAGTATATGTTTGTTTTATACAAATTTTGATTCATTTATAATTAATATTCTACTGTACAACTACAAAATAATTCCTTTCCTACTGTACAACTATGATATACTACTCCTTAGTATTAACCCTTTGAGGGTTGACAGGCCCTCTCAGAAACTCGTTCTCAGGGTCGGCCAAATTTAAAAAAAAAAATTATTTTTTTCTTATGAAAAAATAGTTTTTTTTTTCTAAACATTATAGGCTAAACAAAAAAATTTTACCGTCAATACTTACCGAGATATGGAGGCGTGAAGTTTGCCAAAATTGAACAACATCTGGTAACATCACCGACTGCCGTCACCCGGTATTTTTCTATTTACTTTTTTATGTAGTATTTTCAATTATTTTTAAATTTTTCTTTTTCTGAGTAACTTTTATGGCCTCTGAGGCCAACATGATCATTATTTTGTAAGTTATTTCTTTTTCAATTCTACAAAATAAGGGCGTAAACACTGTTGTCATTATTTTGTTTATAGAAAATATTTACACAAACAAACGATATGAAATGTTGTTTATTACTATTTTTCTATATTTTATATACACATATACAGTCACGGGGAATGTTTCTAGAAGTTTTGCAGCCTGTGGAACTCTTTGAAACATGGTGTCATGCACAGTGGTGTTTTACATTCCTCACACATAAAACGAGTGTCTCTGCATTGTTGTGGGTGTTTTTTTGTATGTGCACAGACATAACACCTCTTCTGAGCCTTTTTCTTGAAAGCAGTAGCAGGCAGTTTTACCAGGAAGTGATCACCATGCTTCAGACGAGCAGGTAGTTGTTGATAATTTGGTGGGCAGTCAATTGCAGGTGCTGTTCCTTGGTACTTGAATACTATTTGTCTGATGACAGACAAACAGAATTCGCCGTACTGTGGTTTGTTTCTGGTCCTCATCTTATACATATTATAAGCATTGAGCATGGAAATGTCCAGAAGATGGAAAAACAGTTTGATGTACCACTTATAACTCTTGCGAACACAATCAGCAAACCCAATCTGCATGTCACATTTGTCCACTGAACGCATGTTGAAGGTGTAATCAGTCACAGCTGCAGGTTTTAGAATGGGTTCATTGCTCTCTCTATGCTGCCTGCCACTGTCTGCCATTTCATTAGGGTGAACTGATGACAACAGTGTGACATCTCGTTTGTCATGCCACCAAAATGCCATGATGTCATTGGCAGCAAACGCCTGCACCTCACCTCTACAAGTGCCAGCGTCAAACCTGGGCATATGTTTCTGATTTGCACGCACTGTGCCACACGCATCTGTCATGTTCACTCGCAAAAAATCACTGAGTGAGGGGCTTGTGTACCAGTTATCTGTATATAATATATGCCCCTTGCCAAGGTATGGTTCTATCATTGTTCTAACCACATCACCTGAGATGCCTAATAACTTCCTGGTATTTTGCAATGTACAACTTCCAGTGTACACAATAATATCCAATACCAGACCACTGTAACAATCACAAAGCACAAACAACTTTATACCAAAGCGTTTCCTCTTGCTTGGTATGTACTGCTTGAAAGAGAGTCTTCCTTTGAACAGAATGAAAGACTCGTCAATTACAAGCTTCCTGAAGGGATAAAAATGCGTACTGAATTTCTCTTTCTGATACACAAACACATTCCTAATCTTATATAACCTGTCGTTTCTGTCAGGCCTGGTTTTTCTGAGAAGTGAAGCATACATAACATTAGCACAAATCGATTCACTGGCATTATATCACTGAAACCTGGGGTTGCAATCAGGCGGTCTGTTGACCAGTATGATTTCACTTTGTGCTTATACACATGTGGCATAAGCATTATTGTGGCAAAGAAAAGATACATCTCAGCCACAGTTGCCTCCTTCCACTGGTGTAGACGTGATTTTGGTGAAAGTAATGTGTTTGCCATGGTGTACTCGTAGTATGTGTTGCTTTCCATGACAATACTTTCCATCAGGGGTTCGTCAAAGAATAACTCGAAACATTCCAGTTCAGTGGCATTGTTCCCAAGTGTACAAGATGGCAGTATTCCACTTTGGCTGTCATCAAACTGGTGGGGATTTGGAACAAAATTGACAACTTCCTGCCAATCCCAGGTGCGGTCTGCTGGTGGGTACTGGACAATGACAGGTGGTTGTGGTTGTGGTTGTGGTTGTGGAGGTTGTCGTTGTGAAGGTTGTGGTTGTGGAGGCTGGTGTGGTGGGTGGGTGGGGGATGGTGGCCTTTGTTGTAGATCAGCTGAAGCAGCAGCGTGGGTGGCAGCATGGCCCACTGCTAGTGCCTCACCGCCAGCACCACTACCACCACGCACATTTTCCATCCCAATTGCAACAGTATCATCGTCATTTTCACTGTCTGTTCCTGTTGTACAGCCACGGGATGTACTCCGAGATGCACTCCTTCCCCTTGGAATAGCACATGGCACACTACCAGAGCGCATATATCGTCGTATATACTGACGCTTCACTGGGGAATATTGCACTTCACTATCACTACTGGAACTAGTTTGAAGAGCTTGTAGTTCATATTCACTATCACTATCATCACACATGCTTTCATCTGAGTCTGGGATTTGGGAAAATAGAAGTTTCCTCTTGGAT
This sequence comes from Cherax quadricarinatus, assembly GCF_038502225.1. Taxonomy (NCBI): domain Eukaryota; kingdom Metazoa; phylum Arthropoda; class Malacostraca; order Decapoda; family Parastacidae; genus Cherax; species Cherax quadricarinatus. The sequence continues at coordinate 71,550,419 of NC_091296.1, read as the reverse complement.
TCTGGTACAACTGAACGTGAACAAGACGGCCCAGCACCAGAGGTGGAAGGCTGAAGGTCGTCTGGGTTTTCCTCACTATTACTGATATTATGATCATTAGTTTCAGTCAAAACCTCACCAAAACCTTGAAACTCATCTTCACTGGCACTTCCATCTGTATTAGAACTGTCACTGGGGAACAAAAGTGTCCCAATTCACCGAGGAGTGAGGAGCTTCTTACCGCGAGGCATGGTGGACATTGTTTACTAAGATGGCGTTCCCACAATGCACCACTGGGTCCCAGATTTTTTTTCTACCGCACACACCGACCACACAGACCCGTTCTCTCACATCTAGGCCTACCAGCCTTTTCCCGCGAGATTTGACGGCGCTAGAATTTATGCGTACTAGTACATCAAAAAACCCTGCGCGTAAGCCGTACTAGTACGTCCGAAACCCTCAAAGGGTTAAGTAGAATGTAAGCCAATAATGTTAAGTTGGCCCATAATGCCTAGGCATAATAGAGGCTCTCTTTGCATTGCAACCCACTATTGTATATACACAATCTCAATGTACTGTTTGCAAAGACATTAAATAAATAAATAAATAAAATAAATAAAAAAAAAATGCACAAATTCCATAGGTGAGGTAAGGGTATATGAGTGAATGGTACAGTGCATTCATTGTGAAACCAATAAAAATCATCTCAATTTACATTTTAATTTATAAATATGCAAGTTTATTCAGGTATACACAAATACAATAATGTACATAGATTATCATACATAACATCGTATATGTAAAGTACCTAGGATAACCCAAAAAAGTCAGAGTGACTTATTTCCTTTGGGGTCCTTTTATATTTACACTTACCTTGGAGGAGATGTTAGTTTAATTAGTTAGTTCGATGGAGAAGATGCTTGCAGAGGTTTAGGAAGATAGGCTGACATATGTTCAGCAGCCCTATACACACCCAACAACATTGGAGAGTTACTTTTGTGTCGTTTTTCTATCGCTTACTCGCTTAACTTACTTGCTACACTGTTAATTCTACACTTTATCGCTTGCTGGCACTATAGCCTTTACCAATACCTGCTGCTTTAGTATCATACATATCGTAGAATCACTGAATCACTGCAGAAGGCACATTCTCTTCTCTCTCTTCCTCCTCCACTTTGGTACTTTGCTACAAGTTTTTTCTTGAATTCTATTGTGTTTCTTTCCTTTTTACCATAGGGCTGGCACTAGAAGCTTTCTTTGGGCCCATGGTGGCTTATTTAGCAGTTAAAAGCACTAAAAACAATGGATTACAAAATATATTGCACATATGCGTGGAATCGTCCTCCCTGGCTTATAAACAATGGCACACTGGCTGTACATGGGCTCAGGCCGTGCGGACATGTTCAGGACGAATGTCCTTAACCAAGTTCTTGGGCATTAGCCAAGTCAATATTTTGACGGAAAAGCGTGTCACTATCCGATTTTTTCGTTACCGATGACATCATTACCCGAGGGTCCACTGTATATAGGGCTACCGAGAACACTGCCACTTCTGCTGGCCTTCACCACCATGTACAGCTTATGCTCTAAGTGGCCCTTATACACCCAACAACAACACAACACCACTCGTTATTAATATTGGTATTAATATTAATAACGAGTGGTTATTTAATGTTATTACAGTAGGGCCCCACTTATACAGCGGGATAGGTTCCAGGCTATCGCCAGAAAGCAGAACGCCATTTTTTCCATTTATAAATGCATATTAATGCCAGACAATAAGTTTACACTAAATTATATCAATCCTTTCAGGGTCTGTGCCGTAGTTCTACGGCTTTGAGTTGAGGGTCCAAACCATAGATCTACGCCATGAGCTCAGCTGACTCTGATAAGGTGTGAATGGTAAATTTGGGCCTAGATATGAGAGAATACATCTATGTGGTATGTGTGCACCACATAAAACAAATCTTGCAGCACAGTGCATAATGAGAGGGAAAAAACTGAGGTCGTAATTTTTTATTAAAACAGTGACATTGCAGTGTTTTTTCGTATGTTTCTTATAGCTATATTTGTGATTTCTTGGTCTCATTTGATAGAATGACAGATATATGTATTACAGAAATAGAGATGATATTGATTGGTTTTAGTACAAGAAATGACTGAGCTCAAAGCAGCAGAAATGTTAAATTTTTGCCGATGTTCAGGAGTAAACAAATGATCTCACACATCTAATACACGCCAGCTGGTGGGTCTAATATACATTCACAAATGTGGTGATATTATTTATACAATTATTACAATATTGCATAACAGTAAATCTTCTATTTTTTGGTTTGAATAAAAATTCATCATGTAAATAAAAAAATAAAAATGGAATTCATTTGTAAAGCCTCAAAACATAACTAATGAACAGAGGAAATGTTAATTTAGTGCCAGGAATGCCTGCATTATTTATTCTGGACCCTATTTTGAAATTGGAATATTTTGAACTTTGCGTTAAATTGGCCAAATTACCAATTTCTTGTGCTCAATCGATAGAATAGAAGTAATACTAGTGAAATAGCTAAGAATTTGGTCGACTGGAATAATGTAATTGGCCTTAAATGGGAGTTAAAGTTGGCAAAATCGCCGATGCATAAATATCACTGACACATCAAAATTCACGAGAGCATAATTTTATCAATTTTCCATTAAATTTTGTGCTTTTTGCTTTATTACCTTCAGAAAAAGATTCTCTACCATTTCTTAAGAAAAAATAATAACTTTTTTGTTAAATTCTTGGACATTGGTGCACACTTCGAAATTTGGCCTCTGGACCCTGAAAGGGTTAAGCTAGTAATAGAACTAGGCATTAAAAAAACACAAAAAGTAAAATACATACACAGTACATTCATTACTTATCTTAAAGTACAGTGGACCCCCGGTTTACGATCAGCTCCCAATGCGACCAATTATGTAAGTATATTTATGTAAGTGCATTTGTATGTGTATGTTTGGGGGTCTGAAATGGACTAATCTAATTCACAATATTCCTTATGGGAACAAATTCGGTCAGTACTGGCACCTGAACATACTTCTGGAATGAAATAATATCGTAAACCGGGGGTCCACTGTACAGTGGACCCCCGGATAACGATATTATTTCAATCCAGAAGTCTGTTTGGGTGCCGTTATAGACCGAATTTGTTCCCATAAGAGATATTGTGAATTAGATTAGTCCATTTCAGACCCCCAAAAATACACCTACAAAAGCACTTACAAAAATACACTTACATAATTGGTCGAGTTGGGAGCTGATCGTTATGTGGGGGTCCACTGTATTTGTAATCTTAATGTAGGATGAGAGGTGAGCAGTACAGTGGACCCCCGCATACCGTTGGCCTTACATAACGTTAAATCCGCATACCAATACATTTTATCGCTAAGATTTTGCCTCGCATACCGCTAAAAAAACCGCTCAACGCTGTTCGTCCGAGACCCGTCTAATGTGCGGCCTTAGCCAGCCTCACATGTTCCGCCGGTGGCATTGTTTACCAGCCAGCCTCCGCGGTAACATCCAAGCATACAATCAGAACATTTCGTATTATTACAGTGTTTTTGGTGATTTTATCTGCAAAATAAGTGACCATGGGCCCCAAGAAAGCTTCTAGTGCCAACCCTACAGGAATAAGGGTGAGAATTACTATAGAGATGAAGAAAGAGATCATTGATAAGTATGAAAGTGGAGTGCGTGTCTCCGAGCTGGCCAGGTTGTATAATAAACCCCAGTCAACCATCGCTACTATTGTGGGCAACAAAAAGGCAATCAAGGAAGCTGTTCTTGCCAAAGGTTCAACTGTGTTTTCGAAACAGAGATCGCAAGTGATGGAAGATGTTGAGAGACTCTTATTGGTGTGGATAAATGAAAAACAGATAGCAGGAGATAGCATCTCTCAAGTGATCATAAGTGAAAAGGCTAGGAAGTTGCATCAGGATTTAATTAAAAAAATGCCTGCAACTAGTGATGATGTGAGTGAATTTAAGGCCAGCAAAGGTTGGTTTGAGAGATTTAAGAAGCGTAGTGGCATACATAGTGTGATAAGGCATGGTGAGGCTGCCAGTTCGGACCACAAAGCAGCTGAAAAATATGTGCAGGAATTCAAGGAGTACATAGACAGTGAAGGACTGAAACCTGAACAAGTGTTTAATTGTGATGAAACAGGCCTGTTTTGGAAGAAAATGCCAAGCAGGACCTACATTACTCAGGAGGAAAAGGCACTCCCAGGACATAAGCCTATGAAAGACAGGCTTACTCTGTTGATGTGTTCCAATGCTAGTGGTGATTGCAAAGTGAAGCCTTTATTAGTGTATCACTCAGAAACTCCCAGAGCATTCAGGCAAAAGAATATCCTCAAGGCTAATTTGTGTGTGCTGTGGAGGGCAAACAGTAAGCCATGGGTCACTAGGGACTTTTTCTATGACTGGTTACACCATGCATTTGCCCCCAATATGAAAGATTACTTAACTGAAAAGAAATTAGACCTTAAGTGCCTCCTGGTGTTAGACAATGCAGAGCGACTTTATGGGGACATGAGGTTCATTAAGGTGAAGTTTTTGCCTCCTAATATCACTCCTCTCCTGCAGCCCATGGACCAGCAGGTTATTGCAAACTTCAAAAAACTGTACACAAAAGCTCTGTTTGAAAGGTGCCTTGTAGTGACCTCAGAAACTCAACTGACTCTAAGAGAGTTTTGGAGAGAGCACTTTAATATCCTCAATTGTGTAAACCTTATAGGTAAGGCTTGGGAGGGAGTGACTAAGAGGACCTTGAACTCTGCTTGGAAGAAACTGTGGCCAGAATGTGTAGACCAAAGGGATTTTGAAGGGTTTGAGGCTAACCCTAGGAATCCTATGCCAGTTGAGGAATCAATTGTGGCATTGGGGAAGTCCTTGGGGTTGGAGGTTAGTGGGGATGATGTGGAAGAGTTGGTGGAGGAGGACAATGAAGAACTAACCACTGATGAGCTGCTAGATCAACTTCAACAGCAAGAGGCCAGACCTGAGGAAACTGGTTCGGAGGAGGGGAGAGAGAAATTGAAGAAGTTGCCTACTACAAAGATTAAGGAAATCTGTGCAATGTGGCTGAAAGTGCAAACCTTTTTGGATGAAAATCACCCTCACACAGCTATTGCAAGCCGTGCTGGTGAATATTACACTGACAATGTTGTGAAACACTTTAGGGAAGTCATAAAGGAACAAGAGGTACAGGCCACTATGGACAGATATGTTGTGCGACAGAAGTCCAGTGACTCTGAAGCTGGTCCTAGTGGCATTAAAGAAGGGAAGTAACCCCAGAAAAGGACTTGACACCTCAAGTCTTAATGGAAGGGGATTCCCCTTCTAAACACTAAGACTCTCTCCTCCTCCCATCCCATCAATCATCACCAGATCTTCAATAAAGGTAAGTGTCATGTAATTGTGCATGCCTTTTTCAGTTTGTGTGTATTAAAATTAATATTTCATGTGGTAAAAATGTTTTTTTTTCATACTTTGGGGTGTCTTGCACGGATTAATTTGATTTCCATTATTTCTTATGGGGAAAATTAATTCGCATAACGATAATTTTGCATAACATTGAGCTCTCGTGAATGGATTAATATCGTTATGTGGGGGTCCACTGTACTTATTTGTAGGAAGTCAGGTGTAGGTAGCCCTGGCTCCCCGTCTCATACTTAATATACGATATTTAAAACATCCCAGAGAGGTAAAATACACATACAGTACACTCATTATTTACCTTAAAATATGTGTAGTCTTAATGTAGGAAGAGAGGTGAGTAGTATTTATTTGTAGGAAGTCAGTGTAGGTAGCCAGTAGGTGTATCCCACCTGGGCTACACCTACTGGCTACCTACACTGTGGCCCAGAGCCATATTATTAGCATTGACACACCTTGTTTGCCAAATTTAATCGTTTCTAACAACTACCTTTAGATACCATCATAAACGAAGGGAGAAGTAATGAATAATTCATGCTGAAAATTGTAGATAAAAGCGGAGTGGGGGAGTGGCTGGGCCAAACTAATATTCATACACGTTTTCTCTGGTGCCTGACCAGAGAAAACGTAATGTTGTTCCTCTGCCCGGCTACCACACAGGTCCACAAGTGTTATTATCAGAGCACATATAAATATGCAATAAATGCCAGACAACAAGTTTACACTAACTTATATTAAGTTAGCAATAAAAATAGGCCTTAAAAAGCCATCTAGTGACGGCCTTTCAAAGCTGTCTATTATAATTATTATTATAGTACGTTATTATTATACATGTATTATTATATTACTATTATTATTACACATTATTATTTATTAGTACGTACATATTCTTATAATAATTTATTATTATATATTAAACATTATTATTATTATTTATTAGTATGTACGTATTCTTATAATAATACTCTTGCTTACTGTTTGGAATTTTTATTCACACAAAAAATAGAAGATTTACTGTTATGCAGACCACTGCATTATTGTAATAATTGTACAAATAATGTCAACCCATTCATGACTGCACTGGAATGGCCAGTCAGACAGGTATTGGACGGTGACATCATTTGTTTACTCTTGAACATCGCCAAAGAATCAAGCATTTCTGCTACTTTGAGCTCAGTTTCAAGGTACTTTTCATTGTGAAACCAATCAAAATCATATCTATTTCTGTAATATATCGTCCACTCTATCAAATGAGGAAAAAAAAAAAAATCAACCATAAAAAGCATATGAAAATATACCACTAAAGGGTGGCTAATGGCTGAGAAGTGAACTCCGTTATTTATGGTCCGGTTTCTTTCAATTTTGGTGTGCGTTAAGAAGAATATTTCCATCACACATTGTCCAAGTTTCAATAAGATAATCCAACAAACAACTGAGATCCAATTCCCTAGATCAAGAGCAAGAGCCCCTTACCAATGTCAAGGAACCTCCCTTGAGGCCCACTCGCATCTGGAAGCAAAAAATCAACCAAGCGACTGCTCGTATCTTGAAAAACTCGCGTGTGTGTGTGTACTCACCTAGTTGTGGTTGTAGGAGTCGATTCACAGCACCTGGTCCCGCCTTTTCACTGGTCGTTACTAGGTCACTCTTCCTGCTCCGTGAGCTTTATCATACCTCTTCTTAAAGTTATGTATGGATCCTGCTTCCACTACATCACTACCCAGGCTATTCCACTTCCTGACAACTCTGTGATTGAGGAAATACTTCCTAACAACCCTGTGATTCATCTAAGTCTTCAACTTCCAACCGTGACCCCTAGTTGCTGCGTCCCATCTCTGGAAAATCCTGTCTCTGACCACCTTGTCGATTCCTCTCAGTATTTTATATGACGTTATCATATCCTCCCTATCTCTCCTGTCTTCCATTGTTGTTAGGTCGGTTTCCCTTAACCCATCATCGTAGGACATACCCCTTAGCTCCGGGACTTGTTGCAAACCTCTGCACTTTCTCTAATTTCCTTACGTGCTTGCCTAGGCGTGCGTTCAAAAGTGGTGCTGCATATTCCAGTATAGGCCTAATGTACACGGAGTACAGGGTCCTTAAAGATTCTTTATTAAGATGTCAGAATGCTGTTCTTAGGTTTGCTAGGCGCTCATATGTTGCAGCAGTTATTTGGTTGATGTGCGCCACAGGAGATGTGCTCGGTATTTTACTCACCCCAAGATCCTTTACCTTGAGTGAGGTTTGTAGTCTCTGGCCCCCTAGACTGTACTCCATCTGTGGTCTTCTTTGCCCTTCCCCAATCTTCATGACTTTGCACTTGGTGGGGTTGAACTCCAAGAGCCAGTTGCTGGACCAGGCCTGCAGTCTGTCCAGATCCCTTTGTAGTTCTGCCTGGTCCTCGTCCGATTGAATTCTTCTCATCAGCTTCACATCATCTGCAAACAGGGACACTTCTGAGTCTGTTCCTTCCGTCATGTCGTTCACATATACCAGAAACAGCACCAGTCCTAGGACTGACCCCTGTGGAACCCCGCTCGTCACAGGCGCCCACTCTAACACCTCGTCACGTACTGTGACTCCCTGATCCACTGCTGTGCCTTCCCTGTTATACCTGCCTGGTCCTCCAGCTTGTGTGGAACTATGTCAAAAAGTCTTCTAACAGTTCAAGAAAACGTAATCTACCCACCCCTCTCTCTCTTGTCTTACTGCTGTCACCATGTCATAGAACTCCATTAGGTTTGTGACAAAGGATTTCCCGTTCTTGAAACCGTGCTGGTTGTCATTGATAAGCTCATTCCTTTCTAGGTGTTCCACCACTCTTCTCCTGATAATCTTCTCCATGACTTTCCATACTATACATGTCAGTGACACTGGTCTGTAATTTAATGCTTCGTGTCTGTCTCCTTTTTTTTTTAAATTGGGACTACATTTGATGTCTTCCATACCTCAGGTAGTCTCCGTGTTCCGATAGATGTGTTGAAGAGTGTTGCTCGTGGTACACATTGCTCCCTCTCTCAGGACCCAAGGAGAGATGTTATCCGTCCCCATCGCCCTTGAGGTATCTAGCTGGCTTAGCAAGCTCTTCTCTCTTCCTCAGTTGTATGTATTGTGTCCAACACTCGATTGGTGTACCCCGCCTCTCTGTCTTTCTGGAGTTCCTTCTGTTTCCTCTGTGAACACTTCTTTGAATCTCATGTTGAGCTCCTCACATCTCGGTCGTTTCTTGTGATACCCCCTCCTTCCTTCCTCAGCCTGATTACCTGGTCCTTGACTGTTGTTTTTCCTCCTGATATGGCTGCACAACAGCTTCAGGTCAGATTTGGCTTTCGCTGTTATGTCATTCTCGTATTGTCGTTGAACCTCCCTTCTTACCTCTGCATATTCATTTCTGGCTCTACGACCGCTCTCCTTATTTTCCTGGGTTCTTTGCTTTCTATACATCTTCCATTCTCTAGCACACTTGATTTTGGCCTCTCTACACCTTTGAATGAACCAAGGGCTCATCCTGGCCTTCTCGTCATTTCTGTTACCCTTGGGTACAAACCTCTCCTCAGCTTCCTTGCATATTGTTATCACATATTCCACCGTCTCATTTACTGACTTCCCTGCCAGTGTTCTGTCCCAATGAACCTCGTGCAGGAAATTCTTCATGCCTCTCTAGTCCCCTCTCTTGTAGTTTGGCTTCATTCGTCCTGCCCTTCCTGCTTCCCTCTCCACTTGTAACTCTATGTATTCAAAGCTCAGAAACAAATGGTCACTGGCCCTGAGGGGTCTTTCATAGGTGATGTCTTCAGTATCTGCACTGCTCAAGGTGAATACTAGGTCCATCCTCTCTTCCTTCTCTTGTAGTGTCCCTTACATGTTGGTACATGAGGTTTTCCAGTACCACTTCCATCATCTTAGCCTTCCACGTTTCTGGGATCCTATGTGGCTCCAAATTCTCCCACTCTGTTTCCTTGTGACTGAAGTCACCCACAATCAGCAGCTTTGCCCAGTTCGCATGAGCTCTTCTGGCCACTTCAGCCATGTGTCAACCATTGCTTGGTTACTCTCGTCATACTTTTGCCTTGGCCTCCTGCTGTTTTGTGGTGGGTTATACATCAATGTAATTAACACCTTGAGACCTCCAGACTGAAGTGTTCCTATTACGTAGCCTCTTGCTTCTCCTCTGTCTCCTGTCTCCAGCTAATCAAAATCCCATTTATGTTTGATGAGTAGTGCCACTCCTCCATCCCTCTATTCCCTTTGTCTTTCCTCAGGCTCTGGTATCCCATTGGAAAGATGGCATCTGTTATCATTCCTGTGAGCTTGGTTCCCATGAGAGCTATGATGTCTGGTGATTCTCTCGTGCTACTCCTCCCACGTATTCATTATTCCATCAGAGTTGGTGCACCATACTTTCAGTTTCCTTTCCAACACTGTTTTGGGGGTCTGTGGGGGTAGGGGACTTTGCAATGTGCTGTGGGATTCTACGGCATAGTGTAGGGTAGGGTGCAGGCGGTAAGTGTGGATTGTGGGTTGTGTTGGGACTTTCCCCCCACATTCCACAGCCTTGCTTGGCAGACTGATAGGGCCTTACTGCAAATCTTGTCTCCTTCCTTTCCATTGATCTCCTTGTTTAACCCTTTCAGGGTTGGTGCCATACTAGTACGGCTTGCGCACCAGGGTTGGTGCCGTACTAGTACGCGTAAATTCTAGCGGCTTCAAATTAAGCAGGAAACAGCTGGTAGGCCTTGATATGAGAGAATGGGTGTGCATGGTCGGTGTGCGTGGTAAAAAAAATTCTGGGACCCAGTGGCGCATTGTGGGAACGCCATTTTAGTACACCAAGTTCACCATGCCACGCAGTAAGAAGCTCCTCACTCCTCAGCGAATTGGGATACTTTTGTTCCCCAGTGACAGTTATAATACTGATGGAAATGCCAGTGAAGATGAGTTTTAAGGTTTTGATGAGGTTGTGACCAAAACCAATGACCATAATACCAGTAATAGTGAGGAAAACCCAGACGACCCTCAGCCTTCCACCTCTGGTGCTGGGCTGTCTTGTTCACATTCAGTTGTACCAGAACCAAAGAGGAAACTCCTATTTTCCCATATCCCAGACTCAGATGTGAGCATTGGTGATGACAGTGACAATGAATATAAACTACAAGCTCTTGAAAACAGTTCCAGTAGTGATAATGAAGTGGAATATTCTCCAGTGAAGCATCAGTATATACGACGGTATATGCACTCTGGTAGTGTGCCATATGCTATTCCAAGGGGAAGGAGTACATCTTGGAGTACATCCCATGGCTGGACAACAGGAACAGATAGTGAAAATTAAGATGATAGTGTTGCAATTGGGATGGAAAATGTGCATGGTAGTAGTGGTGCCGGCCGTGAGGCACCGGCAGTGGGCCATGCTGCCACCCACGCCGCTGTCTCAGCTGATCTACAACAAAGGCCACCATCCCCCACACACCAGCCTCCACAACCACAACCTCTACAACCATAACCATATGTCAGTATCAGGTACCCACCAGCAGACCGCACCTGGGATTGGCAAGAAGCTGCCAATTTTGTTCCAAATCCCCATCAGTCTGATGAAAGCCAAAGTGAAATACGGTCATCTTGTACACTTGGGAACAATGCCACAGAACTGGAATGTTTCGAGTTATTCTTTGAAGAACCCCTGATGGAAAATATCAGGGAAAGCAACAGATACTTCGATTACACCATGGCAAACACAATACTTTCACCAAACTCTCGCCTACACCAGTGGAAGGAGACAACTGTGGCTGAGATGTATCTTGTATTTGCCACAATAATGCTTATGCCACATACGTATAAGCACAGTGTGAAGTCATACTGGTCGACAGACCGCCTCATTGCAACCCCAGGTTTCAGTGATATAATAGGAGTGAATCAATTTGTGCTACTATTACGTACGCTGCACTTTTCAGA
>NC_091296.1:71516516-71529016 GCF_038502225.1 Cherax quadricarinatus | reverse complement strand
TCAGGACCCATGGAGAGATGTTATCTGGCCACATTGCCTTTGAGGTATCTAGCTCACTCAGAAGCCTCTTCACTTCTTCCTCGGTTGTGTGTACTGTGTCCAGCACTTGCTGGTGTGCCCCACCTCTCCGTCTTTCTGGAGCCCCTTCTGTCTCGTCTGTGAACACTTCTTTAAATCTCTTGTTGAGTTCCTCACATACTTCATGGTCATTTCTTGTTGTCTCTCCTCCTTCCTTCCTTAGCCTGATTACCTGGTCCTTGACTGCTGTTTTCCTCCTGATGTGGCTGTATAACAGCTTCGGGTCAGATTTGGCTTTCGCTGCTATGTCGTTTTCATACTGTCGTTGGGCCTCCCTTCTTATCTGTGCATATTCATTTCTGGCTCTATGACTGCTCTCCTTATTCTCCTGGGTCCTTTGCCTTCTGTATTTCTTCCATTCCCTAGCACACTTGGTTTTTGCCTCCCTGCACCTTTACCTTTTGGTGAACAATGGGCTCATCCTGGCTCTTTCATTAATCCTGTTACCCTTGGGTACAAACCTCTCCTCAGCTTCCTTGCACATTGTTGCTACATATTCCATCATCTCATTAACTGGCTTCCCTGCCAGTTCTCTGTCCCAATGAACCCCATTCAGGAAGTTCCTCATTCCTGTGTAGTCCCCTTTCTTGTAGTTTGGCTTCATTCGTCTTGGCTTTCATGCTTCCCCCTCCACTTGTAGCTCTACTGTGTATTCGAAGCTTAAAACCACATGATCGCTGGCCCCAAAGGGTCTTTCATATGTGATGTTCTCAATATCTGCACTACTCAAGGCAAATACTAGGTCCAGTCTTGCTGGTTCATCCTCTCCTCTCTCTCTTGTAGTGTCCCTTACGTGATGGTACATGAAGTTTTCCAGTACCACCTCCATCATCTTAGCCCTCCATGTGTCTTCAAGTTCTCCCAATCGATCTCCTTGTGGTAAAGTCACCCATGATCAGGAGCTTTGCCCTGCATGCATGAGCTCTTCTGGCCACTGCAGCCAGTGTGTCAACCATCGCACTATTGCTCTCGTCATACTCTTGCCTTGGCCTCCTGCTGTTCTGTTTACCTGGAGTTTACCTGGAGAGAGTTTCGGGGGTCAACGCCCCCGCGGCCCGGTCTGTGACCAGGCCTCCTGGTGGATCAGCGCCTGATCAACCAGGCTGTTGCTGCTGGCTGCACGCAAACCAACGTACGAGCCACAGCCCGGCTGATCAGGAACTGACTTTAGGTGCTTGTCCAGTGCCTGCTTGAAGACTGCCAGGGGTCTGTTGGTAATCCCCCTTATGTGTGCTGGGAGGCAGTTGAACAGTCTCGGGCCCCTGACACTTATTGTATGGTCTCTTAACGTGCTAGTGACACCCCTGCTTTTCATTGGGGGGATGGTGCATCGTCTGCCAAGTCTTTTGCTTTCGTAGTGAGTGATTTTCGTGTGCAAGTTCGGTACTAGTCCCTCTAGGATTTTCCAGGTGTATATAATCATGTATCTCTCCCTCCTGCGTTCCAGGGAATACAGGTTTAGAAACCTCAAGCGCTCCCAGTAATTGAGGTGTTTTATCTCCGTTATGCGCGCCGTGAAAGTTCTCTGTACATTTTCTAGGTCGGCAATTTCACCTGCCTTGAAAGGTGCTGTTAGAGTGCAGCAATATTCCAGCCTAGATAGAACAAGTGACCTGAAGAGTGTCATCATGGGCTTGGCCTCCCTAGTTTTGAAGGTTCTCATTATCCATCCTGTCATTTTTCTAGCAGATGCGATTGATACAATGTTATGGTCCTTGAAGGTGAGATCCTCCGACATAATCACTCCCAGGTCTTTGACGTTGGTGTTTCGCTCTATTTCGTGGCCAGAATTTGTTTTGTACTCTGATGAAGATTTAATTTCCTCATGTTTACCATATCTGAGTAATTGAAATTTCTCATCGTTGAACTTCATATTGTTTTCTGCAGCCCACTGAAAGATTTGGTTGATGTCCGCCTGGAGCCTTGCAGTGTCTGCAATGGAAGACACTGTCATGCAGATTCGGGTGTCATCTGCAAAGGAAGACACGGTGCTGTGGCTGACATCCTTGTCTATGTCGGATATGAGGATGAGAAACAAGATGGGAGCTAGTACTGTGCCTTGTGGAACAGAGCTTTTCACCGTAGCTGCCTCGGACTTTACTCTGTTGACGACTACTCTCTGTGTTCTGTTAGTGAGGAAATTATAGATCCATCGACCGACTTTTCCTGTTATTCCTTTAGCGCGCATTTTGTGCGCTATTACGCCATGGTCACACTTGTCGAAGGCTTTTGCAAAGTCTGTATATATTACATCTGCATTCTTTTTGTCTTCTAGTGCATTTAGGACCTTGTCGTAGTGATCCAGTAGCTGAGACAGACAGGAGCGACCTGTTCTAAACCCATGTTGCCCTGGGTTGTGTAACTGATGGGTTTCTAGATGGGTGGTGATCTTGCTTCTTAGGACCCTTTCAAAGATTTTTATGATATGGGATGTTAGTGCTATTGGTCTGTAGTTCTTTGCTGTTGCTTTACTGCCCCCTTTGTGGAGTGGGGCTATGTCTGTTGTTTTTAGTAACTGAGGGACGACCCCCGTGTCCATGCTCCCTCTCCATAGGATGGAAAAGGCTCGTGATAGGGGCTTCTTGCAGTTCTTGATGAACACAGAGTTCCATGAGTCTGGCCCTGGGGCAGAGTGCATGGGCATGTCATTTATCGCCTGTTCGAAGTCATTTGGCGTCAGGATAACATCGGATAGGCTTGTGTTAATCAAATTTTGTGGCTCTCTCATAAAAAATTCATTTTGATCTTCGACTCTCAGTCTGGTTAGCGGCTTGCTAAAAACTGAGTCATATTGGGACTTGAGTAGCTCACTCATTTCCTTGCTGTCATCTGTGTAGGACCCATCTTGTTTAAGTAGGGGCCCAATACTGGGCGTTGTTCTCGATTTTGATTTGGCATAGGAGAAGAAATACTTTGGGTTTCTTTCGATTTCATTTATAGCTTTTAGTTCTTCCCGCGATTCCTGACTCCTAAAGGATTCTTTTAGCTTAAGTTCGATGCTTGCTATTTCTCTGACCAGTGTCTCCCTGCGCATTTCAGATATATTGACCTCTTTTAGCCGCTCTGTTATTCTTTTCCGTCGCCTGTAAAGGGAGCGCCTGTCTCTTTCTATTTTACATCTACTCCTCCTTTTTCTTAGAGGAATAAGCCTTGTGCATACATCGAGTGCCACCGAGTTAATCTGTTCTAGGCATAAGTTTGGGTCTGTGTTGCTTAGTATATCTTCCCAGCTTATATCGGTTAGGACTTGGTTTACTTGGTCCCACTTTATGTTTTTGTTATTGAAGTTGAATTTGGTGAATGCTCCCTCGTGACTAGTCTCATTTTGTCGGTCTGGGGCTCCTCGCATACATGTCTGAACCTCAATTATGTTGTGATCTGAGTATATTGTTTTTGATATGGTGACATTTCTTATCAGATCATCATTGTTAGTGAATATGAGGTCTAGTGTATTCTCCAGTCTAGTAGGCTCTATTATTTGCTGGTTTAAATTGAATTTTGTGCAGAGATTTAAAAGCTCGTGTGAGTGTGAGTTTTCATCAGAGCTGCCTCCTGGTGTTATTACTGCAACAATATTATTTGCTATATTCCTCCATTTTAGGTGCCTTAAGTTGAAATCCCCCAGGAGCAAGATGTTGGGTGCAGGAGCTGGAAGATTTTCCAGACAGTGGTCAATTTTTAACAGCTGTTCCTGGAATTGCTGGGATGTTGCATCCGGAGGCTTGTAGACTACCACAATGACTAGGTTTTGGTTCTCGACCTTTACTGCTAAAACTTCCACTACGTCATTTGAGGCATTAAGCAGTTCTGTGCAAACAAGTGACTCTGCAATGTACAGGCCAACCCCCCCCTTTTGCCTGTTCACTCTGTCACATCTGTATAGGTTGTAACCTGGGATCCATATTTCATTGTCCAAGTGATCCTTTATGTGGGTCTCAGTGAAAGCCGCGAACATTGCCTTTGCCTCTGCAAGCAGTCCACGGATGAAAGGTATTTTGTTGTTTGTTGCTGGCTTTAGACCCTGTATATTTGCAAAGAAGAATGTTATCGGACTGGTGGTATTGTTGGTACTGGGGGGGGATTTTTTTTCCGGCATTAGTATCTGTATCTGTTGGTTTGGAGTGGAGGCCATCGACTGTGGTTCCACTCCAGGAATGACTGGATTTGGTGTACGATTTCTGCCATTTCCTGCCAGTTTTTTTTCCTTCCTGGCACTAAAAAACCTCTCCCTCTTGAGTGGCTGTGGCTACCCAGGTTTTCCCATGGCCTGGATGTTTTGTATCTTTTTGTCCCCTTTAGATGGTATGCCTGGCAATTTAAGTTATAGCACAGTCTTTCCTGTACTGAAGAGGTACACATTTCAGGGTGAAAAAGCTTACAGGAAGGGAGTTTGCATTTTCCTGTTGTCATATGGGCATGGCATTTTCTAGGGTGGTCATAGTTGCACGTCCCATCTGTTTTTCCAGATTTCCCATGCCAGCAGATACCAAGTGCATAGTATGTGCACAGGCTTGGTTTCCGCTTGCCTTGGGTTTCTGTGACTGTATTCCCTGTTGGTGCATGTTTCCCTGTCTTACTTCTATCCTCCCTAGCACCAACAATGGAGCTCCCACCAGTTGTTTTTGGTAATTTATCCTCACTATTGCTATTGGAGTCCTCTTGTTTGCTATTTCCTGCGGTATTTCTAGTTTGCAATATTGGTTTTATCTTATCTTTGACTACACTTGTTTCCCTACTATGGCTCCTATCCCCTATGTGGTCATTTATATGTATTCCTTCCTGCGTATAATTCCCGACTACCTGGACAAAATCTCCAGCTTCATCATTACTGTCTCCCAGACAGCATCTCCACATTACTGTCTCCCAGGACAGCATCTCCAGCTTCACCATTACTGTCTCCCAGGACAGCACCTCCAGCTTCACCATTACTGTCTCCCAGGACAGCACCTCCAGCTTCACCATTACTGTCTCCCAGGACAGCACCTCCAGCTTCACCATTACTGTCTCCCAGGACAGCACCTCCAGCTTCACCATTACTGTCTCCCAGGACAGCACCTCCAGCTTCACCATTACTGTCTCCCAGGACAGCACCTCCAGCTTCACCATTACTGTCTCCCAGGACAGCACTATCAGCCCCACATTTACTGACTACCAGGACATCATCTCCAGCCTTACAGTTTCTGACTACATGGCCAGTATCAAGGGCAGTACCATTCAGCCCAGACTTTTTATGTTCCCATCTGTTGTAGAAAGCTTCCAGGTTTTCTATGAAAGCAGCTTTGATGTTGTCCTCTTTTAATACCCTTGTGATTTTAGTCCACAGATTTTCCTCATTTGGGCATACCCAGAAACACTTCTCTGTTTTAATACTGCTTGTAGCTAGTTCTGGGATATCTGCACAAGGGGCGTGACACCAATTTCCACAAAAATGACAATTTATCCATGTGGAAGCCCGTTTGTTTGATTGACTGCAGACTACACACAGCTTCATAATGATTTGAATGGTTGATTTACTGCAATTCTACATCATATGCTGTGTCTTCTCTGGTCAATGCCCCTGTAACTTGCCTCAGCCTGTTTACCTCATCTTCTAGGACCCTTATCCCAGTTACTGCAGTTTCGACTTGTGCCTCCCGATTCTTCTTCTCCTTCTCCAACCTCTTTTCTAATTTTACAGAAAGCTCTGTCTCCATTTTTTCAGAAAGTTCTCCTAATTTTCTTTTCCACTCTTGTTCAATCCTTTTCCACCGCTCCTCCATCCACTCCTCCCTACCAGAACCATTCTCGTCTGATCCCTGGTTCCTGCGAGTCCCCACCATTTTTTCTTTCTTCTTCTTTTTTCCCTCTTCTTACCTTTCTTTTTTTTCCATTTTTGAAAAAGAGTGAGAGAGAGAAAGAGAGAAGGGAAAAGTAGGAGAGAGGGGGAGAGTGAGAAAGGAAAAGGGGGAGAGAGAGAAAGAGAGAGAGAGGGAAAGAGAGAGAAGGGAAAGGTAGGAGACAGGGGGAGAGTGAGAAGGGAAAAGGGAGGAGAGAGGGCAAGGAGAGGGGAAAGGGGGAGAGACAGGGGAGAAGGGGGAGAGAGGGGGGAGATGGAAGAGAGGGGAGAGAGAGGATAGAGGGAGAGAGAGGGGAGAGAGAGGACAGGGGGAGAGGGGAGAGAGAGGATAGGGGAGATAGATGGGAAATGGGAGAGGGGAGAGATAATGGGAGGGGGAGAGATGTTAGAGGGGGGTGGTGTTAAAGGGAAGAGATGTTAGAGGGGAGAGATGTTAGAGGGGAGAGAGGGGAGAGAGAGAGATAGGCAAAGAAAGAGATAGGTAGAGCGAGAGATAGGTAGAGAGAGGCAGAGAGAGGTAGTGAGAGAGATAGGTAGAGAGAGAGAGAGAGAGATAGGTAGAGGTAGAGAGACAGATATTGAGAGAGGGGTAGAGAGATAGGTATTGAGAGAGAGAGAGAGAGAGAGAGAGAGAGAGAGAGAGAGAGAGAGAGAGAGAGAGAGAGAGAGAGAGAGAGAGAGGAAGAGAGGGGGGATAGTGGAATGTTAGAGGGAGGGATTTCAGGTCTTGTGATGAATGGTTTGAAAAACCGACAAGTTGAAGATTGAGACACTTATGCAGCATATGGGAATCTTTATTCAGGAAACGTTTCGCCACACAGTGGCTTCATCAGTCCAATACAAAGAGGAAGGCGTAAGGAGAGGAGGAGTATGAGGTAATCAGTCCCTCAGCCTCGAGTCGATGTGTTCAGTCCATCAATCTTGTAGAATGTACAGCATAGGGCCGTAGACATGGCTTATATACTGTAGAGAGGTGAGGTGAAGCAGGCGGAGGCGGGGTCATAGTGGTACCATCCACTAGTCTAAGTAGGTCTTCGTCCAAAGGTTGAACAAGTGTTGAAGAATTCTTTGTAACAAGATCCCATGATGCTGCAGTGTCTGATATGCTGCATAAGTGTCTCAATCTTCAACTTGTCGGTTTTTCAAACCATTCATCACAACTGTCAGACACTGCAGCATCATGGGATCTTGTTACAGAGAATTCTTCAACACTTGTTCAACCTTTGGACGAAGACCTACTTAGACTAGTGGATGGTACCACTATGACCCCGCCTCCGCCTGCTTCACCTCACCTCTCTACAGTATATAAGCCACGTCTACGGCCCTATGCTGTACATTCTACAAGAGTGATGGACTGAACACATCGACTCAAGGCTGAGGGACTGATTACCTCATACTCCTCCTCTCCTTACGCCTTCCTCTTTGTATTGGACTGATGAAGCCACTGTGTGGCGAAACGTTTCCTGAATAAAGATTCCCATATGCTGCATAAGTGTCTCAATCTTCGGATTTCAGGTCGTTAACGGGAAGGCGTGAAATCCTGTGTATGTGTACTACAGCTTTTACAAGTGCCTGACTGCTTGTTCCTGTGTGTGTGTGTGTGTGTGTGTGTGTGTGTGTGTGTGTGTGTGTGTGTGTGTGTGTGTGTGTGTGTGTGTGTGTGTGTGTGTGTGTGTGTGTGTGTGTTTGTGTGTGTGCGCGCGCGCGCCCCCACTTCTAAGTATTCATACTGCTAATAAATACCAGTAGTAATACCAGTAATTCTAAAACTACCAATAGTAGTTTTAACACTTATCAATTCTCCTTATAAAACACAGAAAGTAACTAGGTTGTAAAATTTAGCTTGTCTCAGCTTCTAGGAGTGTCTGATGTTACCCCTCGCTAGACTGCTCTCCTCCTCACAATCTCGTCACCCCTATCTTCACCTTATTTATGCTATTTCTACTCTAATTCTGGTAATAGCTAGCAGGAGTGAGTGACCAGTATCTAACAGTGATGCAAGACCAGAATCCAGAACCCGACAACATGGAACCACAATAGGTGAGCAATACTTGCGCTGGCAGCGGTACGGTGACAGGTTGCCAGATGCTGATGACGTAGTCGTTGTACATAGGCCTTCTATCACTATTTTGAAAATCCTTCACCCGTGATGTTTATAACCATATATGCTCATACATCCTGCGTTCCTAAAGTGATTTCACTTTTCACTTATGATAGAATACACTTCACATTCGGTGTTACACTTTATATGTATAATGTCACAACTGTTGTGACGTCACTGCTTCAGCAGGTCTAGTACTGCCACCTTCCCTTGTTATGTATTTTATTTTTCCTTTCTCCTTTTGCTTATTAACTTTTTCACTCTCACTGTATGGTGCCCCACATTTCACATGTTAACCAATCTCTCGAAATTCTTGAACACCCGCTTCCACACTCACTTGGATCTTTGTATATTTGAATTTGTGTGGCATCAGGTGCCTACTAGGCCCCTAACGGTTTGGCACTTTGAAATATTAATGATTTCAGGCTTCCTCTCGACTTTTTTTTAGCTAGTAACTTTGGTTATCACTCGTAGTATTGTTCACTGCCATTGTCACTACCACTGATTACTGTTAGCAGTTACTGCACGCCGTAAAAACACTAAAGTTCTCGGAGCCTTGTGCCCCCACGTCTGCTGTGTGTGTGTGTGTGTGTGTGTGTGTGTGTGTGTGTGTGTGTGTGTGTGTGTGTGTGTGTGTGTGTGTGTGTGTGTGTGTGTGTGTGTGTGTACTCGCCTAATTGTGGTTGCAGGGGTCGAGACTCAGCCCGTCCCCACTTCTTCACTGAGTGCTACTAGATCCTTACTTTCCCTGCTCCATGAGCTTTATCATACCTCATCTTGAAGCTATGTAAGGTTCCTGCCTTCACTACCTCACTTGCTAGGCTATTCCACTTCCTGACTACTCTATGACTGAAGAAATACTTCTTAACATCCCTTTGACTCATCTGGGTCTTCAACTTCCAATTGTGACCTCTCTCTGGACCATACTGTCTCTGTCCACCTTGTCTATTCCATGCAGTATTTTGTATGCTGTTATGTCTCTCCTAACCCTCCTGTCCTCCAGGGTTGTCACGCAGATTTCCGTTAACCTTTCTTCATAGGACATTCCCCTTAGCTCTGGAACTAACCTTGTCGCAAACCTTTGCACTTTCTCTAATTTCTTGACGTGCTTGATCAAGTGTGGGTTCCAAACAGGTGCTGCATACTCCAATATGGGCCTGACGTACACGGTGTAGTGTCTTCAACGATTCCTTACTAAGGTATCGGAACGCTATTCTCAGGTTTGCCAGGCACCCATATGCTTCAGCAGTTATCTGGTTAACGTGTGCTTTCGGAGATGTGCTTGGTGTTATACTCACCCCATGATCTTTCTCTCTGAGCAAAGTTTGCAGTTTTTGGCCAACTAGCCTATACTCCGTCTGCAGTCTTCTTTGCCCTTCCCCGATTTTCATGACTGCATTTGGCGAGGTTAAATTCGAGAAACCAGTTGCTGGATCAGGTGTCCAGCCTGTCCAGGTCTCTTTGAAGTCCTACCTGATCCTCATCTGATTTAATTCTCCTCATTAACTTCACATCATCTGTGAACAGGGACACTTCTGAGTCTAACCTTTCCATCATGACAGTCACATACACCAGAAATAGCACTGGTCCTAGGACTGACCCCTGTGGGACCCCGCTCATTGCAGGTGCCCACTGTGATACCTCATCACATACCATGACTCCTTGTTGCCTCTCTGTCAGGCACTCTCTGATCCACTGCAGTGCCCTTCCTGTTATACGTGCCTGATCCTCTAGTTTCTGCACCCATCTCCAGTGTGTGTTTGTGGGTGTACTCACCTAATTGTGGTTGCAGGGGTCGATACACAGCTCCTGGCCCTGCCTATCCACTGATCGCTACTAGGTCCTCTCTCTCTCTCTGCTTCCAGAGCTTTGTCATACCTCGTCTTAAAGCTATGTATGGTTCCTGCCTCCACTACATCACTTGTTAGGCTATTCCACTTCCTGACGACTCTATGACTGAAGAAATACACCTACCATCCGACTTACGACCGAGTTCAGTTCCGAGAAACCGGTCGTAAGTCAAAATGGTCCTAAGTCGAACTTTACTACTGAATATCAACAAAACATTTTTGTAATGGCTTTATTTTATTGTTTTATTTTGGTATTTCATGTTTTACTTTACTTTTTATGTTGTTAGTACTGTATTTTATACTGTAAGGTTTAGGATAAACACTGTGTACAACACAAATAGTTGTTTATTTCCCAGAAATTTGGCATAAAAAACACGGTCGTAAGTCGAGTGGTCATAAGTCGAGCAGGTTGTAAGTCGGATGGTAGGTGTACTTCCTAACATCCCTATGACTCGTCTGAGTCTTCAGCTTCCAATTGTGACCCCTTGTTTCTGTGTCCCCTCTCTGGAACAACCTGCCTCTGTCTACCTTATCCATTCCACACAGCATTTTAAATGTCGTTATCATGTCTCCTCTGACCCGCCTGTCCTCCATTGTCGTCAGTCCGATTTACCTCAACCTTTCTTCGTAGGACATACCCCTGAGCTCTGGAAGTAGCCTTGTTGTAAACCTTTGCACTTTCTCTAATTTCTTGACGTGTTTAACCAGGTGTGGGTTCCAAACTGGAGCTGCATACTCCAGTATGGGCCTGATGTACACAGTGTACAATGTCTTGAACGATTCCTTACTAAGGTATCAGAATGCTATTCTCAGGTTTGCCAGGTGCCCGTATGCTGCAGCAGTTATGTATGTGTGTGTGTGTGTGTGTGTGTGTGTGTGTGTGTGTGTGCGCTGAGTGTGTGTGTGTGTGTGTGTGTGTGTGTGTGTGTGTGTGTGTGTGTGTGTGTGTGTGTGTGTGTGTACTCACCTATTTGTGATTGCAGGGGTCGAGACTCAGGTCCTGGCCCCACCTCTTCACTGACTGCTACTAGGTCCTCTCTCTCTCCCTGTTCCATGAGCTTTATAACACCTTGTCTTAAAACTATGTATGGTTCCTGTCTCCACTACCTCACTTTCCAGACTATTCCACTACCTGACAACTCTGTGACTGAAGAAATATTTCCTAACATCCCTTTGACTCATCTGAGTCTTCAACTTTCAATTGTGACCCCTTGTTTCTGTGTCCCATCTCTGGAACATCCTGTCTCTGTACACCTTATCTATTCCTCGCAACATTTTGTACGTCGTTATCATATCTCCCCTAATCCTCCTGTCCTCCAGTGTCATGCCTATTTCCCTTGACCTTTCTTCTCAAGACATTCCTGCTGGGCCTCCCTCCTTATCTGTGCATACTCGTTTCTGGCTCTTCGACTAATCCCCTTATTTTCCTGGGTCCTTTGCCTTCTGTACTTTTTCCATTCTCTAGTGCACTTAGTTTTTGCCACCCTACACCTTCGGGTAAACCAAGGGCTCGTTCTGGTCTTCCTATTGTTTTTGTTGCCCATGGGAACAAACTTTTCCTCTGCCTCCTTGCATTTTGTTGTTACGTATTCCATCATTTCGTTTACTGACTTTTCTACCAATTCTTTGTCCCACTGAACCTCCTGCAGGAAGTTCCTCATACCTGTGTAGTCCCCCTTTTATAGTTTGGCTTTTCCCATTCAACTCCTGTGACTCTCTCTACTTGTCACTCTACTATGTATTCAAAGCTCAGAAACACGTGATCACTAGCTCCAAGGGGCCTCTTGTATGCGATGTCCTCAATGTCTGAACTGCTAAGGGTGAACACGGGGTCCAGTCTTTCTGGTTCGCCCTCCCCCCTCTCTCTCTCTCTGGTAGTGTCCTTGACGTGTTTTTCAGTACCACATCCATCATCTGGGCTCTTCATGTTTCAGGGCCCCCATGTGGCTCCAGGTTTTCCCTTTATCTTGTGGTTGAAATCGCCCTCCATAACCAGAGGGAGGAAAGAGAAAAGAAAAAAAGAGGGGAAAAGAAAAGAAAGGAGAAGAAAAAAAGAAGGGAGAAAAGGAGGGGAGGAAAAGGGGAAAAAAGGGGAAAAGGAAGGAAAAAAGAGGGAAGAGAAAAGGGGAGGGAAGGGGAAAAGGGGGAAAGGAAGGAAAAGGGAAAAAGGGGAAAGGGAGGGAAAAAGGGGAGGAGAAAGGGAGAAAAGAGGGGAAAGGGAGGAAGAAGGGAGAAGGGGAAAGGAAGGAAAAGAAAAGGGAAAAGGAAAGAAGGGGGAGGGGAAAGGAAGAAGGGGAAAGGGAGAGGGGGAGGGAGGAGAAAAAGGGAGAGGAGGAGGAAGAGGGGAAAGAAAAGAAGGGAAGGAATTTTTTAATAGAGGGAAAGGGGAAGGCCCCGAGGGGGGGAAAAGGGGGAGGAAGGGGGAAGGAGGGGAGAGAGGGGGAGAAAAGGAGGGAGAGAGAGAGGGGAGAGGGGAGAGAGGGGAGAAAAAGAGAGAGAGGGGAGAGAGAGAAAAAAGAGAGAGAGAGAGGGGGAGGGAGAGGGAGAGGGGAGAGGAGGGGAGAGAGGGGAGAGAGGAAAGAGAGAGAGGGGAGAGAAAAGGAGAGAGGAGAGAGAGAGAGAGAGAGAGGAGAGA
>NC_091296.1:71361516-71514016 GCF_038502225.1 Cherax quadricarinatus | reverse complement strand
TAGTAGTCAAGAGAAGGCGGACCCCTTTTCTGAACACTTTGCTACCAAAATGAAAATTCCTGATCCAGCAAGGGTCCCCCCGGGGTAGCTGCAAGAACTGTGTCAAAAAACGTGTGGTGAAAAAGGCAGGAGGAGGTGCATTTTCAAATCGCTGGGCCAAGAAAAAGGCCGGGCCCAGACAAGTTGGGGCCCAAGATTGTTTAGAAGATGCAAACCCGCTAGCAGCACCCCCTAACTTGCATCTTTCGCACTGCCTAGTACAGTGTAAAAGGGCCCCCTCTATGGAAAAAAGGCAAATTTTAGTCCCTGTTTTAAAAAAGAAGAGCAAAAGGAGAAATCAGAAAACAGACCAGTGTCACTTTTTCAATCACTGGTAAGATCCTTTAGACAATAATTTAAGAAAATGACAAATTTTTTTACTACCACTCATACTTTTTGATCGTCAAAATGGTTTCAGGAACGGTTTTTCTCTGCTGCTGATCTTTTTGTTAAACCTTCCACTATGGCACCGGGCACCGGATGAATCCAAAAATCAGCTGGGGGGTAGCACGGGCATTGCTCGCCACCCGGGGTGGCACCAGGGGCCCTTAGCAAAAAATTCAAGCACTGGGAATTGCAGGCTCTACGCCAGGCCCCCAGTAAATTTCATGGTAGACTTAATGGTTCTCAAGGAACAGAACCGCAAGACATCCTATTGGGGGGGTTCCAAAAGGAAGCATGCTGGGGCCATTGTTTGGAATTTCTACCAACGACCTTCTTCATCTCATCCCAGAATCACATGCATATGCAGAAGACTGTACACCGGACATTCACTTATCCAAGAGAAGAAATGCCCGCTGCTCTTTAAATTAATAATCACCAGCTTTAGGTTTAAGCTTGGGGGAAAAAGATGGCCAAAAATTTGCACCTGAGAAAACGCAAAAGATGATCGTTTAGGGACCATAGGGAATGCTGGGGGCAGTAGTAAGGATGAATGGGGGGGTGTTGGGACCCGGGAAGAAGTTGATAAATTTTTTGGGGGAAAATTTACCCAAACTAAACCATGAAGAACCATGTTGTAAATCTTGCAACAAGGCAGCCAGGGAAACCATGGGACTTCCGATCCCCCAAACTGCTTGACAGTAGGGGTTTGCCAAAACCTTGTGAGGACGTTTCGCCCCACACCTTGAGTATGCTCCACTTTCTGGTTTGCCTGCCTCCTCATCTGCAAACTGCTTGACAGAGTAGAGAACAGAGCAAGACGCCTTTATCTCTCGCCCGACCCATCCTGGGTAGATCTGTCATTTCAGCAGAGCCTTCAACATAGGAGGGGGTGTGGGTGGCCTTACCTGGTGTACAAGGCCAAATTGTCAAAATACCATACTTGGGTTCCCCTTCCCCAGACAGGTTTAAATGCTTTTTGCCACAAGACGGCAGAAAACAGCAACTTCCCCTCTTTGGGTGACCCTTTTCCAGAAAAAATCACCCATCTGAGATCAAAATACCAGGATGACTCGAGTTTGGAAAACATTGGACAGCATAATGATGTCAACGAGATAAAGCCAAAATTGATCAAAAAAAAATGCTGGGGCCCCCCCGATGGCTCCAACTTTTCCTGTTCCCTACTTGTATGTCTCATAACAAAAAATGCTTTCAAAAGAGCTGATGTGGGAAAGCTCTTAGCCTCCCAAAAAAAGTTAGGGGAAACCTTAAACCCGTAAATAGCTTTTCAAAAAGTTTGGGGTCCTTTAAACCTTTTTCAAACCCTGTGTAAAAAAGAGAGAGAGAGAGAGAGAGAGAGAAAGAAAAGAGAAAGAGAAAGAGAAAGAGAAAGAGAAAGAGAAAGAGAAAGAGGAAAAAGAAAGAGAAAAGAAAAAAGAGAAAGAGAAAGAGGAGAAAAAGGGAAAAGAGAGGGAAATAGAGAGAAACGGAAAAGAACGAGAGAACGAGAGAGAAAGAGAGAGAAGAGAGAAAGAAAGAGGAAAGAGAAAGAAAGAGAAAAGAAAGAGAAAGAGAAAGAAAGAGAAAAAAAGAAAGAGAAAGAGAGAAAGAGAAAGAGAGAAAGAAAAAGAGAAAAAGAGAAAGAGAAAGAGAAAGAAGAAGAGAAAGACAAAGAGAGAAAGAGAAAGAGAGAAAGAGAGAAAGAGAAAGAGAGAAAGAGAAAGAGAGAAAGAGAGAGAAAGAGAGAGAAAGAGAAAGAGAAAGAGAAAGAGAAAGAGAAAGAGAAAGAGAAAGAGAGAGAGAGAGAGAGAGAGAGAGAGAGAGGGGGGGGGGTGAGGGTGCTTTCGGTCACACCCTCTCCAAAACCATGAAATTCACTTTCACTGGCACTTGAATCGCTGTTAGAGCTATCACTTGGGAACAAAAGACCTCCAATCCGCCGAGGAGTGAGGTACTTCTTACCGCAAGGCATGGTGAAAATGGACTGCCAAGATGGTGTTCCCACAATGCACCACCAAGTCCCCGATTTTTTCACAGGGCGCACACCCACCATGCAGACCCATTCTCCCACATGTAGGCCTACAAGCTTCCTCCCGCTTGATCTGAAGCCGCTAGAATTTGTGCATATTAATTCGTCAAACACGGTGGCTTGTAAGACGTATATATACGACTGAAACAGTCAAAGGATTAAACTACTCAATAAAGTGATCAGAAATTGGTAATTTGGCCAATTTCACACAAAATTCAAGAAATGACAATTTCAAAATAGTGTCCAGAATAGCAATGCAGAAGTCCTGCACTAAATAACATTTTCTCTGTTCATCATCATTCAGACCCTCCTTCATATTACGCTGTTTCCATTTTGGATTTTTATTCACACAAAATACAATAGAAGATTTACTGTTATGCAGATTACTGCATTACGTAATAATTGCATAAATAATGTCCGAGCATTCCTAAATGCGTATTAGACTGGCAAATTGGATGCGTACTGGACAAGCGACATCACTTGTGCACTCAAACATTTCTGCTTCTTTAAGCTCAATTTCAAGCTACTTTCAGTCCTGACACATATCAAAATCATCTCTATTTCTGTAATATATCTTCCATTCTATCAATGAGACCAAGAAACCAAGAATACAACCACAAAAGCCATAGGAAAATACACTGCAAAGTTGGTTTTAAACCAAAAAGTCACAGTTTCTTTCCTTATTATGCATTTTTTTTATATGATGCACACTTGCTGCATAGACCCATTCTCTCATATCTAGGCCCAGATTTACTGCTCACAGCTTATCTGAGTAAGTTGAGCTCGTGGTGTAATACTATGGGACCGACCCTGATTTCAAAGCCATAACACAGCAGGAAGGACACCGAAAAGGTCAAGATCATCTCTAGATTAAACACCTGTTTTTAATCAGTGTTGTTTTACACTACTCACACAAAATGAGTGTGTCTGTGTTTTTGTGGGTGGGTTGTTGTAGTTGTGGTTGTGCAGGTAGTTATGGTGTGTTGGTAGTTCAAGGTGACCTTTGTTGTGGATATGCTGAGTCAGTGGCATGGCTATCAGCCTGGGGTGCTGTTGGTGCTACATGATGCATTACACCACCACCTGCTGCCGCATGTATGTTATCCATCTCAATTGTAACATTACCCATTACACATACCGTCTTCCCCACCAACCATTGCTGTCTTCCCCATCAACCATGTTGTCTTCCCCACCAACCATGTTGTCTTCCCACCAACCATTGCTGTCTTCCCCATCAACCATGTTGTCTTCCCCACCAACCATGTTGTCTTCCCCACCAACCATTGCTGTCTTCCCCACCAACCATGTTGTCTTCCCCACCAACCATGTTGTCTTCCCCACCAACCATTGCTGTCTTCCCCACCAACCATGTTATCTTCCCCACCAACCATGTTGTCTTCCCACACAACCATTGCTGTCTTCCCCACCTAACCATGTTATCTTCTCCCACCAACCATGTTGTCTCTCCACAACCATGTTGTCTTCCCCACCAACCATTGCTGTCTTCCCCACCAACCATGTTGTCTTCCCCACCAACCATGCTGTCTTCCCCACCAACCATTGCTGTCTTCCCCACCAACCATGTTGTCTTCCCCACCAACCATTGCTGTCTTCCCCACCAACCATGTTGTCTTCCCCACCAACCATTTGTCTTCCCCACCAACCATGCTGTCTTCCCCACCAACCATTGCTGTTCTTCCCACCAACTAGTTGTTTCCACCAACCATGTTGTCTTCCCCACCAACCATGTTGTCTTCCCCACCAACCATTTGTCTTCCCCACCAACCATGCTGTCTTCCCCACCAACCATTGCTGTCTTCCCCACCAACTATGTTGTCTTCCCCACCAACCATGTTGTCTTCCCCACCAATCATGTTGTCTTCCCCACCAACCATGTTGTCTTCCCCACCAACCATTGCTGTCTTCCCCACCAACCATGTTGTCTTCCCCACCAACCATGTTGTCTTCCCCACCAACCATGTTGTCTTACCCACCAACCATGTTGTTTTTCCCACCAACTATGTTGTCTTCCCCACCAACCATGTTGTCTTCCCCACAAACCATGCTGTCTTCCCCACCACCCACATGGAAATCAGTCGCTTTGACTTTTTTTGAGTTATCCTAGGTTCTCTACACATATGCTGCTATGTATGTTAATCTATGTAACTGTATTTGTGTATACCTGAATAAACTTACCTACTGATTCTTTGAGACATGGGAAAATATGAGTTTCCTCTTTCAGTGTGGTACAACTGAACATGAATGAGATGGTCCAGCACCAGAGGTGGAAAGTTGATGGTTGTCTGGCTTTCACATATTTCTAGTATAATGGGCATTGTTTTCACAGTCACAAACTCCTCAAAACCATCTTCACTGACAATTCCATCTGTGTTAGAACTATCACTTGGGAAGGGAAGAGTCCCAATTCACCGGGAGTGAGGTATTCCTTACTACAGGCATGGTGAATCACAGGGACTGAACTGGTACTCCCACAATGCACTGTGGCCTCCCTATTTTTTTTTTAATACTGCACACACTGAGCCCACAGAACCCATCTCCTCTCACATGTAGGCTCTACCAGCTTTCTCCTCACCAGATTTGAAGGAGCTTAGAATTTTGCAAAGTATTACAGGACCAACACTAGCTTGCAAGCTGTAATATACGAGACGACAGTGAAGGGTTAATAATAATAATAACAACAACACAATAACAATCACTTTGAGGTGCATTAAATGTTGTATATTACGTTAATATAGAGATTTTGATTAATCCATCTATGATATTTATTTTCAAAATTATAATAAACACGCTCATAACATATAAACATGATAAATACAATCTACAGTAGAATACATAGCAAATATGAGATGTTTTTCCAGTCTTGTCAAAGTGTCAGAAAGAATAATGTTTTCTATACATTGTTCAACACTGAAAGTAAATGTGTACACAATAGTATTACTGGGGTAACTGTAGAAAATTACTGCTTTGTTTGCCTTCACTCAAAGTGTCATCTCTTCAAAAATGGTGTGTTACATGAGAATGGGAGGTTGCTTTTATTTATTCTACTTTACCAATGTGGAGACAACTTGTACATAATGTAAGGTGTTTGTATTTTTGTTTACATAGTCTGGTGGTTCTGTCTTTCTTTCTTCTCTCTCTCTCTTCTCTCTCTCTTTCTTCTCTCTCTCTTTCTTCTCTCTCTCACTTCTCTCTCTCTTCTTTCTCTCTCTCTTCTCTCTCTCTTTCTCTCTCTCTTTCTCTCTCTTCTCCCTCTTTCTCTCTTTCTTTCTCTCTTTCTCTCTTTCTCTCTCTCTCTCTCTCTCTCTCTCTCTCTCTCTCTCTCTCTCTCTCTCTCTCTTTCTCTCTCTCTCTTTCTTTCTCTCTCTCTCTCTCTCTCTCTCTTGTTTATTCGTTTTTATCTTGTTTACTCACCTCTCACCCTACATTAAGACTACAAATATTTTAATGTAATGAGGGTACTGCATATGCATTTTATCGTTCTAGGGCGCTTTAAATGTTGTAGTAGGTGGGGCAGCCAGGAGGGCTATCATAAATAACAAAAAAAGGCACAATACCCTGACTGGAACGATACACAAAACACACACATAGAAGAGAGGGGCTTATGACGACGTTCCGGTCTGACTTGGACCATTTACAAAGTCAGACTAATGAAAAGGAGAGGAGGGAGTATATATATATAGGCCAGGACGTGTTAAATAATAATTCCTTCTCTCCCAAACTCTCTACTCCTGGGAACTCTTCTGTCTGCCTTCCCTACATTTCTGGTCTTTCTAATCTCAACAACTCTCTCCGTTCCTTAGACATCAAACTTACTTTCTGCCATCCTAACACTCTTCGCACTAATCTAGTTCATACCTCTCCTCCCTCTATAGATGCTCCTGGTGTCCACTCTATTTCTTGTTCCTCCTGTCCTCTCCAGTACTTTGGGGAAACTGGCCACTCTCTTTCCGAGAGACTTAGGGAGCACAAAAGTAGTGTTAGGCTTGCCGACACTAACAATGCTCTTTTCTATCACGTCAGAGATCACAGTCATCCTATTGACTGGACTTCTGCTAAAACTGTCTTCCCTACTTACAACTTTAACAGTTGCCATCTGGTTGAATCCTCCCTGATGCACAGCTTTCCTTGTATGAATCTTAGTCCTGGCTTCGTCTCTGTAGATGCCTTCCTTTCCCACTACATTGTGAAATGCTCCAAACTTCAGAACACCCGTGACTTAACCTGATTCCTTTTTATTCTTCTCCCTCACCCCCTTTCTTCTTTCTCCTCTGGGTTGTCTTTCTTCTGTCTTGGGTATTTGTTCCTTCATTATTTAATTTTCCTCCCTCTGTGTTCTTGCTCCTACCTTCTGTGGGACCCTAGCTCCCTTGCAGTGCTCCTCTTTCTTAGTATATTTAACTGGCTCCACCTCCACCATACTACCTTCCCCACTACTACCTTCTACCTCCACTACTACCACTACCACCTCCTGGCCTATATATTCTCCCTCCTCTCCTTTTCGTTAGTGTGACTTTGTAAATGGTCCAAGTCGGACCGAAACGTCGTCGTAAGCTCCTCTCTTCCTTGTGCGGGCTATTTGTTTAGGACTACCATACCTACCACACCAGACTTCTTGCAGTAAATACTACTCACCTTTCACCCTACATTAACACTACAAATATTTTGAGGTAATGAGTGTACTGTATGTGTACAGTGGACCCCCAGTTATCGTAATTAATCCGTTCCAGAGAGTGATTAAACCCGAATCTGAAGATTTCTGAATTCATTTTTTCCCATAAGAAATAATGTAAATCCAATTAATCTGTTCCAGACACCCAAAAGTATTACCAAAAATTAATTTTTTAAAGATTAAACATAGATTTACATACAATGTACTATATGGTACATTATACCATATGGTACCATTGTACCATATGATGCCATTGTACCATATTATACCATTGTATGACATGGCACCATTGTACCATATGGTACTATTGTACCATATGGTACAATGGTACCATATGGTTCAAAACCATAGAATTCGTCTTCAGCTCCACTTCCATCAGTCTTAGAACTGTAAGTTGTGAAGAGGAGAGTCAGAATTCACCCAGAGTGTGAGTGGGGAGTGAGAGCTTCCTTGCTGCCAGGCATGATGAACAAAGCTACTTTGCCGGCGTTCCCACAACGCCATGCGGGCGTCCAGATTTTTTCTATAGTGTGCACACTGACCACCCAGACCCATTCTCTCAGATGTAGGCCTACCAGCCTTCTCGCGCTAAATTTGACGCCGCTAGAATTTTGGCATAGATCTCTGGTTTGGACCCTGAACGTAAAGCCGTAGATCTACGGGACGGACCCTGAAAGGGTCTGTATATTGAAATAAACAGAATAGAGAAAATCAGCTCTATTATACATTATTTATGCATAAATACTGGTCAGGGACCCCATCCTAAGTCCGAGGCGTCAGTAAATGTGTATGTCGTTAAGTGAGGAGAGCCTGTAATAATAATTAATATTTTTTTTTATTAACACACTGGCCGATTCCCACCAAGGCAGGGTGGCCCGAAAAAGAAAAACTTTCACCATCATTCACTCCATCACTGTCTTGCCTGAAGGGTGCTTTACACTACAGTTTTTAAACTGCAACATTAACACCCCTCCTTCAGAGTGCAGGCACTGTACTTCCCATCTCCAGGACTCAAGTCCGGTCTGCCGGTTTCCCTGAATCCCTTCATGTTACTTTGCTCACACTCCAACAGCACGTCAAGTATTAAAAACCATTTGTCTCCATTCACTCCTATCAAACACGCTCATGCATGCCCGCTGGAAGTCCAAGCCCCTTGCACACAAAACCTCCTTTACCCCCTCCCTTCAACCTTTCCTAGGCCGACCCCTACCCCGCCTTCCTTCCACTACAGACTGATACACTCTTGAAGTCATTCGATTTCGCTCCATTCTCTCTACATGTCCGAACCACCTCAACAACCCTTCCTCAGCCCTCTGGACAACAGTTTTGGCAATCCCACACCTCCTCCTAACTTCCAAACTACGAATTCTCTGCATTATATTCACACCACACACTGCCCTCAGACATGACATCTCCACTGCCTCCAGCAATACTAGCAACTGCTCTGGAGTGCTTTAAATGTCAGCTACCAAATCTATACGAAATACCTATGACATTTAAAGTGCCCCAGATTAATTATATATTATTATTATTATTATCACCATCGAATATCTTGTTCACCAAGTTTAATCATTTCTTAATTATGCTGCCACATGAGACCAGAATGTAAACACAGACGAACACACCAGCTAATCCCTTTTACTGTGAATTTCTTTTGTACTTCTTCCATTTTCCTCTCTTTCCTCTTCCAAGTGTTGCTGCACATCTATCTTGTACTATGGGGTGCACAATCAAGTACAAATTTGTACAAATATATAGTCTTGGAGACTTTAAAAGCTAGTGTACTGAGTGGCTGTAAGAAGAAGATCGAGATGCTTGATGTTGAGACACTGCGCTGCCTGTTTCCGTTACCCAAGTTCTCGCATGGAATACAATACTGACTCATCGGAAAGCCCGTTGTAACTCTGAGTTGTCGGTAAATAAGTAAGTCAGTAAGTGAGGAGAGGCTGTATTTACAATGAAACAATCATAAAAATTGTAATTTTTGGAGTAAAAAAAAAAAAAAGTAATTGCCATCATGTCATCTTTACAACAAGAGCAAAAAAATTACATTTTTGGAAAAACATACTTAGAAATATGATAGAAACAAACTGATTACATCAACATGTTGCCAGAATTATGCACTATTTTTTTCTTGATAAGAAAACATTTTTTTCCATAAATTTTAAATTTCGCCACCCCCTTAACTACCACATTCCTTACAAACCTGCACCACTGAGATGCCAGACTCAATCTTCTTTATTAGTTCAAGTTTCTGCTTAACACTGAGAATCACGTGTTTCCTCTTCAGCTTTAGAAATCACTGTTAACTGTGCATTAGTTAATGAAATTCACACAAAATGCTCTGAATCCAGGGAAAATTAGAGATTGAGTGATGAGTGTATGCATAAGTGAGCACAAACTGGCGTGGGTGGTTATAGCTCAGGGAATAATGAAAACAGGCAGATTCTGGACTTGGCCACTCTGGCCCATACTAGAGAAATGCTGGGGTCACAGGGCTTGGTTGAATACTTCGGAAGCCAACTGGACGCTATGACTGAAGATAAAATCTGAAGTGATGGACTTTTATCCATCTTATCCAAAACTTCAATTTATCTCACCACTTTTTTCCCCAAAGCTTCCAAAATTAATAAGAAGCTTTACTGTAGTTTGCTGCTGTAGTGGCTTTCTTCTGAGCCTCATATTGTATCAAATTATATCTATTATAATATTATCAAATTCATAATATAATAATTTTGAATGTACAGTAATTTGTATTTCTCATAAATAATTTTAATTTGATTTTATTTAGTAAATATCCATTACACTGTAATTTTGTGTGCGTTTTGTCCTAAGGGAACATGACAGTATATTTTTTCAAACCAAAGAAAACAAAAAATACAGTAACGTACTTATCACATGATGCTGCCCTTTTGTACATGCCTATGAATTAATAATGAAAAATGTATATGATCTGAATAAGCATGAACATGCACAGGTTTGTAGTTGCTAATTTCTTTGGAATTTTACATGGTAGCCTACCTTACAAAAAAATATTAATTCGACACCGACAAGAAACTAGAAAATGGCTGAAAGCATACAGCTATGTTCAGGATTATTTCTTGAATAATGAAAAAAGACACCTCTGCCCCTTCAGAAACATATTTAGGGAAACTGAAGACAATAATGTGCATCACCACCAAAGCTCAAGTGTTGATCCTTAAAGTACCTCTTGATAATTACTCTGAAGACTTTTTTTTTTTTTTAACTTACCTTGATGGACATCATAATGT
This sequence comes from Cherax quadricarinatus, assembly GCF_038502225.1. Lineage (NCBI taxonomy): Eukaryota > Metazoa > Arthropoda > Malacostraca > Decapoda > Parastacidae > Cherax > Cherax quadricarinatus. Next base: position 71,503,605 of record NC_091296.1, on the reverse strand, counting down.
TAAAATGTTGTTTGAAATTTTCAGGACACCTTCAGTAAACATTGCAAACAATTATAGATAAAAATGAAGAGAATTTTATCTAAACTGAATCTAATATATACCTTATAAATAGCGGAAAAAGCAACATTACAACTAGTATAACAAATATCAAACATTTAAAATGTCAATGTGCATAAAATAAATCCCAAAGGTACCTTTTTAAAATTATATCTTTTTTAAAATTAGAAACTGTAACCATAATTACATAAAACAAAAAAGTGCTAGGTATCATTACAATAATATACTCTGTGTGTGTGTGTGTGTGTGTGTGTGTGTGTGTGTGTGTGTGTGTGTGTGTGTGTGTGTGTGTGTGTGTGTGTGTGTGTGTGTGTGCGCGCACGCGCGCGCGCAGGCGTGCATGAGCGTGTTTGATAGGAGTGAATGGAGACGAATGGTATTTGGGACCTGATGATCTGTTGGAGTGTGAGCAGGGTAATATCTAGTTAAGGGATTCAGGGAAACCGATTATTTTTATATAGCCGGACTTGAGTCCTGGAAATGGGAAGTACAATGCCTGCACTCTAAAGGAGGGGTTCAGGATATTAACAGTTTGGAGGGATATGTTGTGTATCTTTATATGTATATGCTTCTAAACTGTTGTGTTCTGAGCCCCTCTGCAAAAACAGTGATTATGTGTTAGTGAGGTGAAAGTGTTGAATGATGATGAAAGTATTTTCTTTTTGGGGATTTTCTTTCTTTTTGGGTCACCCTGCCTCGGTGGGAGACGGCCGACTTGTTAAATATAAATATAAATATATATATATAAATATATATATATATATATATATATATATATATATATATATATATATATATATATATATATATATATATATATAGTATATATATACAGTGGACCCCCGCATAATGGACGCCTTGCATAGCAGACAATCCGCATAGCGGACGCTTTGATCGCTAAAATTTTGCCCCGCATAGCGCCCAAAAACCCGCTCAGCGGCCTTCGTCCGAGACGCGTCCAATATGCGGCCTGAGCCAGCCTCATATGTTCCGCCGGTGGCATTGTTTACCAGCCAGCCTCCGCGGTAACATTCAAGCATACAATCGGAATATTTCGTATTATTACAGTGTTTTCGGTGCTGTTTCTGGAAAATAAGTGACCATGGGCCCCAAGAAAGCTTCTAGTTCCAACCCTACAGCAATAAGGGTTAGAATTCCTATAGAAATGAAGAAAGAGATCATTGATAAGTATGAAAGTGGAGTGCGTATCACCGACCTGGTCAGGTTGTACAAGAAACCCAAATCAACCATCTCTTCTATTGTGGGCAAGAAAACGGCAATCAAGGAAGCTGTTCTTGCCAAAGGTTTAACTGTGTTTTCGAAACAAAGATCGCAAGTGATGGAAGATGTTGAGAGACTCTTATTGGTGTGGATAAATGAAAAACAGCTAGCAGGAGATAGCGTCTCTCAAGCGATCATATGTGAAAAGGCTAGGAAGTTGCATGAGGATTTAATTAAAAAAAGGCCTGCAACTAGTGATGATGTGAGTGAATTTAAGGCCAGCAAAGGTTGGTTTGAGAGATTTAAGAAGCGTAGTGGCATACATAGTGTGATACGGCATGGTGAGGCTGCCAGTTCGGACCACAAAGCGGCTGAAAAATATGTGCAGGAATTCAAGGAGTACATAGAAACTGAAGGACTGAAACCTGAACAAGTGTTTAATTGTGATGAAACAGGCCTGTTCTGGAAGAAAATGCCAAGCAGGACCTACATTACTCAGGAGGAAAAGGCACTCCCAGGACATAAGCCTATGAAAGACAGGCTTACTTTGTTGATGTGTGCCAATGCTAGTGGTGATTGCAAAGTTAAGCCTTTATTAGTGTATCACTCTGAAACTCCCAGAGCGTTCAGGCAAAAGAATGTCCTCAAGGATAATTTGTGTGTGCTGTGGAGGGCAAACAGTAAGGCATGGGTCACTAGGGAATTTTTCTATAACTGGTTACACCATGCATTTGCCCCCAATGTCAAAGATTACCTAACTGAAAAGAAATTAGAACTTAAGTGCCTCCTGGTGTTAGACAATGCCCCTGGTCATCCTACAGACGTGGCAGAGCGACTTTATGGGGACATGAGCTTCATTAAGGTGAAGTTTTTGCCTCCTAATACCACTCCTCTCCTGCAGCCCATGGACCAGCAGGTCATTTCCAACTTCAAGAAACTGTACACAAAAGCTATGTTTCAAAAGTGCTTTGAAGTGACCACAGACACTCGATTGACTCTAAAAGAGTTTTGGAAGGATCACTTTAATATCCTCAATTGTGTAAACCTTATAGGTAAGGCTTGGGAGGGAGTGACTAAGAGAACCTTGAACTCTGCTTGGAAGAAACTGTGGCCAGAATGTGTAGACAAAAGGGATTTTGAAGGGTTTGAGGCTAACCCTGAGAGGAGTATACCAGTTGAGGAATCAATTGTGGCATTGGGGAAGTCCTTGGGGTTGGAGGTTAGTGGGGATGATGTGGAAGAGTTGGTGGAGGAGGACAATGAAGAACTAACCACTGATGAGCTGATAGATCAACTTCAAGAGCAAGAGGCCAGACCTGGGGAAACTGGTTCAAAGGAGGGGACAGAGAAATTGAAGGAATTGCCTACTTCAAAGATTAAGGAAATGTGTGCAAAATGGCTTGAAGTGCAAACCTTTTTTGATGAAAATCACCCTCACACAGCTATTGCAAGCCGTGCTGGTGACTGTTACAATGACAATGTTGTGAACCACTTTAGACAAATCATAAAGGAACGAGAGGTACAGGCCACTATGGACAGATATGTTGTGCGAAAGAAGTCCAGTGACTCTGAAGCTGGTCCTAGTGGCATTAAAAGAAGAAGGGAAGTAACCCCAGAAAAGGACTTACCTCCTCAAGTCTTAATGGAAGGGGATTCCCCTTCTAAACACTAACACTCTCTCTCCCCTCCTCCCATCCCATCAATCATCACCAGATCTTCAATAAAAGTAAGTGTCATGTAATTGTGCATGCCTTTTTCAGTTTGTGTGTACTAAAATTAACATTTTTTTGTGGTAAAAAAAATTTTTTTTCATACTTTTGGGTGTCTTGCACGGATTAATTTTATTTCCATTATTTCTTATGGGGAAAATTCATTCACATAGCGAACATTTCGCATAACAGCCAGCCCTCTTGCACGGATTAAGGTCGCTATGCGGGGGTCCACTGTATATATATATATATATATATATATATATATATATATATATATATATATATATATATATATATATATATATATATATATATATATATATATATATATATATATATATATATACCATATATATATATATATATATATATATATATATATATATATATATATATATATATATATATATATACATATATATATATATATATACATATATATATATATACATATATATATACATATATATATATATATACATATATATATATATATATATATATGTGAGCAAAGTAACACTTATGAAGGGATTCAGGGAAACCGGCAGGCCGGACTTGAGTTCTGGAGATGGGAAGTACAGTGCCTGCACTCTGAAGGAGGGGTGTTAATGTTGCAGTTTAAAAACTGTAGTGTAAAGCACCCTTCTGGCAAGACAGTGATGGAGTGAATGATGGTGAAAGTTTTTCTTTTTCGGGCCACCCTGCCTTGGTGGGAATCGGCCGGTGTGATAATAAAAAAAAAAAAAATAAAAATTTACCATACCTGGTTACACAGCCATACATAACTGCAGGCTTGACCAACCAGGAGGAGGCACTGCCATCCATTACTCTGATGAACTAGAATGTATGAAACCAACTAACGTACGGGGCAAAAACAGTGAATATACAATAGCTAAATTCACATAAAAAACCCTTAAGGAGCCTATAACAGTTGGCGCAGTCTACAGACTACCACACACGAATACAGTGGAACCTTGAGTTACGAGTTTAATCTGTTCCAGGAGCTAGCTCGTAACTCAATTTACTCGTATATCAAATTAATTTTCCTCATTTAAATTAATTGAAAAGCCATTAATCCATTCCTACACTCTGGAAAGACGAGAAAAAATACTTGAATATGACGCTATCATTAACTGTACGACTTATCTATCACAATTCATCTAATATGGCATAATAAACAATATAAATAACACAGAAACATGATATACATTCTAGAATGAATAAAACAGGCCATAATGTAGTGGCAGAGGCAGCACACCATTTTATGTCCAACTTTTACTATATGTGTAGTATCTTCCCATGCTCTTACTGTAAGAGAAAATGGAGTATTTTTGAGGCTAACTGCAGTAGATCACTAGTTTTCTAAGGAAAACACTGAAAATATCATTTATAAACACATAATAAATCATAATACACTACAGAATGTAAAGAAATAATAAACTGTTCATATAAAGTGTATATGTACTTACACATTTGGAGCAAAGATGGTGGAGGAGGTTGAGTGTGGCAGAGTGTGGAGGAGGTTGAGTGAAGGGGAGGTTGAGTGTGGCAGAGGGTGAGTGTGGAGGAGGTTGTGTGTGGTGGAGGTTGAGTGTGGTGGAGGTTGAGTGTGAAGGAGGTTGAGTGTAGGGGAGGCTGAGTGTGGCAGAGGATGAGTGTGGCAGAGGTTGAGTGTGGAGGTGGTTGAGTGTAGGGGAGGTTGAGTGTAGGGGAGGTTGAGTGTAGGGGAGGTTGAGTGTAGGGGAGGTTGAGTGTAGGGGAGGTTGACTGTAGGGGAGGTTGACTGTAGGGGAGGTTGACTGTAGGGGAGGTTGACTGTAGGGGAGGTTGACTGTAGGGGAGGTTGACTGTAGGGGAGGTTGACTGTAGGGGAGGCTGAGTGTAGGGGAGGTTGAATGCAGGAGATCCGCAACAACAACAAGATTCCAGAGCAGCGAAAGGACATCCCAGTGCATCGTTTCAGCGTAAATAGTGGAAGTGTTGTAGAGTCTGAGAGGGTTGGGTGTGGGGAGTGTTCAGGTTGAGAGAGAATTGCTTCCACAGCAACGTAAATGTGTACTGGAATCAGCTACGCCAACTAGCGGCAGCATTCTTAATTATGTACGTATTATGTACATAATATGTACATAATACGTATGTACAGTGGACCCTCAACCAACGGAGGCATTGACTAATGCCAAAATCGACTAACGGCGCTCTTTGGCGTCAAAAAATTGGCTCTACCAACAGTGAAAAACTCGTCTGAAGGCTTTTGCCCTGAACATGTCCATGTGGCCTGAGTGGGCCCAGCCACTCCAAGACTCCATGTACAGCCAGTGTGCCAGTGTTTACGAGCTGTTTCGGTCGATTCCATGTGTACCTGCAATCACTACTAGTGATGGTCCTAGTGGCATTAAAAAACCAAGAAGGGAGGTAACCCCACCAAAGGACTTGGTACCTGAAGTCTTTATGGAAGGGGATTTCCCTTCCAAACAATAGAACACCTGAATCTCTCCTGCTGCTGGCACATCACTCAACAACAACTCCACAATAGAGGTATGTGGCATTTAATTATTGTTTATTTTGCATATACCATTCGTTTCTGTGTAGAGAAATGTATATTTCATGTAAAAAAAAAATTATTTTGTTTAAATCTTTTGGGTGTCTGGAACGGATTAATTCTATTGCATTATTTCTTCTGGGGAAAATTAATTTGACTAATGGCTAATTCGATTATCCCTTTGAGGGTCGCCAGGCCCTCTCAGAGACTTGTTCTCAGGGTCGCCAAAATTAACCCTTTCAGGGTCCAAGGCCCAAATCTGGAGTCACGCACCAGTGTCCAAGAATTTTCAAAAAAAAAAAAATTTATTTTTTCTTATGAAATCGTAGAGAATCTTTTTGTGAAGGTAATAAAACAAAAAGTACGAAATTTGGTGGAAAATTGACGAAATTATGCTCTCGCGAATTTTGATGTGTCAGCGATATTTACGAATCGGCGATTTTGCCGACTTTGACTCCCATTTTAGGCCAATTACATTATTCCAATCAACCAAATTCTTAGCTATTTCACTAGTATTACTTCTATTCTATCGATTGAGCACAAGAAATCGCCAAGTCAACTGTTTCAACTACAAAATAAAGTGATCGGAAATTGTTAATTTGGCCAATTTAACACAAAGTTCAAAATATTCCAATTTCAAAATAGGGTCCAGAATGAACAATGTAGGCATTCCTGGCACTAAACTAATATTTCCTCTGTTCATCAGTTATGTTTTGAGGCTTTACAAATAAATTCCATTTTGATTTTTTATTCACATAATGAATTTTTATTCACACCAAAAAATAGAAGATTTACTCTTATGCAATACTGTAATAATTGTATAAATATCATCACCATATTTGTGAATGTATATTAGACCCACCAGCTGACGTGTATTAGACGTGTGAGGTCGTTTGTTTACTCTTGAATATCGGCAAAAATTTAACATTTCCGCTACTTTGAGCTCAGTTTCAAGCCATTTCCAATGCTAAAACCAATCAAAATCATCTCTATTTCTGTAATATGTCTTCCATTCTATCAAATGAGACCAAGAAATCGCAAATACAACTATAAAAAACATACGAAAAAACACTGCAAAGTTGCTGTTTTAATTGAAAAATCATGATTTCATTTTTTTTCTCTCATTATACACAGTGTGCTGCAGGATCTGTTTTATGTGGTGCACACATACCACATAGATGTATTCTCTCATATCTAGGCCCAAATGTACCACTCACAGTTTATCAGAGTGAGCTGAGCTCATGGCGTAGATCTACGGTTTGGACCCTGAACGTAAAGCCGTAGATCTACGGGACGGACCCTGAAAGGGTTAAAAAAAAAAAAAAAAAAAATTCTTATGAAAAGATAAGAGAATCTTTTCCCGATCATAATGACACCAAAAGTATGAAATTTGATGGAAAACTTCCAGAATTATGCTCTCATGAGGGTTAGCGGTCTCGATGATGTTTACACATCAGCGATTTTGCCCACTTTGAGCCCTATTTTTGGCCAATTCCAGTGTACTAGTCGACAAAAATCATAACTATTTCGCTAGAACTCCATTTTTTTCTATCGAATGAGTACAAGAAACCACCCATTTACCCATTTCAACTATCCAATAAAGTGGTCAGAATTTAGCAATTTTGCCAATTTCACACAAATTCCAAAGATGCCAATTTCCAAGTAGGGTCCAGAATAAACAAGAAAGACATTCCTGGCACTAAAATAACATTTCCTCTGTTCATTACTCACACTCCCAGGCCCCTCTTACATTTCTTTTGCTTCCCACTTTGATTTTTTATTCTCAAAAAAAAAAAAAAAAATAAGATTTACTGTTATGCAGATCACTGCATTAGTGTAGAAATGGTATAAATAATATCAGCGCACTTAAGGTACTTTTCATTGTAAAACCAGTCAAAATCATCTCAATTTCTGTAATATGTCTTCCATTCTATACAATGAGACCAGGAAAACTAGAATACAACAATAAATACCATACGAAAATACAGTGCAAAGTCACTGTCTTAAACCAAAAACATGGTCAAAGTATTTTTTTCTCATTACGCACTGTGTGGTGCAGGATTTTTTTTATATTGCACACACTGCCCCACAGACCCATTCTTTCATATGTAGGCCTACCAGCTTTCTCTTGCTAGATTTGAGGGTGCTAGAATTTATGCGTACTAGTACGTCAAAAATCCTGGTGCGTAAGCCGTACTAGTACGGCCGAAACCCCAAAAGGGTTCAAGGCTAGCTCTCTGGAACGGATTAAAGCCATTGGCCGAGGGTCCACTGTAATTGTAATAATTATTATTATTATAAATATTATTATTGATAATTTAGGGAACTGAAGCTCTATTGTTATTATAATTATTTTTATTATTTTATTATTATTGTTATTATTATTATTCATTTAGGGAACTACAGCACATATCCAATTCCCTAGATCAAGAGCCCCTCACGAGCGTCAAGGAACCTTGACGCTGGTGAGGGGCTTCAGTTCCCTATATTATTATCAATAATAATTATTATTATTATAATTACAAAAATGATAGAGCTTCAGTTCCCTAAATTAATAATAATAATAATAATACATTATTATAATGAGAGCTTCAGAAAGAAGCCAACTCAGTGCACTGTTTACCTAGCTGTGGAAACAGTTCTCTCCTGCTTTGCTTACATTTTTGACAGTCATTTGGCCAAATTTTGCTTTTCTAACCATGGGTCCTAAGAAAGTAAGTGTATAGGACAGTGCTGAGAAGAAACAGAGGATGATTTCCATGGAATTAAAGTATGAAATTATAGATAAACAAGCGAGATGTCAAGGTTCTGGGTAGAAGGGGAAGCAGGGGAAGCTGGCTTGTAATTCAAATGTTGGCATGTAACTCAAAGCAAAAAATAGACTGATCGACGGCTTGTATCTCAAAAAACTAGTACGTTGGGACACTCGTAAGTCAAGATTCCACTGTACTTACACTTTTAGCAGTAATCTTAAAAACATGATAATTGAGTCAGAGTTGAATAAACACCATCTGATACTTGCAGGAGATTTCAACATAAACCTCAGCCAAGCAACTGACCCTCCAGTAGCTGATTTCACAAACACTATGAACAACAGCTTGTTGCTACCCTCTATAACAAAGCCAACAAGAATCTCTGAGACAAGTGCCACATTACTTGACCGTATCTGGACCAACATGATATTCCCACTACAAGCAGGTATAACACAGACACCACCACAGACCACTACCCTACCTTTCTCATAACCAATTTATGTTAATAGCCTCAAGAAACAAGAAAGATCTCATCTCGCCTGCATGATAAGACATCGATAAACAACCTAATACTAGCACTAGGTGCCACTGATTGGCAGAGAGAGCTGACAGTAATAATATCGATAAAGATGTTAAATTTTTTTTACATAAAACCCTAAACCTCTATAACAAGAATTATCCAATCAAAACAAAACAGATCACAGAAAAGAGACTAAACAGCCCATGGCTAACAAAAAGTATCCTCAAATCTATTAACCCTTTGACTGTTTTGGTCATATATATATATCTTATGAGCCACCGTGTTTGACGTACATATACTCAAAAATTCTAGTGGCTTCAAATCAAGGAGAAAACTGGTAGGCCCACATGTGAGAGAATGGGTCTGTGTGGTCAGTGTGCACCATATAAAAAAATCCTGGAGCACACAATGCACAATGAAAAAAAAAACTCCGTTTTTTTTTATTAAAACGCCGACTTTGTGGTGTATTTTCGTATAGTATTTATGGTTGTATTCTCGTTTTCTTGGTCTCATTTGATAGAACTGAAAACATATTATAGAAATATAGGTGATTTTAATTTACTATGAAAAGAACCTTGAAATGGAGCTCAAAGTAGGGGAAATGTCTGATTTTTGCCGATGTTCAAAAGTAAACAAATGATGTCATTGTCCAGTAAATGTCCAACTAGCCATTCTAATATGCAGTCATGAATGGGTTAACATTATTTATACAATTATTACAATATTTCAGTAGTCTGCATAACAGTAAATCTTCTATTTATTGTTTGAATAAGAATTCAAAATAGAAAGCAAGAATAATATCAGAGGGGCCTGGAGATGTGACTGATGAACAAAGAAAATGTTATTTTAGAGCCAGGAATGTCTGCATTGTTCATTCTGCACCCTACTTTGAAATTGTCATATTTTTTAATTTTTGTGAAATTGGCCAAATTATTTGCAAATTTCTGACCATGTTGTTGGGTAGCTGAAATTGGTAAATGGGCAGTTTCTTGTACTCAGTCGATAGAAAGAATGGAGTTCTAAAGAAATAGGTATGAGTTTGGTCGACTGGAACAATGGAATTAGCCGAAAATAGGGCTCAAAGTGGGTGAAATCGCCAATTTGTAGATATCACCGAGGTCGCTAACTTTGTCATTACCATCAGGAAAAGATTCTCTATCATTTTGTAAGATTTTTTTTTTTTTTTTAATTCTCGACACCAGGAGACACCTCAGGATTTGGGGTTGCGACAGTCATGGAGTTAAGCCAGCCAGTCAGCTAGTCTGTGGGAGAGAATGCCAGTTCACCATCAAGCTTGCCTCAGCCCATTCTCCAGCTTGCCTCCTCTCATCTAACCTGCTCCTTCATGCTATGTACATAGTTATAGGAATTTCAAGTCATCCAGAGTGGTTTAGGCCAGTTAAGCCAGCTGCTTCTCCAGTTAAGCCCGTGGTTCCTAAGCCACAAGATTTAGTGTGCCAGTGGGTGCACAGGACCAGCTAGGTTGTTCCGTCAGCTTCCTCCACCACTCGCCAAATACCCACCAAAAAGCCTTATCTACCTGTGGTATTCTTCACCCTTCTACCAATTACACACTGGGTCAAAAGCTGTATTTCACCAGTGTCATCAGTACGACGCCTCTTAGGGTGACTAAGACAATTAACTGCAATATGGCCACAGTAGCCAGAGTTCCAACAAGTCCACTGACTATGGTTATAATCACTCAGTACACTGGTCTTAGGCAATTACTGCGATGGTTGTCTACCATGATTTGTCACTGTGACACAAACAAGAAGTGGTGCTGACCGAGGCATATGTGTGAAATTACTTTTGATACACGGAAAGTACCCTGGGGGCACAAGGAATGTACATGATTTAGGGCTGTAAGCAGTTCCATCTTCACAGTTGGAGGATTAGCCTCATAAGCACACATAGAAGCATGTGGCACTAGTTCTTTGATTGTCCCAAAAGCTACTATTTTAGCAAACGACGCTGTGAAGTTTTTTTCCTCGTCAAGGACAAAGGCTGAGGAATGGACCACATTGATAAATGATGATAAAAGTTTATCTAATCGAACAGCAAATGCACTCAACGATTCATTGGTCATGGGTGTAGCATTCATGAGTTCCCTAAGGACGACATATGGACCAGCTGTTTTCACTGGTACAAGGAAAGAACGTATCAGCTCCTCATATTGTGACCACTTAGTAAGATTCCGGAAGTCTCTCATTTCGAGGCAATACACCATTTTCAGAGCGAATGACACTGAGTGAAGGCATGCAAAAGGAATATTTTTCTACAATTACCCCCACTCCAGTAAAACTATACATGTACAGTGGACCCTCGACCAACGCTGGCATCGTCTAACGATAAAATCGCCTAACAATGCATTTCTGTGTAAAAAAATTGGCTCGACCAACGGTGAAAAACTCGGGTAACAACATTCGTCCCAAACACATCTGCCTGTCCATCCAGGCTGAGCACGCCTCAGCTGCCCTGCCTTCAGCTAGTGTTCCATTGTTTACAAGCCACTGCAGATTATTCCAGAGTTTCTAGTGCTTGTAACTGCTAAGTAAGCCACCATGGGCCCCAAGAAAGCTTCTAGTGCTAACCCTGTGGCAAAAAAAGTGAAGAAAGAGATAATCACAAAGTATGAGAGTGGAGTACGTGCCTCCGAGTTGGCCAGGTTGTATAACAAACCCCAATGAACCATCGCTACTATCTTGGCCAACAGAAAGGCAATCAAGGAAGCTGTTGTTATGAAAGGGGCAAGTATGTTTTCGAAACAGAGATCGCACATACTCGAAGATGTTGAGAGACTTGTTGTTGTTGTGGATAAATGAAAAACAAATATCAAGAGACAGTATTTCTCAGTCAATAATATGTGAAAAGGCAAGGCAGTTGCATGACGATTTAATTAAAAAAATGCCTGCAACTAGTGGTGATGTTAGTGAATTTAAGGCCAGCAAAGGTTGGTTTGAGAGATTTAAGAATCATAGTGGCATACACAGTGTGATAAGGCATGGTGAGGCTGCCAGTTCAGACAAAAAAGCAGCTGAAAAATATGTGCAGGAATTCAAGGAGTACATAGATACTGAAAAATTAAAACCCCCATAAGTGTTTGTGACGAAACAGGCCTGTTTTGGAAGAAAATGCCAAACAGGACCTACATTACACAAGAGGAAAAAGCACTGCCAGGACACAAGCCTATGAAAGACAGGGTAACTCTCATGTTTTGTAGTAATGCTAGTGGGAATTGCAGAGTGGAGCCTCTACTCATGTATCACTCTGAAATTCCCAGTGTGTTCAAGAAAAACAATGCCGTCAAGGCTAATTTGTGTGTGATGTGGAGGCAAACAGTAAGGCGTGCGTCACTAGGGACATTTTCTATAACTGGTTCTATCATGTGTTTGGCCCTACTGTGAAAAATTACCTCCTGGAAAATAAACTGGATCTCAAGTGCCTCCTGGTATTAGACAATGCTCCTGCTCATCCTTCAGACTTGCCATAGTGAATTGCAGGGCACCTGAGTTTCATAAAAGTGAAGTTCTTGCCTCCTAATACCACTCCTCTCCTGCGAATGGACCAGCAGGTCATTTCAAATTTGCACATGTGTCTAATTTATCAACATGTCGGTTCTCTGAACCATTCCTCTACATTTCAAATTTCAAAAAACTGTACACCAAAGCAGTGTTTTAAAAGTGCTTTGAAGTGACCTCAGACACTCAACTGACCATAAGAGACTTTTGGAAAGATCACTTTAGTATCCTCAATTGCATAAACCTTACAGGTAAGGTTTGGGAGGGAGTGACTAAGAGGACCTTGAACTCTGCTTGGAGGAAATTGTGGCCAGAATGTGTACAAGAGGAGGATTTTGAAGGGTTTGGGGCTAACCCTGAGGAGCCTATGCCAGTTTTAGAATCTATTGTGTCATTGGGGAAGTCCATGTGGTTGGAGGTTAGTGGGGAGGATGTGGAAGAGTTGGTGGAGGACGATGATGAAGAACTAACCACTGATGAGCTGTAGGAGCATCTGCAACAGCAAGAAACCACAACTGAGGAAACTGCTTCAGAGGAGGGAAGAGAGAGATGGATAAAGTTGCCTTCTTCAACAATTAAGGAAATTTGTGCAAATGGATTGATGTGCAAACCATTATGGATGAAAGTCACCATGCTGGTGACTTTTACAATGACAATGTTGTGGCCCATCTTAGGCAAATCTTAAAGGAGCGCCAGATACAGAGATCTATGGACAGATATTTGGTGCGACAGAGGGTCAGTGACTGTCAAGTTGTCCCCAGTGGCATTAAAAAAGAAGGGAAGTAACCCCGGAAAAGGAATTGCTACACAAAGTCCTTATGGAAGGGGGTTCCCCTTCCAAACAATAATACACTTCCATCATCTCCACTCCTCCCATCTCATCACTCATCACTACATCTTTAATAAAGGTAAGTGTCATTTATTCTTCATGTAGTATTTATTGTGCATGTATCATCGTTTTCTGTCTAGGAAAATGTATATTTCATGTGATTTTTTTTTTCCATTCCTATTTTAAAAAAATTAATTTTGGAATGATAAATTGGGGAGGAAAAATTTCGGGGAAAGGATTAACCTCTTGTTTTTGTCGGATATAAGCCAGGAAAATTGTTTTTATGAAATACCAAACCCCGAGGTCAAATCAAGCAGGGGAAAGCAGGCCCCATTGGGGAATGGATTTTCGGGGGACCACATAAAAATCCCAATGCAGGATAATAGAAAAAACCATTTTTTGGGTTAAAATGAGAAGGTTATTTTCAGATAGTATTCATCCTGATTTGTTTCATGGCTCCAGATAAAAAGGAACAAATTTAGAAATAGAGATGATTTGATTAGTTTTTTTGATGAAAACACTTGAAATTGGGTCAAAGAAAGGGGGAAGTTCTTTTTCCAATGTTCAGGAGGAAATCACACCCCACTCCCAAAACATCAACTGGGGAATCAATTTTCATAGTATGATACTTTTTTATACCATTTTTTCAAAATGCAGTTCATAAGAAATTTTTTATTTTTTTAAAAAAAACAAAATAGGCAATAGTAATATAAGAGGGGGAGAGACAGACAATTAAAAAGGTAGTTATTTTTTCAAGAATGTTTACAAGTTTTTTCTGGGCCCCATTTTTAAAAGGATTTTTTTTTATGGGGAAATTTGGGCCCAAAAACCCAATTTTACCATTTATTGGGATTAAATTTTGGGGAAAGGAGTTTTTGACTCATTTATAAAAAAAAGGAGCAAAAAAAACATGGCAATTGGAACAACGAATTCAAAAAAGGGGCCGGGGGGAAACGCCCAAAGGCCGGAGACCCCAACTTCACGAGGGAAATTTCCCAAATTTTTAAACCCAAAATTTTCCCACTTTTCATTACCTTGGGGAAAGATTCTATTATTTTAAAGAAAAAAAATTTTTTCCAAAAAATTTCATGAAGTTTCAGAAAGGGGTAATGGTTGGTTAAACGTTTCAGGGGCCACTTCTAGTTTTTTGGTTTGGGGCAAAAAAACGCCCACCTACCCAACAAACTGCCCGCACAAAATTCTCATAGGTCCCCAAACCTTTATCCCAAAACCCCGGGAAAATGTTTTTTTGAATTTTTCAAACAGAAGAAGGTGGGGGAGGGAGCACCCCAAATCAAACATTTTGGGCCTTTTTTTGTTTTCCCTCCAACTTTCATTTTTGGGGTAAGGAATGTTATCTCCTTATTTTCTTTAAATTTCAATATGATAAAAAAAAAAAGGGGAAAAATATTTTCTAAAAATTTCATTTGGAAGAACCCTTTTGGAAATCCAAAAAGTTGTTTTGGGGCTTTTACTCAGAAACAATCAAGTAATTTTGGGTTTTGGGAAACCCTTAAATATTTTTTCTCCAAAAAAAAAAAAAAAAAAAGTTTAAGTTTTTAATGTTGCAAAATATCGCCTTTATTTTAAAAATTAAAAAATTAAACCAATTTCCTAATGCCACATTGCAGAACAATCATTGTTGTATTATTCCTGTGAAAATCATTTAAATTACTTCAATAATAAAGGCTGGGCCTCATGAAATAAGTCAACTTCTGTGATAATCGCCTAGAATGCCAGCCAGACTCCCATCTCGGGGAAAAAAAAATTTTCTGAGAAAATCACTTTTGTTTCAGTATTTTCCTTATGAAACTAGTGATCAAGTGCAGTTACCATCTCCAAAACTCCATTTTTCTCTTACTCAAGGCCAAAGAACATGTTATGGGAAGAAGGGGAAATTATTTTATATGCGATATTGTTGGTGGACACGCCATATTATGGCCTATTTTATTCATTCTAGAGTATTTAACATGTTTCTATGTTATTTATAGTGTTCATTATGTCATATTAGATCAATTGTGATAGATAAATAAGCCATAGAGTTGATATTAGCATTATACTGAAAGGACAGTGGTACTTTGACTTACGAGTGCCCCAACTAACGAGTTTTCCGAGTTACGAGCCATCGCTCGGTCGATTTTTTGCTTTGAGTTGAGAGCCAAAATCCAAGTTACGATAGAGCTTCAGATATGTCGCCACTAGTTGGCAGCGTATCTGAAGTCAAATCCAACACCGTGCCCAGAGGCATGTCCGGTACTTCGTCCCATCCCACACATACCTGGAAGGATAATACAGTGGACCCTCACCTAACGAACGCATCCCACAATGTTAAATCTGCCTAATGAAGGGTTTGAGCGTAAAAATTTTGCCCCGCCTAACGATAAAAAATTCGCTCAACATGATTCATCCAGGACCTGTCCACGCTGCCCAGTGGGTACCAGTGTTTACAAGCTAGCCAGTGCGGTCGCATCTACGCATACATTCAGTACATTTCACATTATCCCAGTGTTTTTAGTGCTTGTAACTGCAAAGTAAGTCACCATGGATCCCAAGAATGCTTCCAGTGCTAACCCTGTGGTAAAAAGGGCAAGAATTAGTATGGAATTGAAAAAAGAGATTAAGTAAATGTGTGCAAAGTGGGTTGAACTGCAAACCTTTATGGATGAAAATCACCCTAACACAGCTATTGCAAGCCGTGCTGGTGACTATTACAATAACAATGTTGTGGCCCGTTTTAGGCAAATCTTAAAGGAACGCGAGGAACAGAGCTCTATGGACAGATTTGTTGTGCGACAGAGGTCCAGTGACTCTCAAGCTGGTCCTAGTGGCATTAAAAGAAGAAGGGAAGTAACCCCAGAAAAAGACTTGCTACCTCAAGTCCTGATGGAAGGGGATTCCCCTTCCAAACAATAACAACTTCCACAATCTCCCCTCCTCCCATCCCATCAATCATCACCAGATCTTCAATTAAGGTAAGTGTCATGTATTCTTTATTTAGTAGAGTAGTAATTGTGCATGTCTTCTTTTTTGTATATTTCATGTGGTAAAATTTTTTTTTCATACTTTGGGGGTGTCAGGAATGGATTAATTTGATTTCCATTATTTCTCATGGGGAAAATTAATTCGGCTAACAATAATTTCGGCTAACGATGAGCTCTCAGGAACGGATTAATATTGTTAGGCGAGGGTCCACTGTACTCTCCCCACTAATCTCAGATTATAGAGAGGCACCTCGTCCTTTGTTTGGTTCTCGTATAAATCCGGGGAAGAGGTAACCTCCATTTCAACACTCCAAGTTTTTCCAGAAATATTAAGGAAGGTCTCCGTAATATTTACCTGCTTCAAGGAGGTTCCTTCAGTGGGTGTAGTACTGATGGCAGTGGGTGTAGTAGTTATGGTGGTGGGTGTAGTAATGGGGGTGGGTGTAGTAATGGTGGTGGGTGTAGTAATGGTGGTGGGTGTAGTAGTTATGGTGGTGGGTGGAGTAGTGATGAGTAGTGATAGTGGTGGGTAGTGATAAGTGTAGCCAGTAAGTTACATTATGTTTTCCAGCCTCCACCTCTGCCAGCATATAATAGTTAGTCCAAGTAGTCTGATCTCCAAGGTAAATACACTTTATAAAACCAGTTTATTTCTTTACATTCTCTTTTATTATGTCATTATATTTTGATACAATATTTCTTATTTATAAATACATTTTTCTTATTTAAAAACTCATAACAAAAAACTGAGGTGGTTTTTGGGGGGCTGGAACAGACTGATGGCATTTCAATTAATTTCAGTGAGGAAAATTGATTTGATATAGTACAAGCAAATTAAGTTACGAGTTGGGTCACGGAACAAATTAAATTCTTAAGTCAAGGTACCACTCTATTTTCTCCTGCCTCCTGAGAGCGGGAATTCTGCTGAGGTAATCTAATGTTCCCAGACTGTGCCTCATTGACTGCAAGTCTATGTATCAGCTCTGCCCACTCTCATATGATGCCAAATCATAATAATAATAATAATAATAATAATAATAATAATAATAAGAGGAGGAGGAGGAGGAAAAGGAGGAGGAGGAGGAAAAGGAGGAGGAGGAGGAGGAGGAAAAGGAGGAGGAGGACGAGGAGGAAGAGGAGGAGGAGGAAGAAGAGGAGGAGAAGGAGGAGGAAGAGGAGGAGGAAGAGGAGGAGGAGGAGGAGGAAAAGGAAGAGGAAGAGGAAAAGGAGGAGGAAGAGGAAAAGGAGGAGGAAGAGGAAAAGGAGGAGGAAGAGGAAAAGGAGGAGGAAGAGGAAAAGGAGGAGGAAGAGGAAAAGGAGGAGGAAGAGGAAAAGGAGGAGGAAGAGGAAAAGGAGGAGGAAGAGGAAAAGGAGGAGGAAGAGGAAAAGGAGGAGGAGGAAAAGGAGGAGGAGGAGGAGGAAAAGGAGGAGGAGGAGGAAAAGGAGGAGGAGGAGGAAAAGGAGGAGGAAGAGGAGGAGGAGGAAGAGGAGGAGGAGGAGAGGAGAGGAGGAGGAGGAGGAGGAGGAGGAGGAGGAGGAGGAGGAGGAGGAGAGGAGAGGAGGAGGAGGAGGAGGAGAGGAGGAGGAGGAGAGGAGGAGGAGGAGAGGAGGAGGAGGAGGAGGAGGAGGAGGAGGAGGAGGAGGAGGAGGAGGAGGAGGAGGAGGAGGAGGAGGAGGAGGAGAGGAGGAGGTGGAGAGGAGGAGTAGGAGGAGAGGAGGAGGTGGAGAGGAGGAGAAGGAGGAGAGGAGGAGGTGGAGAGGAGGAGGAGGAGGAGGAGGAGAGGAGGAGGAGGAGGAGAGGAGGAGGAGGAGAGGAGGAGGAGGAGGAGGAGGAGAGGAGAGGAGGAGGAGAGGAGGAGGAGGAGGAGAGGAGGAGGAGGAGAGGAGGAGGAGGAGGAGAGGAGGAGGAGGAGGAGGAGGAGAGGAGGAGGAGAGGAGGAGGAGGAGAGGAGGAGAGGAAGATGAGAGGAGGAGAGGAGGAGAGGAGGAGGAGGAGAGGAGGAAAGGAGGAGGAGAGGATGAGAGGAGGAGGAGGAGAGGAGGAGAGGAGGAGAGGAGAAGGAGAGGAGGAGGAGGAGGAGGAGGAGGAGGAGAGGAGGAGGAGGAGGAGGAGGAGGAGGAGGAGGAGAGGAGAAGGAGAGGAGGAGAGGAGGAGAGAATGAAAGGAGAAGAGGAGGAGAGGAGGAGGAGAGGAGGAGAGGAGAGGAGGAGGAGGAGAGGAGGAGGAGAGGAGGAGGAGAGGAGGAGGAGAGGAGGAGGAGAGGAGGAGGAGAGGAGGAGGAGGAGGAGGAGGAGGAGAGGAGGAGGAGAGGAGGAGGAGAGGAGGAGGAGAGGAGGAGGAGAGGAGGAGAAAGAAACTGATGATTATTATTATGGGATGTGAGCAGTCATGTTGCCGAGCAGCAATGTCACCACACAATATAAATGACTAATTCCTTGCAGGAATGTCGTTGAATACTGATTCTTGTACTATTGTGTTGTCAGTGAGTTAAACCATTTTTCTATATGATTAACTCAATTTTCCATAATTTTTTTCACTTGCGTGCCTCGCACCCTGGGGTACCCCTTATCTTATCACACATTTTCACCATATTGTCTATGGGGACTTTTTCACCTGTGTTCACTGTGTCATCATCATAAACAGTGTTAGTTCCAACACCATATTCTTCAATAAGATGCCTCACTGACACTGCCAGTGCTAGGTCACACTGCCATGTGACGGCATTGGAGTTATGTAGAGATGACTGATGCTCCACACTCCACAAAAAAACTTCGGTTTGTGGAACTTTTCAAATTTCAGAATTTTGGATAAAGGGATGTGGACCTGTATTTATATCAATTTCTTCTACTTTGGTTGTATGTATTATGTTTATATATGTAGCACATTTCTTACATAATTTTGAAAAAAGTATCAAGGATTAACGAAAATGTCTATAATAATGTAATACAGTGGACTCTCGGTATCGGCCATTCCGAATATCGGCCAACTCAGTTATCGCCTGTCTTTTTGTCCAAAATTTTATTCTGGTTATAGGCAGTTATTTCACTTACTGGCCATGTTAGACGCGTCCAGCTGCCCACCCGCCAGCCACTTGCATGTTCGTGAGTCAGTCTGGCTAGGTCTCTGCTCATTCATCCTAACATTTTGCTATAAGCCATTGTTTTTTGCAGTTACTGATTGAGTGGAACTGAAAAATAAGCAACCATGGGCCCAAAGAGAGTTCCAAATAAAGTTCCTTTGGTAAAGAAAGTGAAAAACACAATGGAATTTAAGAAAGAAGTTGGTGAAAAGTTTGAGTGGTGGTTGAGTGCTAGAACTTGCCAGGATGTATGGGAAATCCAAATCAACAATCACTTCCATCCTGGCAAAGACAGTAGAAATCAAGGAAGCTAATGTTGCGAAAGAGAGTTTAGCTGGGAGGCAGGGAGTGTAGCAGGCAGGAAGGGAGTGTAGCAGGCAGGCAGGGAGTGTAGTGGGGAGGCAGGACCCCAATGGAAATTAGGTTCTTGACACACATGCTGTGGAAGGGAGGCAGGGAGTGTAGCATGGAGGGAGTGCAGCAGGGAGGCAAGGAGTGTAGCATGTAAGGAGTGTAGCAGGGAGGCAGGGAGTGTAGCAGGGAAACAGGGAGTGTGGGAGGGAGGCAGGGAATGTAGCAGGCAGGGAGGAAAGTAACCCCAGAGAATGCTTTGATACCTGAAGTCCTTATGAAGGGGGATTCTCCTTCCAAACAACAATCAGTCCTCCCTCTCTCCTCCTCCCTGTCTTCTGTAAGCCAACAAGAATCTTCAATAAAGGTATGCAATAGTGATTTAAATGTCCATTTATTTTATTTAGTTCTCATTGTTTTGTGCATGTAAAACTATAATTAATCTTTAACCCGTAAACGGTCCAAACATATATGTACGTTTTTACCGCTAGTGCCCAAACGTATATATACGTTTTATTTTTCCTGCCTTCAAATTTGGCATGATTGGCCTGAGATGCCTTGTCAGCACAGAATGGGTCCTAACACTCAGTGTGCACGGTATTAAAAAAATCTGGGACCACTTAGTACCTTGTGGGAGCACCAGTTCAAATGAGTGCCAGCTAGAGCAAACAGCATAGCAAACACCTGGGATTCACTGATTTCATGTAGTATTAATTCTCCCATTTTAAGAGGAAAGTGATTCTGACCCCAAGTTTAGTGGCTCTGAGATGGATGTGGCCATAAGTGGTCGATGAAACATCAAATAATCTGAATAATAACGCATGTGCAACATTTGTGCAACACCCTTTCAGAATGTCTTATAACCTATGCCCTAAGTAAAGAGAAACAATTCTGGCAGGCTGACTGGCTGGCTGGCTGACTGGCTGGCTGGCTGATTGGCTGGCTGGCCAGCTGCGTGGCTGGCTGGCTGCTGGCGGCCTGGCTCTATCTCCGTTTGTCTGTCTGTCTCTCTGTCTCTTTTTATCTGTCTGTCTATTTCTGTCTCACAGGTACACATAAATACAAGTATACATAGTGTAAATTACCTAGGATAACCAAAAAAAATCCAGACAAAGTGCTATACTCTGCTTGAAGATATGAGTAAACATGATGGCACAGTCTTGTGGCTCTCTATGAGACAGAGAAATAGACAGATAGACAGGGAGCTTCATAGACAAATAGACAGAGATGTTTGTGTACCAGCAAAAACAAAGCTCTATGAACAGATTTGTTGTGCAACAGAGATCCAGTGACTCTCAACCTGGTCCGATGCTTATCAAATGCTCATCAAATGTCACCTCTAATCTTTTCTCATCAAGTGTTATCACTGCACCCTCAAGTATGCTCCTCAAACGTCAGCTCTTATCAGATGTTATCTCATCTTATCATGTCACTGTCAGAGGTGGACTTTGTTTTTCATGCTTCAAGGGAACTTATTATTACGTATTATTACATACGTATTCTTCTTCTCCTCTTTCTCCTTCTCCTTCTTCTCTTTCTCCTTCTCCTCCTCCTCTTCCTCTTCCTCCTCCTCCTCTTCCTCTTCCTCCTTCTCTTCCTCCTCCTCTTCTTCCTCCTCCTCCACCTCATTATTATTATTATATACATATATGTACTTCCACATATCCAAAACATTGCTGGGATCTATAAATACTTTGTATATATTCTAAGACAATAGGAAATGACCAAAGCAGGTGTAAATGTCCACCTGTCAGTGTGTTTGTGACAATGTAAGTACAATTCAGTATCTAATAGTAGTGTCAGAACAAAGATTGGCTATAAAATGACAAGAACTACTATAAATTGTAATTATCAGAAAATAAAAATTATATAAAATAATATGAAAATAGAAAAAAGGTATATCGGCAACAATTCTGCAAGCGGCAGGACTCCATGTTGCTGTCATGTGAGCATCCAGTGCCAACTTCTCGGCCTCATATCTCTGTAAGTACTGACCCTATTTTCTTTTTTTTATCCTATAACACTTAGAAAAATGTGCTCTTTATTTTCATTTAAAAAAATATTTTTTTTATTTTTTCAAAATACAGTGGACCCCCGTGCAAGAGGGCTGATTGTTATGCGAAATGTTCGGTATGCGAATGAATTTTCCCCATAAGAAATAATGGAAATCAAATTAATCCGTGCAAGACACCCAAAAGTATGAAAAAAAATTTTTTACCACATGAAATATACATTTTCCTACACACAAAGAGAAGGATACATGCACAATAGTAGAGTAGTACATGCACAATATATATTGTGCATGTACTACTCTACTAAATGAAGAATAAATGACACTTACCTTTATTGAAGATGCAGCAATGACTGATGAGACACTGTGTCCTGGGAGTGCCTTTTCCTCCTGAGTACTGTAGGTCCTGTTTGGCATTTTCTTCCAGAACAGGCCTTATCACACTGTGTATGCCACTACGATTCTTAAATCTCTCAAACCAACCTTTGCTGGCTTTAAATTCACCAATATGAGCACTAGTTCCAGGCATTTTTTCCTGTTCACCTGGGTGTTAGTCGACTGGTGTGGGTTGCATCCTGGGAGACAAGATTAAGGACCCCAATGGAAATAAGTTAGTCTTCGATGACACTGACTTTTTTGGGTTATCCTGGGTGGCTA
The DNA here is from genome assembly GCF_038502225.1 of Cherax quadricarinatus. Taxonomy (NCBI): domain Eukaryota; kingdom Metazoa; phylum Arthropoda; class Malacostraca; order Decapoda; family Parastacidae; genus Cherax; species Cherax quadricarinatus. The sequence continues at coordinate 71,481,376 of NC_091296.1, read as the reverse complement.
ACCCACTGGGGTTAATTGTTTCTTGGTATTCTCAATAAGCCACACCAACAACGGTGCTACAGCAGCAGCAGCAGCTGACAGTGGTACAGCAGCAACAGACGATGCTACAGCAGCAACAGACGATGCTACAGCAGCAGCAGACGATGCTACAGCAGCAACAGACGATGCTACAGCAGCAGCAGACGATGCTACAGCAGCAGCAGACGATGCTACAGCAGCAGCAGACGATGTTACAGCAGCAACAGACGATGCTACAGCAGCAGCAGACAATGCTACAGCAGCAGCAGACGATGCTACAGCAGCAGCAGATGGTACTACAGCAGCAGCAGCAGCTGACGGTGGTACAACAGCAGCAGCAGCTGACAGTGCAGCAGCAGCTGATGGTGGTACAGCAGCAGCAGTAGCTGTACCACCAATAGTAGCGATGGTTGATTGGGGTTTATTATACAACCTGGGCAGCTCAGAGACACGCACTCCACTTTCATACTTATCAATGATCTTTTTCTTCATCTCTATAGTAATTCTCACCCTTATTGCTGTAGGGTTGGCACTAGAAGCTTTCTTGGGGCCCATGGTCACTTATTTTCCAGAAAAAATCACCAAAAACACTGTAATAATACGAAATGTTCTGATTGTATGCTTGGATGTTACCGCAGAGGCTGGCTGGTAAACAATGCCACCGGCGGAACATGTGAGCGTGGCTCAGGCCGCACATTGGACGCGTCTCGGACGAAGAGTGGTGAGCGGGTTTTTGGGCGGTATGCGAGGCAAAATTTTTGCGAAAAAAGCGAGCGGTATGCGGATTGTACGGTATGCGATGTGTGCGGTATGCGGGGGTCCACTGTATTCAGGGCACTGGGGTAGTGAACATATACAGTGGACCCCCACATAACGATCAGCTCCGAATGCGACCAATTATGTAAGTGTATTTATGTAAGTGCGTTTGTACGTGTATGTTTGGGGGTCTGAAATGGACTAATCTACTTCACAATATTCCTTATGGGAACAAATTCGATCAGTACTGGCACCTGAACATACTTCTGGAGTGAAAAAATATCGTTAACCAGGGGTCCACTGTATCTACGTTTGGACCGTGTACGGGTTAAAAAATGTATTTTTTTGTTAATAGTTTTGGGTGTCTGGAATGGATTAATTGTATTTACACTAATTCTTATGGGAAATATTATTTAGATTTTAGGCCGACCTAGAACAGATTACAGCCGATAACCGAGGGTCCACTGTATACAACATTTAAAGCACCCCAGAGCGATTATTATTATTGCACCTTCAAACTAGTGAGACACTCTTAGTGATGTTAATATGTACCTGCATGCTAGCACAGTGTGCAAGTTTTTTTCAGGTAAAGGTACACATAAGTACAATTATCTGAGTATGTATAAAATATACAATAACTTTAAAACACTTGAAATTCTGGAAAGTTTCCGGGCATATTTGAGAGACGTGGAGCTCACAAAGGATGTAAACAGATTGGCACGCAGACACCATAACAGCTAATCAGGAAGGTGTATAAATGAAATTTTAGTTATAATTTGAAATGTCCGTATTAGCAAAACGCTGTGAAGCACTGTAGAGTGGGGTCCTCCTGTGTCCACAAATATGCTTTGAGTGGTAAATTTTTGCCTAGACATGTAAGAATAGGTTTGTGCAGTGGGTGTGCATGATATATAAAAAAAAATCCTGCCCCCCACACAGTGCATGATGGGAACAGCTAACCTCTGACCTTGAGTTTAGTTTAACCCTTTGAGAGTCCAGACCCCCAATCTGAAAATTCTAAACAGGGTCCAAGGAATTAAAGAAAAAAAAAAAGAAAGAAAGAAAAAATTAATATGAAGTGGTAGAGAATATTTTTCTGAGGGTAATAAAATAAAGTATGAAATTTGATCAAAAACTGTTGAAATTACGCTCTCGCAAATTTGCTGTGTCAGCGATATTCATGTATAAGCATCAGCGATTTTGCCCACTTTGAGTTCTATTTTTGTCAATTACATTGTTTCACTAGACCAAATTCTTTGCTATTTCACTGGTATGTCTTCCTTTTTATTTACTGAGCACAAGAAATTGCCCAATCAACTATTTCAACTTCCTAATAAAGTGACTGGAAATTGGGAAATTGGTCAATTTCACACAAAGATCAAAATATTCCAGTTTCAAAATAGGGTCCAGAATAAGTAATACAGGCATTCCTGGCACTAAAATAACATTTCCTCCATTTGTCAGTTACATTTCCAGGCTTTACAGATGAATTCAATCTTGATTTTATATTCACAAAGAATTTTTATTCACACCAAAAAAATAGAAAATTTACTGTTATGCAATATTATAATAACTGTATAAATAATGTCTGCACATTCGTGAATGCACACTAGACCCACCAGCTCATGTGTATTGGATGCATGATGTGATCTGTTTACTCTTGAACGTCGGCAAAAATCAAACATTTCCACTACTTTGAGCTCAATTTCAAGTTATTTTCTGTACTAAAGCCAATCAAAATAATCTCTATTTCAGTAATATATCTTCCATTCTATCAACCAAAACCAAAAAATTGCGAATACTACCATAAAAACCACATGAAAATACACTGCAAAGTTATCACTGTAATTCAAAAGCACGGTGGCATTTTTTTTTCTCATTTTGCAGTGCATGCTGCAGAATTAGCTTTATATCATGCACACTTACCATATAAATGCATTCTCTCATATTGAGGCCCAAATTTACTGCTCACAGCATGTCTGAGTGAGCTGAACTCATGACATAATACTACGGCTTGAACCCTGGCTTCAAAGCTGTAGAACTACGAGATGGACCCTCAAAGTGCTAAAATTCAGGAGAGGTCCCACTTTACAGTGCTTTGCTAATACAGACATTTCAAATTAAACCCAAAAATTTTTTTATATGGCTCATGATTTGCTATTACGGCATCTGCACGCCACTGTGTTTACATCCTCCATGAGCTCTGCATCTCTCTTGATTATGTCTAGAAACTTTCAAAATTTTCAATTATTTTAAAGTTATTGCATATTTTAAGTATACTCTGATAATAAATAGGTACCACCTCTGGAACTGTGCTGGGGATCCTCATCCTCAGAGAAAAGAATAAACTTGCTTCAGGGAAAACTCAAGGTTCTCCCTGAAGCTGTTTTCTCCTCCCCATCCCCCCTATATTCTATGTAGACTTCATATAACCTTTTCAGGGTCCATGCCATAGTTCTACGGCTTGAGTTGAAGGTCCAAACCATAGATGTACGCCATGAGCTCAGCTCACTCTGATAAGCTGTTGAGTGGTAAATTTGGGCCTAGATATGAGAGAATACACCCATGTGGTATGTGTGCACCACATAAAACAAATCCTGCAGCACACAGTGTATGAGAGAAAAAACTGAGACGGTAATTTTCGATTAAAACAGCGACTTTGCAGTGTTTTTTCGTATGTTTTTATAGTTGTATTTGCGATTTCTTGGTCTCATTTGATAGAATGGAAGATATATTACAGAAATAGAAATGGCTTTGATTGGTTTTAGTACTGGAAATAGCTTGAAACTGAGCTCAAAGCAGCAGAAATGTTAAATTTTTGCCAATGTTCAGGAGTAAACAAATAACCTCACACATCTAATACACGCCAGCTGGTGGGTCTAATATACATTCACAAATGTGGTGATATTATTTATGCAATTATTACAATATTGCATAACAGTACATCTTCTATTTTTTGGTATGAATAAAAATTCATTATGTGAATAAAAAATAAAAATGGAATTCATTTGATAAGCCTCAAAACATAACTAATGAACAGAAGAAATGTTAGTTCAGTGCCAGGAATGCCTGCATTGTTTATTCTGGACCCTATTTTGAAATTGGAATATTTTGAACTTTGCGTTAAATTGGCCAAATTACCAATTTCCGATCACTATTTTGTAGTTGAAACAGTTGACCTGGCAATTTCTTGTGCTCAATCGATAGAATAGAAGTAACACTAGTGAAATAGCTAAGAATTTGGTTGACTGGAATAATGTACAGTTGACCCTCGGGGAACAGCGGCATTGGCTAACGCCAAAATTGGAGAGCGGCACATTTTTGCGTCAAAATACTGACTCAGCTAATGCCCAAAAACTCGGTTAAGGGCATTTGTCCCAAACATGTCCGTGAGCCTGAGCCCATGTAAACCAGTGTGCCATTGTTTACAAGCCAGGGAGGACAATTTCTGACATACATGCAATATATTTTGCATTATTCCATTGTTTTTAGTGCTTGTAACTGCTAAATAAGCCACCATGGACCCAAAGAAAGCTTCTAGTGCCAACCCTGTAGTAAATAAGGAAAGAAGCACAATAGAATTCAAGAAAAAAACTCATTGCAAAGTACCAAAGTGGAGGAGGAAGAGAGAGGGGTGAATGTGCCTTCTGCAGTGATTCAGTGATTCTACGATATGTACAATGCTAAAGCAGCAGGTATCGATAAAGGCTATAGTGCCAGTCAGTGATAAAGTGTAGAATTAACAGTGTAGCAAGTAAACGCGTAAGCGATAGAAAAACAACACGAAAGTAACTGGAGGGGTATTGGGCCATTGAACATACGCCGGCCTGCTACGTATCTTCCACCACCCTAAACCTCTGCCAGCATCTCCTCCATCAAACTAACTAATTAAACTAACATCTCTTCCAAGGTAAGTGTAAATATAAAATATAAAAGTGTAAGTATAAAAGTAAATATGTGTAAATATAAAAGGACCTCAATGGAATAACAAAAAAGGCACAATACCGTGACTGGAACGATACACAAATAACCTGCACATAAAAGAGAGAAGCTTACGACAACGTTTCGGTCCGACTTGGACCATTGACGAAGTCACACTAACCAGAGGTGGAGCAGGACGGCTATATATAGGCAGGAAGAGGTGGTGGTAGTAGTAGTAGTACAAGAATTGTATATAATACCGACAAGATGAAATTAAGACACATGCACAACACCCGGGCATCCCCATCGTAGACGGTTCGCCATCTTTTATGTGCGGGTTATTTGTGTACCTCAATGGAAATATATAAGTCACTCCACCTTTTTTGGGTTATCCTAGGTACTTTACACATATGCTGCTATGTATGATAATCTATGTACATAACTGTATTTGTGTATACCTGAATAAACTTATTTATAAATTAAAATGTAAATATTTCTTATTTTTCTTATTTATAAATTACATACATTGTTAAAGTGTAATAGTGTTGGTGGGTTCTGCTGGTGCCTCCACCACCACCACTAGGTACGCTTCTCTCAGTGGCCCTTATAAACCCAACAACACTTCCATCACTTACTCCTCTCATATATTATGACATATTTCATTCATTCTAGAGTACATATCATGTTTCTATGTTATTAATATTGTTTATTATGTCATATTAGATGAATTGCGATAGATAAATAAGCTGTAGAGATGATATTAGCGTCATATTGAAGCATAATAAACTCGTCTCCCTCTTGCCTCCTACCTGTCCTCCATACACCAATGAGAGTCAATAAAGATAAGTGTGATGTTAAATGTTCATTTATCCATTTTATTAGTGCTTTATATTTATTTGTCATCGTTTTCTGTATATATATATATCTATATTTAATCTTTAAAAAAATATTTTTTGTTAATACTTTTGGCTGTCTGAAACGGATTAATTGGATTCCCATTATTTCTTATGGGGAAAATTAATTTGGCTAAAGGCAAAATCAGTTAAAGGCAAGCTCTCAGGAATGGATTATGTATTGCCGTTACCCAAGGGTCCACCGTAATTGGCCTAAAGTGGGAGTCAAAGTCAGCAAAATCGCTGATGCGTAAATACTGCTGACATATCAAAATTTGCGAGAGTATAATTTCTTTAATTTTCCATCAAATTTCGTACTTTTTGTTTTATTACCTTCTGAAAAAGACTCTCTACCATTTCAAAGAAAAATTTAACAAAATTATTTTTTGAAAATTCTTGGACCCTGGTACACACTGAAATTTGGCCTCTGGACCCTGAAAGGGGTTAAAGACAGAATACATTGACAAAAATACAATAGGGAGTAGAACAACATAGATAACATCTCAGAGCTACATCTCAAATACTTCATCCAGCTCCCTAGTGGTGGGCCGTGTGAACAGAATGCTGCAGGCATTTCCCCTCTGGATCACAACACTAAGTCTCTGAAAGAGGAAACTGGCGACCCTGTGATCCTTGGCTTCTATGCTGAGTTTTTCACCCAGCTCTTTGAGAAACTTTAGAGTACACTTGCCCAGTGCTTTAACCCTTTCAGGGTCGGTAGGCCCTCTCCTAAGCTTGTTCTCAGGGTTGGAAATTTTTCAAAAGAAAAAAAAAAAAAAAAGGGAAAAAAAAAATTCTCATGAAATAATAGAGAATATTTTCCCAATCACAATGACACCAAAATTATGAAATTTGATGGAAAACTTACGGAACTGTGCTCTTGCGAAGTTAGCGGTCTCAACAATGTTTACTCATAGGCAGTTTTGCCCACTTTGAACCGTATTTGCGGCCAATTCTGATGTACCAGTCGATAAAAATCATAACTATTTCGCTAGAACTCCATTTTTTTCTATCAAATGAGTACAAGAAACCACCCATTTACCGATTTCAACTATCCAATAAAGTGGTCAGAAATTGACAATTTTGCCAATTTCACACAAATTTCAAAAGATGCCAATTCCCAAAATAGGGTTCAGAATAAACCAGACAGACATTCCTGGCACTAAAATAACATTTCCTCTGTTCATTAGTCACGTCCCCAGGCCTCTGTTACATTTCTTTTGTTTTCCACTTTGAATTTTTATTCTCACAAAAAACAGAAGATTTACTGTTATGCAGACTACTGCATTAGTGTAGAAATGGTGTAGAAATGGTATAAATAATATCAGCACACTTGTGAAAGAATATTACTCACCAGTTTACGTGTATTTGGCGCATGGGTTGATTTATTTACTTTTGAACTTCGGCAAAAATTTAACATTTCTGCTACTTTAAGCTCAATTTCAAGGTACTTTTTTATTTATTTATTTATTTATTTATGTCCTTGCAAATAGTACATTGAGATTTTGTATTTACAATAATGGGTTGCAATGCAAATAGAGCCTGTATTATGCCTAGGCATTATGGGCTAATCTTTTTAACATATCACTACAAACTGGCATAGTGCCTGATAAGTGGAAAATGGCAAATGTAATACCTATTTACAAGGCAGGTGACAGGTCCTTGGCTTCAAACTATAGACCAATAAGCCTTACCTCCATAGTGGGAAAATTTATGGAATCAATAATTGCCGAAGCAATTCGTACCCATCTTGACACGAACAGATTCATTAAAGATTCTCAACACAGTTTTACAAAGGGGCGTTCCTGTCTTACGAATTTACTAACTTTTTTCACTAAGGTGTTTGAGGAGGTAGATCATGGTAATGAATATGATATTGTGTACAGGTCTCCCTCAACATTCGCGAGGGTTAGGGGATGAAGAGCCTCGCGAATGTTGAAAAACCGTGAATGTTTGGCGCCCCAATATATTGTAGGGAAATATATTACAATACTGCTTCCTTAACTTGTTGAACCATGAATAATCATAAAATACATGAAAACGTCGTAAATTGTACTAAATATATACATGTTATGCTTTAATAACATATGTTATTTAATAACATGTATGTTATTAAATACCACAGATTCCACCACTGCCTCCATCAATGCCTCCACCACTGCGAGTCCCTACTACCCTCCCTCCGACCTCCGCAACTGGCAGCCAGCCCTCCCACCACTCAGTGTGGTGAGTGTTGTGTTTGTTCATTATTTGCTATTAAACTACAGAATAAATAATGTAAACCCATTCATGACTGCATATTGGAATGGCTATTAGGAAAGGTATTAGACGGTGACATCATGTGTTTACTCTTGAACACAGCAAAGAATTGAAGATTTCTGCTATTGCTAATAATAACAATAGTAATAATAATAATAATAATAATAATAATAATAATAATAATAATAATAATAATAATAATAATAAATACGATATAATTGAAGAAGGAAATTGTACAAAAATACGAGGGAGTGGTTGACACATCGTCAGTGAGACTTTGTTTATGCTGGAGTGAACATTAGTCTCCCTGCTCTTCCAAACATTTCACAATAATTCAGCGGTTGAGGCAGTGGTATTTAATAACATATATGTTATAAATAATAATAGTACATATTATTAATAACATGTATTATTATTAACATGTATGTTATTAAATACCATTGCCTCAATCACTGCCTCTACCACTCCAGTCACACTCAATCTACAAGCACCAAACACAATGAATTATTGTGAAATGTTTGGAAGAGCAGGGAGACTAATGTTCACTCCAGCATAAACAAAGTCACACTGACGATGTGTCAACCACTCCCTCGTATTTTTGTACAATTTCCTTCTTCAATTATATCGTATTTATTATTATTATTATTATTATTATTATTATTATTACTATTGTTATTATTAGCAATAGCAGAAATCTTCGATTCTTTGCTGCGTTCAAGAGTAAACACATGATGTCACCGTCTAATACCTTTCCTAATAGCCATTCCAATATGCAGTCATGAATGGGTTTACATTATTTATTCTGTAGTTTAATAGCAAATAATGAACAAACAAAACACTCACCACACTGAGTGGTGGGAGGGCTGGCTGCCAGTTGCGGAGGTCGGAGGGAGGGTAGCAGGGACTCGCAGGTGGCAGGAAACTTAAATATGATTTGGCAGCTGGGAATTTGGCGGTTGGGAATTCGCGAATGTGTGAAGCCCGTGAAAGTTGAAAACGTGAATGTTGAGGGAGACCTGTATATGGACTTCAGTAAGGCTTTCGATAGAGTTCCACACCAGAGGCTATTGAGGAAACTTAGGGCACACGGAATAGGAGGAGAAATTTTTTCCTGGGTAGAGGCATGGCTGACAAATAGACAGCAGAGAGTTTGCATAAATGGGGAGAAATCAGAATGGGGGCACGTCACAAGCGATGTTCCTCAGGGGTCAGTGTTGGGCCCGTTGTTGTTCACAATTTACATAAACGACATAGATGAGGGAATAAATAGTGACATAAGCAAATTTGCTGATGACACCAAAATACGCCGTCCAATTCATTCTAATGAGGACATTAGAGCACTCCAGGATGATTTGAATAGACTGACGCAATGGTCGGAGAAGTGGCAGATGCAGTTTAATATTGACAAATGCAAAGTTCTAAATGTTGGACAGTTAAATAACCATGCCACATATAAACTAAATAATGTAGATCTTAATACTACCGATTGCAAAAAGGATTCAGGAGTTCTGGTTAGCAGTAACCTAAAACCAACACAACAGTGCATTAGTGTTCACAATAAAGCTAACAGAATTCTTGGCTTCATATCTAGAAGTATAAATAATAGAAATCCTCAGGTTGTTCTTCAACTCTATATATCCTTGGTTAGGCCTCATTTAGACTATGCTGCTCAGTTCTGGTCACCGTATTACCGAATGGATATAAATGCTCTGGAAAACGTACAAAGGAGGATGACAAAGGTGATCCCATGTATCAGAAATCTTCCCTATGAGGATAGACTGAAGGCCCTGAATCTGCACTCTCTCGAAAGGCGTAGAATTAGGGGGGATATGATCGAGGTGTATAAATGGAAAACAGGAATAAATAAAGGGGATGCAAATAGTGTGCTGAAAATTTCCAGCCAAGACAGGACTCGCAGCAATGGTTTCAAGTTGGAAAAATTCAGATTCAAGAAGGATATAGGAAAGTACTGGTTTGGTAATAGAGTTGTGGATGAGTGGAACAAGCTCCCGAGTACAGTTATTGAGGCTAAAACGTTGTGTAGTTTTAAAAATAGGTTAGATAAATACATGAGTGGGTGTGGGTGGGTGTAAGTTGAACCTTACTAGCTTGTGCTGCTGGGTCTGGTACAGTGCTCCATCCTTGAGTAGGGATGACCAGACTGGGTGGGTCATTGGGATAATCCGGGGGGGGGGGGGGACATGGACCTGCTCTTCATCGGTCAGTAGGCCTGTTGCAGTGTTCCTTCTTTCTTATGTTCTTATGTTCTTAACATTATTGGCTTACGGACTACTTAACACTAAGAATTATCTCATAGTTGTACAGTAGAATATTAGTTATATCATAGTTGTACAGGAGATTATTAATTACGTGTATAAGTGAATCTAATTTATATAAGACAAAAGATATATTCATATAGTATTCAAAAATGCTTTTTGTGAAAACAATGATTCAATTATATTCCTGTCAACAATGGATAAAAGGTTCAAAGTAATTGTTGAAATTATGATGTGGGAATACATAAGTGAGTATGTGTGTACTGAGTATTTAGCATATAGTCTAGGGTGATTAAGTGTCTTTTGAGAAGAGTCTTAAATTGATTTTCAGACCGGGTTGCTTTAGTATCTTCTGGTAATGAATTCCATATTTTGGGGCCCTTTATGTGCAGAGAGTTTTTACACAGTGTGATATGGACACGAGGTACATCAAAAAGAGATCCGTGTCTTGTGTTATGGTCATGTGTCCTGCTAAGGTTGGTGAGAAGTTTGAGTGGAGGGTTTATATTTGCATGTATTGTTCTGTGTATGTAGTAGGCACATGAATAAGTATAGATGTTCTTAATGGTGAGCAGATTTAGACTTGAAAATTGGAGAAGTATGCTGGCGGGAGTGGGAATTTATCATCATTCTGACTGCTGCCTTTTGCTGGGTTATTAGAGGTCCTAGGTGATTGAATGTTGTTGATCCCCATGCACAAATTCCATAGGTGAGGTAAGGGTATATGAGCGAATGGTACAGTGCATTCATTGTGAAACCAATAAAAATCATCTCAATTTCCGTAATATGTCTTCCATTCTATAAAATGAGACCAGGAAAACTAGAATACAACCATAAATAGCATATGAAAATACACTGCAAAGTCGCTGTTTTAAACCAAAAACACGGTTGGAGTTTTTTTTTCTCATTATGCACTGTGTGCTGCAGGATTTTTTTTATACTGTGCACACTGACCACATAGACCCATTCTTTCATATGTAGGCCTACCAGCTTTCTCTCGCTAGATTTGAAGGCGCTAGAATTTATGAGTACTAGTACAGCACCAACCCTGGCGTGCAAGCCGTACTAGTATGGCACCAACCCTGAAAGGGCTAAGGGTCTTTGACCCTATTGAGATGAAGTTATAGCAAGGGGGTAAGGCCTTCATATTTGCAGGTCTTCTGGGTCTCCCTGTGGCTGGCAGCTCTACTCCCTTCAGCTATGGAATATGGCAAGTAGGTGTCTGGCAATGTGGCAGCACAGGTGTAGTCCCAGTCAACCTGCTTACCATCCTTCAGGATGCTTTTGACTTCTGTCAGACCTCTGTACTTGGAGTTCCAACTGAGCTGGGCAATGGGCTGTGGCAAGGCTTCTCTTTATGGTGTCATTGACCTCCTCATGTCTAGCATACTTTTCTTCTGTTGTGTGACACACGAGACCATGAAGTCCGAATTTATGACCCGTCACCCTGCCACAAATACACCTATGTTCGGTGAGTATGGGGCGGCTAGGAGAAGAGCAACACCAATCCAAATGCCCTGTGGGTCAAGTCGAGTGCCCAGGGAGGAATTGGGACAGCTAGAAGGAAATTTCCTGAATGTGGTGCCTTCACTGCCAGGAGATAAGCTTTGTCCTTTCCTGAATTTTTGGTGAGCATTGTGTTGGCGATTTTTACCATGATCGGTTTGTCCCAGTGGGACTGTTTGTGCTCTTTGGAAGGAGCTGGTCTACTGGAGGAGTCGGCAAGGGTATCCCACCTCACAGCTGCTTTTATGAACCTGGGGTCTTGAGCTTCTACCATGCCTCTTAAGTGTTTGGGGACAATCTCCTTGACTAATCCACTGGAAGCCAAACACGAAGACAAATGCAGGTAAAGCTACCTGTGTTGCTTTGCGCACCCCTATACCTCCCAGTCGCACTGGGAGGGTTGCCTGATCATTGTACTTATGCATACCTGTACCTAAATAAACTTACACACTTTGCTTGTGTGCAGGTACACTAAAATCACTAAATGTGCCTCACTAGTGTGGAAGACACAATAAGCATCATAATAATAATAATAATAATAATAATAATAATAATAATAATAATAATAATAATAATAATAATAATAATAATAATCGCTCTGGGGCACTTTAAATGTCGTATATTATGTTATTATAGACACTTTCATTAATCCATCTATGACATTTTTTCTCAGGATTATACGAGAAACACACTGCGTATCATATAAACAAAATATATACATAGCAAAACAAATTAACATAATTGTGAGGTGTGGTAGCCTGGCCTGCATCAAGAAGTGCATGACAATAATTACCATAACACGTTCTCTCTAGTACAACACTACCAGAGAAATTGTGTATAATATTACTAGGGGGGTAACTGTAGAAAAACATTCTTTTCATATGCTTTCACTTATAAAAAGCATCACTCACTCTCAAAAAGGTGTGTTGCATGAGAATGAGAGTGCTGCTGTTATGTAGTCTATCGCACCAACATGAAGACAACTTATCCACAATGTCAGATGTTTGTGTTGAGGTGAAAAGGTTTCACAAACACATGTGTAATGCATTTTCACAAATGCATGCATAATGCATTTTCACAAACACATGCATAATGGGTTTACTTCAAATTTCTTCCTAGTTTTTGTTCTTGTTTATTTCTGCTTATCTCCATGGGGAAGTGGAGCAGAATTCTTCCTACTTTGTACAGAAAGGGGTTTGGTTATAGGTAACATATTTTAAGAAAAAGAGGATAAATAAGTATACAAGATATGAGGTAGGGCAAAATGACAGTAGTTTGTTGGACTATGTATTGGTGAGAGAATGGGTCTCCATGGTCAGTGTGCACGGTACAAAAAAAAAATTGGGGACCCAGTGGTGAATTGTGGGAAAGCCATTTTATTACAACTTGTCCACCATATCTAGTGCTAAGAAGCTCCTCACTCCTCGGCTAATTGGGGCTCTTTTGTTCTCAAGTGACAGTTCAAACACAGATGGAAGTGTCTGTGAGGATGAATTTCATGGTTTTGAGGAGTTTGTGACCGAAAGCAATGCCCAGGAAACCTGAAGGAAGGAAGGTAGGAAGAAAGGGAGGAAGGAAGGAAGAGATGACAGGAAGGAAGGAAGAAAGGAAGAGACGAGAAGAAGGAGGGAGGGAAGGAAGGAAGGAGACCATCAACCTAGGATAACGCAAAAAATTCAGACAGTGACTTATTTCCACATGGGTTGGTGGGGTGAAGAGGAAGTTGACAGGCAGTGAGGGCGGTCAGTGATGATGCTGTCATTGTGACACTAATTATGCCAGTGACTCAGCATATTTACAAGTCCATCCCCACACAACTACGAGCTTTACAGAAGCTGTAGCAGTTCTGGGAAGTGTCCAGTGACTGTGTGTATATATGCGATAGAAAAATAGTAATAAACAACATTTTTCATTGGTGGTTTGTGTAAACATGTTTTGTAAACAATATAATGACTGTACGGTTATTGTGTAGCATACAACTAGTGAATATACATTCAATATACCTTATATTGGTCTCACAAGCCATAAAATTACTTGAATGAAGAAAAAAGGAAGGAGGAAGGAAGAAAGGAAAGAGGGAAGGTAGGTAGGTAGGAAGAGATGAGAGGAAGGAAGGAAGGAGGGAAGGTAAGTAGGAAGAGATGAGAGGAAGGAAGAAGGAAGGAGGGAAGGTAGGTAGGAAGAGATGAGAGGAAGGAAGGAAGGAAAGAAGGTAGGTAGGTTTGTGGGGAGGAAGGGATGCGTTGTGGAAGGCATTGAGGGTTAGTGAGTGGTGGTATGATGCATCATTGTGACACAAGACACACTGGTGACTCAGTATATTTACAAGTCCACCCCCACACAACTACAAGCTTTCAGAACCTCTTATAGTTATAGGAACCTGTCCAGTGACTATATGTGTGTATATATATGATAGAAAAATAGTAATAAACAACATTTATTGTTGGTTTGTGTAAACATGTTTTATAAAGAATATAATGACAGCAAAGTTTGTGCTGTTATTGTTAGTATACAATGAATGAACATATACCAAATAGTCTTTATATTGGTCTCAGAGGCCATAAAAGTTACTTGAAAAAATCAAATATTAAAAAATAAAAGAAAAAAGTAGAAAAAAAAAAACTATTACCGGGTGACCGGTAATCAGCGATGTTGCCGAATGTGGTTCAATTCCTGTCAACTTCATGCCTCCAAATTTCCAGTATTGATCGCAAAAAAAAAAAAAAAATTGTGGCCTATAATACTCACAAAAAAAAAAAATATCATTTCATAAGAAAAAATAATTTTTTTTTTTTTTTTTTAATATTTTTCGACCCTGAGAACAAGTGTGGGAAAGGGCCTGACGACCCTGAAAGGGCTAATACTTTTAGATGTCTGAAACAGATTAATTGGATTTTCATTATTTCTTATGGGGAAAATTGTATCGGATAACAATAAAATCGGTTAAGGACAAGCTCTCTGGAACGGATTAATATCATTAACTGAGGGTCCACTGTATAAGAGAGTGTAAACATATTATCAGGCATTTATATGCATTGAAAAGTGAAAAAAAAGGGGGGGTGATTTGCTTTACAGTGGCAGCCTGCAATCTAACCTGCTGTACAAGCAGGGCCCTCCTGTAGTGACTTTGAGGTATGTTCTATAGTAGTTTTTGTGGTTTTATTGACTGTTTCTTGGTATCAGTTGACAGAATGGAAGACTTGCTAGTGAAATGGAGGTGAATTTGGTAGTTTTCAGACTAGAAGCAGATTGAAATAAGCCTCAGAGTGGCCCCATCCCCCAGGTTGTTTTATGAGTTTTCACTAAGTCTGCTTCAATTATTGGAGCAGCCTAAACCACAACCAATCAGTAAGACTGTGGAAACTTTTTCTACCATGATGCCATGTTTTATATTCATGGAGTAACTATAGGGAAAAAACTGCAAAAAACTTGTACACTAAAGCTAGTAACTGATAATTTCAATGAAACTACACACTGCTGTTCCATTAACCCTTAAACAGTTCAAACGTATATATACGTTCTCTCGCTCAGTGCCCTGATTAAAAAAAAAATTTTTTTTTTTTTAACCCTTTCAGGGTCCAGAGGCCAAACTTCAAAGTGCACACCACGGTCCAAGAATTAAAAAAAAAATTATTTTTCCTTATGAAATAGTAGAGAATCTTTTTCTGAAGGTAATAAAACAAAAAGTACAAAATTTGATGGAAAACTGACGAAATTATGCTCGCACGAATTTTGATGTGTCAGCGATATTTACGAATCGGCGATTTTGCCGACTTTGACTCCCATTTTAGGCCAATTACATTATTCCAGTCGACCAAATTCTTAGCTATTTCACTAGTATTACTTCTATTCTATCAATTGAGCACAAGAAACCTCCAAATCAACTGTTTCAACTACAAAATAAAGTGATCGGAAATTGGTAATTTGGCCAATTTAACACAAAGTTCAAAATATTCCAGTTTCAAAATAGGGTCCAGAATAAACAATGTAGGTATTCCTGGCACTAAACTAACATTTCCTCTGTTCATTAGTTATGTTTTGAGGCTTTACAAATGAATTCCATTTTGATTTTTTATTCACATAATGAATTTTTATTCAAACCAAAAAATAGAAGATATACTGTCATGCAATATTGTAATAATTGTATAAATATCATCACCACATTTGTGAATGTATATTAGACCCACCAGCTGGCGTGTATTAGACGTGAGGTCGTTTATTTACTCTTGAACATCAGCAAAAATTTAACATTTCTGCTACTTTGAGCTCAGTTTCAAGCCATTTCCAGTGCTAAAACCAATCAAAATCATCTCTATTTCTGTAATATGTCTTCTATTCTATCAAATGAGACCAAGAAATTACAAATACAACTAGAAAAAACATACGAAAAAACACTGCAAATTTGCTGTTTTAATCGAAAATCACAGTCTCAGTTTTTTTATCTCATTATACACTGTGTGCTGCAGGATTTGTTTTATGTGGTGCACAAATACCATATAGATGTATTCTCTCATATCTAGGCCGAAATTTACCACTCACAGCTTATCAGAGTGAGCTGAGCTCATGGAGTAGATCTATGGTTTGGACCCTGAATGTAAAGCCGTAGATCTACGGCACGGACCCTGAAAGGGTTAATAGAAAAAAAGAACACATTTTTTAAGTGTTTTAGAATAAAAAAAACAATTTAAGGCCAGTACTTACTGAGATATAAGGCCACAAAGTTGGCACTTGGAGATCACCTGACGGCAACATGGAGCACTTCCACTTGCAGAAATTCTACAGATTTACCGTTTTCCATTTTTTTCATTTTCATGATATGATAATTATATTTTATAGTAAATCTTTTGATTTCAATGCCAATTGTTGTTTATACACCAATATTATATACGAAATTATTATCATAGTGTCATAAACACACATGTACACAGTGACAGGTGATTTTCCACACCTGGCTGAATCACATTCTATTATCTACAACTATATGCAAGTATGTATTTACATGTCACACTTATGCTTCTAGAATTCCACAATTGTATGATACTCCATGAAGCATAGACTCACACAGAGTGCCACCCCACACTGGTGACAAATGAATCATGCTTCCGCTGTTGGGGTTGTTTTTTGGTGGTAGCACACACAACACACTTTTTCTGGGAATTCTTCTTCTTTGGGGTAGGTGGTATTGTTAACAGATAGTGACAGTTTGGAGTGATTCGGTCTGGCACTTCCCCCACTGGCTGTGGTTGTGGGACAAGTCGCTGTTGAGGGGCAGGTACAGGTGTGGTACCATATTTTCTTGCTATCTGTCTGACAACTTTCAGAGAGAATTCTACAAAACATTGTCGACTTCCAGTCTTTATTTCGTACATATTGAATGCATTGAGCACTGCAATGTCTAAAAGGTGAAAAAACAGTTTTATATACCACTTGTGACTCCTACGTACACAGTCAACAAACCCTATCATCATGTCACACTTGTCAACTAGTCACATATTGTACGTACAGTGGACCCCCGACTTACAATATTAACCCTTTGACTGTCGCGGCCGTATATATACGTCTTACGAGGTACCGTGCTTGACATATATTTTATTTTATTATTATCACACTGGCCGATTCCCACCAAGGGAATCGGCAGTAGAAAGCTGGTAGGCTCACATGTGAGAGAATGGGTCTGTGTGGTCAGTGTGCACCATATAAAAAAAAATCCTGGAGCACACAGTGCATAATGAGAAAAAAAAAACTCCGACCGTTTTTTTAAATAAAATGCAGAATTTGTGGTCTATTTTCGTATAGTACAGTGGACCCCCGCATAACGATGGCATCACATAGCGATTAATCCGCATACCGCTTGCTTTAATCGCAAAAATTTTGCCTCACATACCGCTTAAAAACCCGCTTACCGATTTTCGTCCGAGACGCGTCCAATGTGCGGCCTGAGCAACGCTCACATGTTCCGCCGGTGGCATTGTTTACCAGCCAGCCTCCGCGGTAACATCCAAGCATACAATCGGAATATTTCGTATTATTACAGTGTTTTCGGTGCTTTTTCTGGAAAATAAGTGACCATGGGCCCCAAGAAAGCTTCTAGTGCCAACCCTACAGCAATAAGGGTGAGAATTACAATAGAGATGAAGAAAAAGATCATTGACAAGTATGAAAGTGGAGTGCATGTCTCCGAGCTGGCCAGGTTGTATAATAAACCCCAATCAACCATCGCTACTATTGGTGGTACAGCTGCTGCTGCTGCTGCACTGTCAGCTGCTGCTGCTGCTGTAGCACCGTTGTTGGTGTGGCTTATTGAGAATACCAAGAAACAATTAACCCCAGAGGATTTGCCACCCAGGATAACCCAAAAAAGTCAGTGTCATCGAAGACTGTCTAACTTATTTCCATTGGGGTCCTTAATCTTGTCTCCCAGGATGCAACCCACACAAGTCGACTAACACCCAGGTGAACAGGGAAAAATGCCTGGAACTAGTGCTCATATTGGTGAATTTAAAGCCAGCAAAGGTTGGTTTGAGAGATTTAAGAATCGTAGTGGCATACACAGTGTGATAAGGGCTGTTCTGGAAGAAAATGCCAAACAGGACCTACAGTACTCAGGAGGAAAAGGCACTCCCAGGACACAGTGTCTCATCAGTCATTGCTGCATCTTCAATAAAGGTAAGTGTCATTTATTCTTCATTTAGTAGACTAGTACATGCACAATATATACTGTGCATGTACTACTCTACTATTGTGCATGTATCCTTCTCTTTGTGTGTGGGAAAATGTATATTTCATGTGGTAAATTTTTTTTTTTCATACTTTTGGGTGTCTTGCACGGATTAATTTGATTTCCATTATTTCTTATGGGGAAAATTCATTCACATAGCGATTATTTCGCATAACAATTACCCCTCTTGCACGGATTAAAATCGTTAACCGGGGGTCCACTGTATTTATGGTTGTATTCTCATTTTCTTGATCTCATTTGATAGAATGGAAAACATATTATAGAAATAGAGGTGATTTTGATTGATTTTACTATAAAAAGAACCTAGAAATGGAGCTCAAAGTAGAGGAAATGTTTGATTTTTGCCAATGTTCAAAAGTAAACAAATGATGTCATTGTCCAATAAATGTCCAACTAGCCATTCTAATATGCAGTCATGAATGGGTTGATGTTATTTATACAATTATTACAGTATTGCAGTAGTCTGCATAATAGTAAATCTTCTATTTTTTGTCTGAATAAAAATTCAAAATAGAAAGCAAGAGTAACATCATAGGGGCCTGGAGACATGACTGATGAACAAAGAAAATGTTATTTTAGAGCCAGGAATGTCTGCATTGTTCATTCTGGACCTTATTTTGAAATTGTCATATTTTTTAGTTTTCGTGAAATTGGCCAAATTGCAAATTTCTGACCACATTATTAGGTAGTTGAAATCGGTAAATGGGCAGTTTCTTGTACTCAATCGATAGAAAAAATGGAGTTCTAAAGAAATAGCTATGAGTTTGGGCGACTGGAACAATGGAATTAGCCGAAAATAGGGCTCAAAGTGGGCAAAATCGCCGATTTGTAAACAGCGCCGAGGTTGCTAACTTCGTGAGAGCATAATTCCGTCAGTTTTCCATCAAATTTCGTTTTTTTGGTGTCATTACAATTGGGAAAAGATTCTCTATCATTTCATAAGAAAAAATTATTTTTTTTTTTTTAAATTTTGCGACACCAGGAGACACCTCAGGATTGGGGGTTGCGACAGTCAAAGGGTTAATTCATTCCCGAAGTCTGTTCGGATGCTGTTACCGAACAAATTTGTTCCCGTAAGGAATACTTTAACCCTTAAACGGTCCAAACATATATATACGTCCACGCGTGTAGCGCCCCAAACGTATATATACGTTTTCTTTGTCATTCATTCAACATTGCCACATTAAGCCTGAGTCACCTATACATGAGAGAATGGGTGTGCGCACTCACTGTGTGCCATATTAAAATAATTGGGGATGCCTGGGTACCATATGCTCTTTTTTCCTTTTAACCCTTTCAGGGTCCAAGGCCCAAATCTGGAGTCACGCACCAGTGTCCAAGAATTTTCAAAAAAAAAAATTTGTTATTTTTTCTTATGAAATCGTAGAGAATCTTTTTGTGAAGCTAATAAAACAAAATGTACGAAATTTGGTGGAAAATTGACGAAATTATGCTCTCGCGAATTTTGATGTGTCAGCGATATTTACGAATCGGCGATTTTGCCGACTTTGACTCCCATTTTAGGCCAATTACATTATTCCAATCAACCAAATTCTTAGCTATTTCACTAGTATTACTTCTATTCTATCGATTGAGCACAAGAAATCGCCAAGTCAACTGTTTCAACTACAAAATAAAGTGATCGGAAATTGTTAATTTGGCCAATTTAACACAAAGTTCAAAATATTCCAATTTCAAAATAGGGTCCAGAATGAACAATGTAGGCATTCCTGGCACTAAACTAACATTTCCTCTGTTCATTAGTTATGTTTTGAGGCTTTACAAATAAATTCCATTTTGATTTTTTATTCACATAATGAATTTTTATTCACACCAAAAAATAGAAGATTTACTCTTATGCAATACTGTAATAATTGTATAAATATCATCACCATATTTGTGAATGTATATTAGACCCACCAGCTGACGTGTATTAGACGTGTGAGGTCGTTTGTTTACTCTTGAATATCGGCAAAAATTTAACATTTCCGCTACTTTGAGCTCAGTTTCAAGCCATTTCCAGTGCTAAAACCAATCAAAATCATCTCTATTTCTGTAACATGTCTTCCATTCTATCAATTGAGACCAAGAAATCGCAAATACATCTATAAAAAACATACGAAAAAACACTGCAAAGTTGCTGTTTTAATCGAAAAATCATGATTTCAGTTTTTTTCTCTCATTATACACAGTGTGCTGCAGGATCTGTTTTATGTGGTGCACACATACCACATAGATGTATTCTCTCATATCTAGGCCCAAATGTACCACTCACAGTTTATCAGAGTGAGCTGAGCTCATGGCGTAGATCTACGGTTTGGACACTCACCGTAAAGCCGTAGATCTATGGGACGGACCCTGAAAGGGTTAAAAGAAAAGATTGTTTTTTCCTCAAAAAAGTTGGGGTGCTATGCGAGTGAACATATATATACGTTTGGACCGTTTAAGGGTTAAATTAGATTAGTCCGTTTCAGGCCCCCAAAAATACACGTACAAAAGCACTCCTTTTTCTAAATAGCTCTTGTTCTTCTTTATTTCTTCTATTGTCCATGGGGAAGTAGAAAAGAATCTTTCCTCCGTAAGCCATGCATGTCGTATGAGGCGACTAAAATGCCGGGAGCAATGGGCTAGTAACCCCTTCTCCTGTAGACATTTACTAAAAAAGAGAAGAAGAAAAACTATAAAACTGGGATGCTTGAATGTGTGTGGATGTAGTGCAGATGACAAGAAACAGATGATTGCTGATGTTATGAATGAAAAGAAGTTGGATGTCCTGGCCCTAAGCGAAACAAAGCTGAAGGGGGTAGGGGAGTTTCGGTGGGGGGAAATAAATGGGATTAAATCTGGAGTATCTGAGAGAGTTAGAGCAAAGGAAGGGGTAGCAGTAATGTTGAAGGATCAGTTATGGAAGGAGAAAAGAGAATATGAATGTGTAAATTCAAGAATTATGTGGATTAAAGTAAAGGTTGGATGCGAAAAGTGGGTCATAATAAGCGTGTATGCACCTGGAGAAGAGAGGAATGTAGAGGAGATAGAAAGATTTTGGGAGATGTTAAGTGAATGTATAGGAGAGTTTGAACCAAGTGAGAGAGTAATTGTGGTTGGGGATCTGAATGCTAAAGTAGGAGAAACTTTTAGAGAGGGTGCGGTAGGTAAGTTTGGGGTGCCAGGTGTAAATGATAATGGGAGCCCTTTGATTGAACTTTGTATAGAAAGGGGTTTAGTTATAGGTAATACATATTTTAAGAAAAAGAGGATAAATAAGTATACAAGATATGATGTAGGGCAAAATGACAGTAGTTTGTTGGATTATGTATTGGTAGATAAAAGACTGTTGAGTAGACTTCAGGATGTACATGTTTAGAGGGGCCACAGATATATCAGATCATTTTCTAGTTGTAGCTACACTGAGAGTAAAAGGTAGATGGGATACAAGGAGAATAGAAGCATCAGGGAAGAGAGAGGTGAAGGTTTATAAACTAAAAGAGGAGGCAGTTAGGATAAGATATAAACAGCTATTGGAGGATAGATGGGCTAATGAGAGCATAGGCAATGGGGTCGAAGAGGTATGGGGTAGGTTTAAAAATGTAGTGTTAGAGTGTTCAGCAGAAGTTTGTGGTTACAGGAAAGTGGGTGCGGGGGGGAAGAGGAGTGATTGGTGGAATGATGATGTAAAGAGAGTAGTAAGGGAGAAAAAGTTAGCATACGAGAAGTTTTTACAAAGTAGAAGTGATGCAAGGAGGGAAGAGTATATGGAGAAAAAGAGAGAGGTTAAGAGAGTGGTGAAGCAATGTAAAAAGAGAGCAAATGAGAGAGTGGGTGAGATGTTATCAACAAATTTTGTTGAAAATAAGAAAAAGTTTTGGAGTGAGATTAACAAGTTAAGGAAGCCTAGAGAACAAATGGATTTGTCAAGTTAAAAATAGGAGAGGAGAGTTATTAAATGGAGAGTTGGAGGTATTGGGAAGATGGAGGGAATATTTTGAGGAATTGTTAAATGTTGATGAAGATAGGGAAGCTGTGATTTCGTGTATAGGGCAAGGAGGAATAACATCTTGTAGGAGTGAGGAAGAGCCAGTTGTGAGTGTGGGGGAAGTTCGTGAGGCAGTAGGCAGAATGAAAGGGGGTAAGGCAGCCGGGATTGATGGAATAAAGATAGAAATGTTAAAAGCAGGTGGGGATATAGTTTTGGAGTGGTTGGTGCAATTACTTAATAAATGTATGGAAGAGGGTAAGGTACCTAGGGATTGGCAGAGAGCATGCATAGCTCCTTTGTATAAAGGCAAAGGGGACAAAAGAGAGTGCAAAAATTATAGGGGGATAAGTCTGTTGAGTATACCTGGTAAAGTGTATGGTAGAGTTATTATTGAAAGAATTAAGAGTAAGACGGAGGATAGGATAGCAGATGAACAAGGAGGCTTTAGGAAAGGTAGGGGGTGTGTGGACCAGGTGTTTACAGTGAAACATATAAGTGAACAGTATTTAGATAAGGCTAAAGAGGTCTTTGTGGCATTTATGGATTTGGAAAAGGCGTATGACAGGGTGGATAGGGGGCAATGTGGCAGATGCTGCAGGTGTATGGTGTAGGAGGTAGGTTACTGAAAGCAGTGAAGAGTTTTTACGAGGATAGTGAGGCTCAAGTTAGAGTATGTAGGAAAGAGGGAAATTATTTCCCAGTAAAAGTAGGCCTTAGACAAGGATGTGTGATGTCACCATGGTTGTTTAATATATTTATAGATGGAGTTGTAAGAGAAGTAAATGCGAGGGTCTTGGCAAGAGGCGTGGAGTTAAAAGATAAAGAATCACACATAAAGTGGGAGTTGTCACAGTTGCTCTTTGCTGATGACACTGTGCTCTTGGGAGATTCTGAAAAGAAGTTGCATAGATTGGTGGATGAATTTGGTAGGGTGTGCAAAAGAAGAAAATTAAAAGTGAATACAGGAAAGAGTAAGGTTATGAGGATAACAAAATGATTAGGTGATGAAAGATTGGATATCAGATTGGAGGGAGAGTATGGAGGAGGTGAATGTGTTCAGATATTTGGGAGTGGACGTGTCAGCGGATGGGTCTATGAAAGATGAGGTGAATCATAGAATTGATGAGGGGAAAAGGGTGAGTGGTGCACTTAGGAGTCTGTGGAGACAAAGAACTTTGTCCTTGGAGGCAAAGAGGGGAATGTATGAGAGTATAGTTTTACCAACGCTCTTATATGGGTGTGAAGCATGGGTGATGAATGTTGCAGCGAGGAGAAGGCTGGAGGCAGTGGAGATGTCATGTCTGAGGGCAATGTGTGGTGTGAATATAATGCAGAGAATTCGTAGTTTGGAAGTTAGGAGGAGGTGCAGGATTACCAAAACTGTTGTCCAGAGGGCTGAGGAAGGGTTGTAATAAAGTTGGTAGAATTACCGACAATATGTGAAGTAAAAGGACACAAGTGCAACTAATGTGACATTTATTGTGGCAACGTTTCGCTCTCCAGGAGCTTTATCAAGCCATTACAAACAATACATGGACACAGAGGGTATATAAAGGCTCAGAGTGAGGTGAATACTAGTGAGGTACCATTTCGATGTTCACTAGTGGTAGTAGTAGTAGTAGTAGTAGTAGTGGTAGTGACAAAAGTAATACAATATGGTAGAGCAATTAATTCGTACATGAGTAAAAGGATATAAAAGCTATTACTTGGGTAACATAAAAATAGGTTGGACAAATATAAACTGGAATGAGGCAGCTTGTTTCAGTGTTCACTCTCTGTGCTTTGTGTAGTATAACAGGAGAGACTATGTGATGGCAGGGTTTACTGTTTTCAGGAGGATTCTTGCTAAGACTTCGGAGATGGTGAAGCTGCCGTTGTTTTGTTTAATTGTATTCGAAACAGCGATCAGTGCTGATTCGAGGCACTTGCGTCCGCAGACGCAAGTGCCTCGCGGGCTTCACACATTCGCGAATTCCCAACCTCCAAATTCCCAGCCACCAAATTCCCAGCCACCAAATCATATTTAAGTTTCCCGCCACCTGCGAGTCCCTACTACCCTCCCTCCGACCCCTGCAACTGGCAGCCAGCCCTCCCACCACTCAGTGTGGTGAGTGTTTTGTTTGTTCATTATTTGCTATTAAACTACAGTATAAATAATGTAAACCCATTCATGACTGCATATTGGAATGGCTATTCGGACAGGTATTAGATGGTGACATCATGTGTTTACTCTTGAACACAGCAAAGAATCATACATTTCTGCTACTGCTAATAATAACAATAATAATAATAATAATAATAATAATAATAATAATAATAATAATAATAAATACGATATAATTGAAGAAGGAAATTGTACAAAAACATGAGGGAGTGGTTGACACATCGTCAATGTGACTTTGTTTATGCTGGAGTGAGCATTAGTCTCCGTGCTCTTCCAAACATTTCACAATAATTCTTTGTGTTTGGTGCTTGTAGATTGAGTGCGACTGGAGTGGTAGAGGCAGTTGTTGAGGCAGCGGTTGAGGCAGTGGTTGAGGCAGTGGTTGAGGCAGTGGTTGAGGCAGCGGTTGAGGCAGCGGTTGAGGCAGTGGTTGAGGCAGCGGTTGAGGCAGCAGTTGAGGCAGCAGTTGAGGCAGTGGTTGAGGCAGTGGTTGAGGCAGGGGTTGAGACAGTGGTTGAGGCAGTGGTTGAGGCAGCGGTTGAGGTAGAGGTTGATGCAGTGGTTGAGGCAGTGGTTGAGGCAGTGGTTGAGGCAATGGTAGAGGCAGCAGTTGAGGCAGTGGTATTTAATAACATATATGTTATAAATAATAGTACATATTATTAATAACATGTATTATTATTATTAATAACATGTATTATTATTATTAATAACATGTATGCTATTAAATACCACTGCCTCAACCACTGCATCAACCGCTGCCTCACCCACTGCCTCAGTCGCTGCCTCAATCGCTGCCTCAACCGCTGCCTCCACCACTGCCTCAACTGCTGCCTTAATTGCCGCCTCAATCGCTGCCTCACCCACTGCCTCAACCACTGCCTCAACCACTGCCTCAGCCACTGCCTCAGCCACTGCCTCAGCCACTGCCTCTACCACTCCAGTCGCACTCAATCTACAAGCACCAAACACAGTGAATTATTGTGAAATGTTTGGAAGAGCACGGAGGCTAATGCTTACTCCAGCATAAACAAAGCCACACTGACAATGTGTCAACCACTCCCTCGTATTTTTGTACAATTTCCTTCTTCAATTATATCATATTTATTATTATTATTATTATTATTATTAGCAGTAGCAGATTTGTTTGATTCTTTGCTGTGTTCAAGAGTAAACACATGATGTCACCGTCTAATACCTGTCCGAATAGCCATTCCAATATACAGTCATGAATGGGTTTACATTATTTATACTGTAGTTTAATAACAAATAATGAACAAACAAAACACTCACCACACTGAGTGGTGGGAGGGCTGGCTGCCAGTTGCAGGGGTTGGAGGGCTGGCTGCCAGTTGCAGGGGTTGGAGGGAGGGTAGTATGGACTCGCAGTGGTTGAGGAAGTGGTGGAGGTATTGGTGGAGGCAGTGGTATTTAATAACATACATGTTATTAAATAACATACGTTATTAAAACATAACATGTATATATTTAGTACAATTTACGACGTTTTCATGTATTTTATGATTGTTCATGGTTCAACAAGTTAAGGAAGCGGTAATGTAGTATTATATTCCCCTACAATATATTGGGGCACCAAGCATTCGCGATTTTTCAACATTCACGAGGTTCTTGATCCCCTAACCCTCGCGAATGTTGAGGGAGACCTGTACAATGTATGGCCCTTGCCAAGGTATGGTTCCATCATCCTGTGAACATCATCACCAGAAATGCCCAACATCCATCTGTCATCGAGTGTGTTTCTCCCTTTGAATACAATAACATCCAACACAAGACCACTCTCATAGTCACACACAACAAAAAGTTTTATACCAAAGCGATTACGTTTGCTTGGTATATATTGTTTGAATGACAGGTGTCCCTTGAACAGAATAAAAGACTCGTCAACAACAATGTTCTTGAAGGAATAAAAGTATGCAGTGAATTTCTGCTTCAAATACATAAACACTTCCCGGATTTTGTATAGGTCATTTCTGTTTGGCGTATTTCTGTTTGAAAAGTGCAACATTCATAGCAACAGAGTGAATCTGTTGCAGGGAAGGAGGTCACAGAAAGATGGAGTACTCACCTTCATAATCACTTTCACTATCAGTGGCCGGGGTTTTGGATCGTGACCTGCCACGAACCTTGGGGATTGCATAAGGCACACTGCCTGAACGTAGAACCCGCTGCCTAAAAGTATGCTTCACTGGTGAATAATAAACTTCACTATCGCTAGACGAATCCTCGAATGGCATAAAATCAATCTCGTCACATCACTTTCACTATCACTGAAACACCGGGAAAATGATAGTTTCCTCTGGCGAAATTGCCCATGGGTAACACTCACCACTCCAGAGGCGCTTGGCCTAGGGTCTTGTGTGGCCACACTGGCCACCCCAGAAGTGCTTGGCCTAGGGTCTGCTGTGGCCACACAGACTACCCCAGAGGTGCTTGGCCCAAGGACAGGTGTGGCTACCCCAGAGGTGATGGGCTGAGGGGCATCTGGGTTATCGTCGACATTTTCACTAATTCTTTGAATATTACTGGCCCCACTGGTGTCAAATTCACTAAACTCACGATCCATATCACTTTCCTTGAATAGTAGAGTGTTAATACGATGAGGCGTGAGTGAATCACGAGGATGTGCCATGATGCTGACCCAAGATGGAGCTGAATGTAACTGGACCTGCCATGTGGTACCCAGGTGTCCCCGATTTTTTTCATACGGCGCACAATGAGTGCGCACACCCATTCCCTCATGTCTAGGTGACTCAGGCCTATCGCACCAATTTTGAACGAATGAAAAATGAAACGTATATATATGTCTGGGGCACTGTGTGAGAGAATGCATATATACGTTTGGACTGTTTAAGGGTTAACAGTCATTCACTTACCTTAGCTGAATTCAAACATACAGTGGAACCTCGACTTACGAGTGCCCCAATATATGAGTTTTTCGAGATATGAGCTGTCACTTTATCAATCTTTTGCTCTGAGTTACGAGCCAAAATCCGAGTTACAAGCGAGCTTCCCCTTCAAGGGAGGTTCCTTGACGCTGGTGAGGGGCTCTTGATCTAGAGAATTGGATCTGTGCTCCAGTTCCCTAAATTAAGCCTGAATACCTTCCATCCCCTCCCCCCTGCAGGTGCTGTATAATCCTATGGATTTAGTGCTTCCCCATTATAATAATGAGCAAACTTCAGACCACCACCACTAGTTGGCACAGCGAACGCACGTCTGCTGAGCAGTGCACGTGTTTACCTCATCATGGAAGCATTTCTCTTGTGTTTTGCTTGCGTTTTGTGCAGTTATTCTGCCAAATTTCTTTTTTCTAACCATGGGTCCTAAGAAAGTACAGTGGAACCCCAGTTTTCTCACACCCCAGTTATCAGACGATTCGGTTTTAGAACCGTCTTTTGTGTGAAATTTTGCTCTGGATATCAGACCTCGTTCCAGAAATCGCACATATCAGGTGCATCCACCCACTAGGATGCCGCTTCAGTCTGGTTCTGTCACTGGCTGAGTGAACATTCATCCGAAACATTTCGCAATTTTTGTGCTTTATTGATTGTGACTGAAATAAGCCACCATGGGCCCAAAGAAAGTTCCTAGTGCCAATGGTAAAGGGCTGAGAGAGAGAGGAGAATGTCTTCTTCATTCATTCATGTAGGTTCGCTGGTACTTCAGGCCTGGGTCTTCAGTGATTCTAGGATATGTATGATACTAAAGCAGCAGGAGTCAATAAAGACTATAGTGCCAGCCAGTGATAAAGTGTAGCATTAACAGTGTAGCAAGTAAGTTAAGCAATTAAGCGACAGAAAAATGACATGAAACTTAACTCCTCCATTGTTGTTTGAGATACATAGGGCCACTGAGAACACCGCCGCTACCACCACCACTACTATATGACTTATGCTCTCAGTGGCCCTTATAAACCCAACACCACAACCACTCCACATATGTAATGACATATTTTATTCATTCTAGAGTGTATATCAGGTTTCTATGTTATTAATATTGTTTATTATGTCATATTAGATCAATTGTGATAGATAAATAAGTCATAGAGTTGATATTAGTGTCATATTCTTTAAAAAATGATTTTTTTTTTGTGAATATTTCTGGGTGACTGGAACGGATTAATTGTACTTACATTATTTCTTATGGGAAATATTGATTTAGCTTTTGCACATTTCAGTTTTAGAACGACCTTCTGGAATGGATTAAGTTTGAAAACCCGGGTTCCACTGTAGGTGCAAAAGACAGTGCTGCGAAGAAAAAGAGGATGATGTCCATGGAATTAAAGCATGAAATCATGGATAAACATAAGTGAGGTGTGCGGGTTGTGGGTTGTAGCATTAAGAGTGTAGCAAGTAAATCAGTGAAGAGAGAAGTGAAAACAAAACACAAAAAACAAATTGTAGCAGTTAAGTTCAGCAATAAAGTGTAGCAAGTAAGTTA
Organism: Cherax quadricarinatus; assembly: GCF_038502225.1. Taxonomy (NCBI): domain Eukaryota; kingdom Metazoa; phylum Arthropoda; class Malacostraca; order Decapoda; family Parastacidae; genus Cherax; species Cherax quadricarinatus. The sequence goes on along the minus strand of NC_091296.1, from coordinate 71,452,407 downwards.
AGCGATTAAGTGATAGAAAAAGAACGAAACGAAATGAACTCCTCTAATGTTGTTGCTGTTGGGGTTTATAGGGCCACTGACAGCACATGCCGCTCTGCCAGCATCTCTTGTCCAAGGTACAGTGGACCCCTGGATGCTGGCAGGTGCAGATATCGGCCAAATCGTAATTTCGGCTGCTTTTCTGGCATAAATTCTATCCTGGATTTCGGCTGGCAACTCGGAAGTCGGCCATATAGGATGCGTCCACCCGCCACGCCACATGCGTGAGTCAGCCTGGCTGTCTCTCTCAGTGAGCAAGCAACACTCAGCACAATCATCCAAACATTTCGTCATAATCCATTGTTTTTTGTGGTTGTTTGAATGCAACTGCAAAATAAGCCACCATGGGCCCAAGAGCTAACCACTGAAGAGTTGCAAGACAGTCATCTGCAACAGCAACAGACAATAGCTGAGGAAATTGGTTCAGAGGAGGAGGAAGTGAGGAGGAAGAAGGTGCCTTCTTTAGCGATTAAGGACATTTGTGCAAAGTGTAGAGAGGTGCAAAGTTTTGCGGAGAAATATCACCCTGACCAAGCTGAAACAAACCATATCTGCAACATGTTCAGTGACGAAACCTTGTCCCACGTCAGACAAACCTTAGAGACACCAGAAAAAGACCTCTCTGGACAGTTTTTTGTGTGACAGGGATTCAGTGACTCTCAAACTGGTCCTAGTGCCATTAAAAGACAAAGAAGTGAAGTAACCCCGGATAGGGTCTTGATACCTGAAGTCTTTATGGAGGGGGATTCCCCTTACAAACAATAATCAGTCCTCCCTCTCTCCTCCTCCCTGTCTTCCATACACCAACAAGAATCTTCAATAAAGGTAAATGTGATGTTGAATGTTCATTTATCCATTTCATTAGTCATTTTATTTACTTCTCATTGTTTTGTGTATGTAAAACTAAAGTTGATCTTTAAAAAATGTATTTTTTGTTAATATTTTTGGGTGACTGGAATGGATTAATTGTATTTACATTAATTCTTACAGGAAATATTACTTTGGTTTTCAGCCTTTTCGGATTTAAGCCAACCTTCTGGAACGGAGTACAGCTGAAATCCAGAGTTCCACTGTAAATATGTACGTACACTTCATAAAACCAGTTTATTTCTTTACATTCTCTATTAAGTTTTATGTTTTTATACAATATTTCTTATTTATAAATACACTGTCTCTGTGTTTTTCTTATGAAACTAGTGATCTACTGCAGTTAGCCTCATAAACACTCCGTTTTCTCTTACAATAAGAGCATAGGAAAATATGGTCAGAGTGGGAGCCACCACTCATCACACTCATTCTAGAGTATATATCATGTTTCTATATTATTTATATTGTTTATTATGTCATATTAGATCAACTGTGATAGATAAATAAGGCATAGAGTTGATATTAGCATTATATTGAAGTATTTTGTCTTGTCTCCCAAGAGCAGGAATTCTGCTGGAATGGACTTATGGCATTTCAATTAATTTAAACGAGGAAAACTGATTCGATATACGAGCAAATTATGAGGTAGGTCACGGAACGAATTAAACTCGTAAGTCAAGGTTCCACTGTATGTTGAACAAAGACGTGATTAATATTGAAGTGTGGAAAGTACAGTAAGTAAATGAAGAAGTGAAGGGATAATCTTGTGGCAATGCCATGATAAATGTTTGTATTTAATGTTCATAAGGTCACCACAGAATACATTACACTGTTCATATATAAAGTGTTACCACCACAGAAGTTTCAGGAAAACCCACAACTGTGAATAAATTAGTTGTTTCCTGCATACCAGTCAACATATGCAATGTTTTCATATCCTTTGCATTATCAGGGCTAAAACGTGACGATACTGGAGATAATGTTTATAAACAAAATGAGAGGGACTCCAAGATTTATATATCCTCTGCCTCCTCCTGTTTGCGTAATCAGGGTTACAATGAGAGGAAGCTAAATATAACGTGAATACAATAACTTGTGTATACTATATACACTGTGCATCAATTCAGTTAAACTTTTATTTTGTGAAAATAAATGACTTGCATATTCGGGTTTCACAGGAACCACACCTGTCCAGGAAAGTGACTTCTACCAGTGTTTATATATCCTGTGATTCTCTTTGCAATGCGTGTACAGCACCTACTTCATGTACATTTGTACATAAATTTAGATGGTACACTCATCTTTTGTGATAAACGTGGACATGTGTGAAGGGTGATTGTTGTAGTTCTTGGTGGTGTTAAGGGCCACCACAGTATGAGCTTCCCTTCAACCTCTGCTCCTTACTATTAATTTTATTAGTGAAAATGCAAAAGAAATAATACTTTAATTTTTATTTAAAAAAGTTTATTAATATATATTAAACAGTTTATATTTACAAAAGTATTCTAGTAGTTAATTTCACATTAGTGAGATGGACATGATGACCCTTGGGCCATCGCAACTTTAAACCCAACATAACACCACATGCTGATAACCTGACGAGGTGTTCTTGTGATTTTATAAATTTTTTTTTATATATTTTTTTGTGGATAGCTTGCATTCATATTAGGATGGATATTATTCTTGGCACATTTATTTAGTAAAAAAAATCTTGTCTTATGGCTGGTAATATATGGTGTTTTTACTAATATTTGCAGATGATTGTGACTGTGGAGGAAGTGGGTGATAGTTGTGGAGCTGCCTGTCGTATGTTTGTACAGGGTCATATCAAGCCACCCCACACATTTCCATAACAACAAGCAACAATAACTATATGTAATGTATAAAAACCTTGATTATCTTTTACTTTTGATGAATTACAATAGTTTAAAAAAATTGGTTGACTTTTTTTTTTAGGGGGGAGTAAATAAACATAACCCTATTTTTCCCCTGTTCTTCAGTTCATTTTAGATGATCTTGACACAGCAATGACAACTGCACAAAAGGCTTAGAGGTGATATTTCATCCCCTAGTAGCTTTTTTTTTATTTTTTATTTTTTATTTTTTGCCTGTATGTACGTATTTTCATATCTGTGTGTTCATTTACCTCCCACACACAAAAATGCACGCACTGATTTACATATACAGTGGAACCTCGAATATCGGCTGCTGCGTTTATCGGCTGAATCGTATTTAGACTGGTTTTTGGGCGGAAATTTTGCTCTGTATTTCGAATGGTGCTTCGCAAATCGGCTGTATTATACGCGTCAGCCCACTTTCCACCAGGATGCAGCGCATAGGTGAGTCAGCCTCCTCGTGTCTCTCGGTGAATGAGCATATACTCCTTGCATTCACCCAAACATTTCCTTAAAATCCATTGTTTTTTGTGCTTGTTTATTAAGTGCGACTGTGAAGTAAGTCACCATGGGCCCAATGGAAGATGTGGAGAGAGGCAGAGAGTGTGGCAGGTAGGCAGGGAGTGTAGCAGGCATGCAGGGAGTGTAGCATGGAGGGAGGGAGTGTAGCAGGGGGGCAGAGAGTGTAGCAGGGAAACAGGGAGTGTGGGAAGCAGGAAGTGTAGCAGGTAGGTAGGGAGTGTAGCAGGCATGCACAGAGTGTAGCAGGGAGGTAGGGAGTGTAGTAGGGATGTATCGGATGTGAAAATTTAGATATCGCGGATGCGGATGTGTATTCGGATGTCTTGCTTATTTTGCGTATACGGATGCAAATGCGGATATCTGCTTACAGTACAATTCGGATGAGGATGTGGATTGCGGATGTCACATCTTGACATCCTCTCAGATGCAGATGTGGATTTTGCAGGACAGTCATAGAACACCATTTTTTTTTTTTTACTGTATGACAAATACTCTTGTGAGTGAGGGACTGAACACATCGATTCCAGGCTGAGGGACTGATTACCTCAAACTTCTCTCCTTATGCCTTCCTGCTTTGTACTGGACTGATGAAGCCACTGTGTGGCAAAACATTTCTTCAATAAAGATTCCCATATGTTGCATAAGTGTCTCAATTCTTCAAGCTGTCAGTTTCCAAACCATTTATTACATGTTTATATGTATTTAACACCATTTCAGCAATTTCACCATCACTCAAGGAATGCACAACAGGTGGAGTTATGTAGAGATGACTGACGCTCCACACAAAAAAAAGAAGGAACACTTCAGCAAGCCTACTGGCCCATGAGAGGCAGGTCCAATTCTCCCACCTTGGGTAATTTCAAATTTAAGTTGGATAAATATATGAGTGAGAGCAGTTGTATTTGAATGAGACCTGCACATGAGTAAATAGAATTATCAAAGCTTATTATGATCGAGGTTGGAACCTTGGGTAGCTTTAAAGAGATTGGACAAATATATGAGTGGGAGGGGATGAGCTTGATTGGTGTTGTGGGTGCAGGAGTGAACTCTTGACTAGCTTTGGGTAGTGGTGGTTTTGATAAGGACCTGCCTTGTATGGGACAGTAAGCCTTCTGCAGTGTTGCTCCATTCTTATGTTCTTATTGCTTAGGTAGCGTTTATTCTGTTAGTGGGTTGCATTTGTGAAGGACCTGCCTAGTATGGGGAAAGAAGGCCTACTGTGGGGAAATAAACATGCAAGCTCTGTAATTTAGGTTATAATATCCGCCACATCCTCTTTGTTTGGCACAGATGCGGATGCAAATGCGGATATATATTTAATCTTGATTGCGGAAGCGGATATCTCATTTAGAAAAATAGGGATGCGGATGTAAGAAATTGTGCAGATGTTTGGCGGATGCGGATACGGATATCCGATGCATCCCTAGAGTATAGCAGGGAAACGGAGTGTGGAAGGGAGGCAGGGAGTGTAGTAGGCAGGCAGTGAAGCATGGAGGGAGGGAGTGTAGCAGGGAGGCAGGGAGTATGGAAGGGAGGCAGGGAGTGTAGCAGGCAGGCAGGGAGTGTAGCATGGAGGGAGTGTGGAAGGAAGGCAGGGAGTGTAATGGGCAGGCAAGAAGTGTAGCAGGCAGGCAGGGAGTGAAGCAGGGAGGAAGGGAGTGTAGCAGGGAAACAGGGAGTGTGGAAGGGAGGCAGGGAGTGTAGCAGGCATGCAGGGAGTGTAGCAGGTATGCAGGGAGTGTAGCAGGCATGCAGGTAGTGTAGCAGAGAAACAGGGAGTGTAGCAGGCATGCAGGGAGTGTAGCAGGTAGGGAGGGAAGTAACCCCAGAGAATGCTTTGATACCTGAAGTCCTTATGGAGGGGGATTCCTCTTCCAAACAATAATCAGTCCTCCCTCTCTCCTCCGCCCTAGCTTTCATAAGCCAACAAGAGTCTTCAATAAAGGTATGTAATAGTGATTTAAATGCTCATTTATTTTATTTAGTTCTCATTGTTTTGTGTATGTAAAACTATAATTAATCTTTAAAAAATGTATTTTTTGTTAATATTTTTGGGTGTCTGGAACGTATTATTTTTTTTTTCTTTTTAACAACTTGGCCGTCTCCTACCGAGGCAGGGTGACCCAAAAAGAAAGAAAATCCTCTAAAAGAAAGTACTTTCATTATCATTCAACACTTTCACCTCTCTCACACATAATCACTGTTTTTGCAGAGGTGCTCAGAACACAACAGCTTAGAAGCATATATGTATAAAGATACACAACGTATCCCTCCAAACTGCCAATATCCCAAACCCCTCCTTTAGAGTGCAGGCATTGTACTTCCCATTTCCAGGACTCAAGTCCGGCTATATTAAAATAACCGGTTTCCCTGAATCCCTTCACTAAATATTACCCTCCTCACACTCCAACAGCTTGTCAGATCCCAAATATCATTCGTCTCCATTCACTCCTATCTAACACGCTCACACATGCTTGCTGAAAGTCCCACAAAACCTCCTTTACCCCCTCCCTCCAACCTTTTTGAGGATGACCCCTGCCCCGCCTTCCTTCCCCTACAGATTTATACACTCTCCATGTCATTCTACTGTGATCCATTCTCTCTAAATGACCAAACCATCTCAACAACCCCTCTTCAGCCCTCTGACTAATACTTTAAACTCCACACCTTCTCCTAATTTCCACACTTCAAATTCTCTGCATAATATTTACACCACACATTGCCCTTAGACAAGACATCTCCACCGCCTCCTCGCTGCTGCATTCACAACCCAAGCTTCACACCCATATAAGAATGTTGGTACCACTATACTTTCATACATTCCCTTCTTTGCCTCCATAGATAATGTTTTTTTTGTCTCCACATATACCTCAATGCACCACTCACCATTTCTCCTTCATCAATTCTAAGGTTAACCTCATCCTTCATAAATCCATCCGCTGACACATCAACTCTAAAATACATTCACTTCTTTCATACTCCTCTCTAACTTGATATCCAATTTTCCTTTATCTAAATTATTTGATACCCTCATCACCTCACTCTTTTCTATCTTCACTTTCAACTTTCAACCTTTGCACACTCTCCCAAACTCGTCCACTAACCTTTGCAACTTTTCTTTAGAATCTCTCATAAGCATAGTATCATCACCAAAAAGTAACTATCAATTCCCATTTTGTATTTGATTCCCCATAATTTAATCCCGCCCCTCTTCCGAACACCCTAGCATTTACTTCTTTTACAACCCCATCTATAAACCTATTAAACAACCATGGTGACATTACCCATCCCTGTCTAAGACCTACTTTTACTGGGAAGTAGTCTCCCTCTCTTCTACACACCCTAACCTGAGCCTCACTATCCTCAAAAAAAACTCTTTACAGCATTTAGTAACTTACTACCTATTCCATATACTTGCAACATCTGCCACACTGCTCCCCTATCCACTATCATATGCCTTTTGTAAATCCATAAATGCAATGAAAACTTCCCTACCTTTATCTAAATACTGTTCACATATATGCTTCAATGTAAACACTTGATCTATATATCCCCTACCCACTCTAAAACCTCCTTGCTCATCTGCAATCTTACATTCTGTCTTGCCTCAAATTCTTTTAATAATAACCTTACCATACACTTTTCAGGGTATACTCAGTAAACTTATTTCTCTATAATTTTTACAATCTCTTTTGTCCCCCTTCCCTTTATATAAAGGAATTATACATGCACTCTGCCAATCCCTAGGTACCTTCCCCTCTTTCATACACTTATTAAACAAAAATACCAACCACTCCAACACTATCCCCCCCTGCTTTTAACATTTCTGTCATAATCCTGTCAGTTCCAGCTGCTTTACCCCCTTTCATTCTGTGTAATGCCTCACACACCTCCCCCACACTCACATCCTGCTCTTCTTCACTCCTAAAAGATGGTACACCTCCCTGGCCAGTGCATGAAATTACCGCCTCTCTTTCTTCGTCAACATTTAAAAGTTCCTCAGAATATTCCCGCCATCTGTCCAATACCTCCATCTCCCCATCTACTAACTCCCCTACTCTGTTTTTAACTGACAAATCCATTCGTTCCTTAGTTAGCTACAGTCCTGCCAAGTGAGTGTAAAACGAGAGCCTGTAATTATTTTAAGTGATGGTAGGATTGCTGGTGTCATTTGTCTGTTTCATGAATATGCAAAATTACAGGTATGTCTTGCTACTTCTACTTACACTTAGGTCACACTACACATACATGTACACGTTTATTTATACACACTCATCTGAGTTTTCTTTGATTTTATCTTAATAGTTCTTGTTCTTATTATTTTTCCTTTTACAGTGGACCCCCGGTTAACGATTTTAATCCGTGCAAGAGGGCTCATCGTTATGCGAAATAATCGTTATGCGAATGAATTTTCCCCATAAGAAATAATGGAAATCAAATTAATCCGTGCAAGACGCCCAAAAGTATGAAAAAAATTTTTTTTTACCACATGAAATGTTAATTTTAATACACACAAACTGAAAAAGGCATGCACAATTAAATGACACTTACTTTTATTGAAGATCTGGTGATGATTGATGGGATGGGAGGAGGGGAGAGCATTATCTTCTTACTGTTTAGAAGGGGAATCCCCTTCCATTACGACTTGAGGTAGCAAGTCCTTTTCCGGGGTTACTTCCCTTCTTCTTTTAATGCCACTAGGACCAGCTTGAGAGTCACTGGACCTCTGTCGCACAACAAATCTGTCCATAGAGCTCTGTACCTCCCGTTCCTTTACGATTTGTCTAAAATGGGCCACAACATTGTCATTGAAATAGTCACCAGCACGGCTTGCAACAGCTGTGTCAGGGTGATTTTCATCTATAAAGGTTTGCAGTTCAACCCACTGTGCACACATTTCCTTAATCTTTGAAGTAGGCACAATGGATTCCACAACTGGCATAGGCTTCTCAGGGTTAGCCCCAAACCCTTCAAAATCTTTCTTAATTTCCATACTAATTCTCACCCTTTTTACCACAGGGTTGGCACTAGAAGCTTTCTTGGGGCCCATGGTCACTTATTTTCCAGAAACAGCACCGAAAACACTGTAATAATACGAAATATTCCGAGTGTATGCTTGGATGTTACCGCGGAGGCTGGCTGGTAAACAATGGGACGGCCGGCACATGTGAGGCTGGCTGAGGGCACATTGGACGCGTCTCGGACGAAAATCGGTAAGCGGGTTTTTAATCGGTATGCGCGGCAAAAATTTTGCGATAAAAGTAATCGGTATGCGGAAAAATCGCTATGTGATGCCATCGTTATGCGGGGGTCCACTGTATATCCATGGGGAAGTGGAATAAGAATCTTTCCTCCGTAAGCCATGCATGTTGTAAAAGTCAACTAAAATTCTGGGAACAATGGGCTAGTAACCCCTTTTCCTGTAAAGATTACTAAAAAGAAGGATTAATTGTACACCTACCATCCGACTTACGACGACTCGACTTACGACCGTGTTTTTTACGCCAAATTTCTGGGAAATAAACAAGTGTTTGTGTTGTACACAGTGTTTATCCTAAACCTTACAGTATAAAATACAGTACTAACAGCATAAAAAGTAAAGCAAAACATGAAATACCAAAATAAAACAATAAAATAAAGTCATTACAAAAATGTTATGTTGATATTCAGTAGTAAAGTTCGACTTATGTCCATTTCGACTTACGACTGGTTTCTCGGAACCGAACTCGGTCGTAAGTCGGATGGTAGGTGTATTTACATTAATTCTTATGGAAAATACTGCTTCAAATTTTGGCCAACCTTCTGGACCAGATTACAGCTGATATTTGGGGTTCTACTGTACTGTACATAATATGGCAGGACATGTTTCTTTGTCAAGAAATGGGGAAACTGACGATAAACGTATTCTTTACCCAATAATTACTATACCTCTCCTTACCCAGCTATTGTCTTGCATGTGCTATTGTGCCCATTTCAGCCTTCTTTGCCCATGCGTGCCCACCACTGCTCTACTGTTGTGGTGCACGGATGCCAGATGGAGTATTCACACCTGCCCAGCTCTAAAAGGCAACTGGAAATATCACGACAGGGAAATGCAGAAGAACCCTGGTACTTGATAAAAAAACACATCTGTTCTTAGGGCCAAAATATAATTCTCTGCAATGAGACCCTGGGAGCCCACCTGCAAACAGAGGAGGCTCCTGCTCAGTGAAGGTGGAAAACTCAATACGAAGAACTGTGATCAGAGCATGAGAAGGAATTTTGATCAGAGTGCGAGAAGAGAGTGATTTCTTAAGACATCTAAAAATAATGTCATATCTAAGAGGGTCTTCATATCAGACAAAGCCCTCCCCAGAATGAAGCAAGAATAGCATCCTGCAAGGCCAAATAATTTGCCACTGCAGGTACACACAAGAGCTGTAACATGCAACAGGCAAGTAAATGAGCACAATCCCAGAGAACATTGGAAAAAACGAGGGTGTGTGTAATGACAGGAACATAACCGCTGATGAACTGCATTCCTTCAAAAATCAGAGGCAAGGGAACATGGGCACCCATGACCACAGAAACTGCCATGCCCCTAGTGTTATGGGCATGGACGAAGGATAGACTCATGGCGTTAGCCATGAGACCAAAGGCTGGGTTCAGGAAGAGGACAGTCTGACAAGTTCTCTGGCCTGGTAACAGTAAGAGACAAGGCACTGAGATCCTCACCAGGCAGAGGATGGAGCCACCAAAATATCCCATATACCATGATGTAGACAGGAATACATTGCTTGTTATGCATGCATGTGATCTTGGCAGAATCCATATCGGAGGAGGGAGGGTGGGAGGAAGGAGCTGGGAGAAAATACCAGCAGGGCTCTCATCACTTACTGCCACCAACCCTTCAAACCCTTGAAGCATGTGAAATATGCTAACTCAACAGGCCAAAGATGACACCTAGGAGGAAGCAGTTTTTTGGACAGTATATCACCAATGTGCTGGCTCTGAGCAGATGGCTGAATATACCTAAATATAGTAGAAAACCACAGCAAAGGATCATTTCAGGACAAACTTCAAAGGGCATGAATGAAGCAAGAACATTGCCTCATTGGTGTAACTGATATGTAATGGCTTGCCCAAAGCACACTTATAGATCTGGAGTGTCCTGAGAGCCATACAGGAGCAAAACATACGAAGCATGAAATGGACAATGACAGTCAAGGTGATGGACACACAATGCCACAATTGTGCAGGAAGTCCTGGAAGGCCCCTCCAGACATGTACTGGCAATGTATTGATGTATGGTAATGCTTGCTCATAAACCTGGCCTCCTTAAAGACAAGAACTTCCAGCCTAAGTAATGGAGGCCATGTTAGGATGACTGTGATACTCCACAAGAGCAGTCAGTTTCAGAGCTGAAAAATGAGAAGCTTTGACAGAAGTAATGAAAAGCAGCAGCCAAATTTGAAGAACTCAAGAAGAGAAGGAAGGGGGCTGCAGGTGTAGGCTGAAAGACCCAGAATGCGATAAAAAAAAAAAGTAGCATATAGAGAAGCGAGGAGTTACTGGATGGAAGAAAAGCGATCATGGGCCACAGCAGAGGCTGCTGCTGGAGAAGTCAACAATGAAGTTACCAAACTAAGGAGGTTAAAGTCAGGGGAAATCTCTGCACCTGAGCTCTAGACTGAAGAGCACAGCAGGCTGACTAGGGGCTTCCAAGTGAAAGCTGGAGAAAGAACCAGGAGGAAAACACCCACCACATTGGATATGAGCCAATGGGTTTTATCAAAGAGACCCCCCCCCCTTCCCTGACCCTGTAAGCTGATATCAATGAAGACTACCAAAATAATTTGGTTTCCCATGAGAGATGCACAATTGCTGACCAAAACCTCCTGCACAAAAGTGTCTCGAGAAGAAAGGGTAGGGTGGAAGAAGTGACATGACCTGACTGGTTCGTAAGAGGGAGCATCTAGGTGAGCACAGATGAAGCAAACCCATGGATCCTGACCAGAATGAGATGGTGGTCCTTCAGGTGAGCACCTGGGACAAAGCTTCATAGAGCCAAAAATACCCTCATGACACCGATAGCATGCCCCTAAAAAAGGATAAACACAGGATCTGAACAAGAGGATGACAGTTCTTGACAGTACATAGGAGGAATAGCTGCCAAATATCCTTCTGGCCCTGCATTGACTAGATTCATTTCCAGACACAGCAAGACACTGTTGAGAGTTCCCTTAGGTACCCAATACTACAGCCATGAGCCAATGAGCCCAGTCCATCAGAGCCATATTATTGTGCACTGCACACAAGTGCTTCCTACCTGTGCAGAAGCAATTCCACCCCAGGGAAAAGATGCCAGCAGACACTCTAGCATGAACGCTCCTGGCAAACATGAGGTCCAAAACTGCTTGCCTCTGACAGCTGGACTGGTGATTTAGGAAGTCAAAGATGTATATCTGAAAGATGGCAATGAGAGAAAGGATACTGATGAAGGTGACATCTATGTACAGAGGATGCCATGGAGCCATATTGTAGAGCTCCTAAGTCCTAGGAACAAGGTAAGCAAAGCTCAGAGGAAACCACAGGTTAATCTGTAAAGCCACTGAGGGAACATATGACTGTGGCCAGTGCAAACCAGAAGTGTCCAGAGGAGCAGTAAGTACAGGAAACATGTAAATGATTTCAAGCTCTTTTACTCTTAAAGTCAGGCCAGAGGCCAGTATTAACTGCTTGGTCATCCTGAAAGTTGCTGATGGTGACTGGAAACCTGATTTATGTGGCACTTGCTTCAGGAAGAGGTCTGGTTTCCTCTTGGAAAGATTTACCTTATGTCAAGAAAATAAATGAGTGTTAGAAAAGTAGTTGGGATGATATCAACCCTCAGAGCATCCCAGCTGTTCCTGCATCAGCTGGAGACATGCAGCCAACATATCTTAGAACTCAGGTCAACATATCACTAGTAGCTACACTAGTAGTCACACTTGAGACTTGTTCAGCATGCACTGCAGAGCTCTAGGGTGAAAAAACTTAAGCCTACTACTTCTAGTGCACCTGTCACCTCAGAGGAGGCTACAGGATTGACTGGAGAAGGAGCAACAGAAGGGCAAGACCTTTTGGAAGATACCTGACCAGGGTTACAGGAGGATTGTCTCCAGATGACCCAAGGAGAAAATTCCACAAATTCAGTGAGTGGGTCAGGCAGACTGCATATCAGAAAGAAAAAAAGAGGGGGAAGAAAAAAAGAAATGAGAGAGTAAGAGAATTTAAAAAGAAATAAAGGGAGAAAGAAAGGAAGAGACAGGGGAGGGAGAGGGAAAGAAAAAGACTGAAGAGGAATAAAGGGGGAGAGAAGGGGTAGAAAGAGCACTGAGAGAGAGAGAGAGAGAGAGAGAGAGAGAGAGAGAGAGAGAGAGAGAGAGAGAGAGAGAGAGAGAAGAGAGAGAGAGAGAGAGAGAGAAAGGAGAAGAGAGAAGAGAGAGAGAGAGGGAGGAGAGAGAGAGAGAGAAGAAGAGGAAGAGAGGAGAGGGAGAAGAGAGAGGAGAGAGAGAGAGAGGAGAGAGAAGAGGAGAGGAGAGAAGAGAGAGAGAGAGAGAGAAGAGAGAGAGAGAGAGAGAGAGAGAGAGAGAGAGAGAGAGAGAGAGAGAGAGAGAGAAGGGAGAGGAGAGAGGAGAGAGAGAGAGAGAGAGAGGAGAGAGAGAGAGAGGAGAGAGAGGAGGAGAAGAGAGAGAGAGAGAGAGAGGAGAGAGAGAGAGAGAGAGAGAGAGAGAGAGAGAGAGAGAGAGAGAGAGAGAGGAGAGAGAGAGAGAGGAGAGAGAGAGGAGAGAGAGGGAGAGGAGGAGAGAAGAGGAGAGAGGGGAGAGAGAGAGAGAGAGAGAGAGAGAGAGAGAGAGAGAGAGAGAGAGAGAGAGAGAGAGAGAGAGAGAATGAAATATTGACTCCAAATTGACTATGAAGAACCACATAAATCTGGCAAATACAGCAGCCAGGAAGCTTGCAGCACTTAGACATATCTTGCATCTTCTTAACAGCAGAGGTTGCAAGATTCTGTAAAAGGCACAAGTATGCTCACACCTTGAATATAGTCCAATTTCTTGGATTACCTGCCAGAGTAGAGAACAGAGCAAGATACCTCATCTCAAGCCTGGACAGATCTGTCATTTCAGCAGAACCTTCAACACAAGAGGGGAATGGGTGGCCTTACTGTTATATACAAGGCCAATATTTTCAAGGTACACCACACTTGACTCCACCCTGAGGACATCAAGAAGTGAGCTTCCACACAACAAGATGGGCAGCAAGCAGCAACTTCACTCTGACAGTACCCTTCCAGATCATCACTTCACCTGACATCATTTATTCCTAGAATGACTCGAGCCTGGAACAAATTAGTATAGCGTAATGAAATAAACTATGTACATATAAAGTCAGTTGACCAAATGAAATTGCTGGCCCAGAGATGGCTCCAAATTCACCTTCTTCCCTATCTGTATGTCTCATCGCAATAAAAAGTCTATAAAATGAGCTGATGTAGATATCAGCTCTTAGCTTGTAAATGAAGTTAGGAACCTTAACGTAACCTTGTAAAACCCTGTGTAAGAGAGAGATGGAGGGGGAGGGGGAGGGAGAGAGAGAGAGAGAGAGAGAGAGAGAGAGAGAGAGAGAGAGAGAGAGAGAGAGAGAGAAGAGAGAGAAGAGAGAGAAGAGAGAGAAGAGAGAGAAGAGAGAGAAGAGAGAGAAGAGAGAGAAGAGAGAGAGAAGAGAGAGAAGAGAGAGAAGCGAGAGAAGAGAGAGAAAGAAGAGAGAGAAGAGAGAGAGAGAGAGAAGAGAGAAGAGAGAGAGAAGAGAGGAGAAGAGAGAGAAAGAGAGAGAAGAGAGAGAGAAGAGAGAGAGGAGAGAGAGGAAGAGAGAGAGAAGAGAGAGAAGAGAGGAAGAGAGAGAGAGAGAAGATGAGAGAGAGGAAGAGAGAGAAGAGAAGATGAGAGAGAAGAGAGAAGAGAGAAGAGGAGAGAGAAGAGAGAAGAGAGAAGAGGAGAGAGAAGAGGGGAGAGAGGAGAGAGAGGAGAGAGAGAAGAGGAGAGAGAGAAGAGGAGAGAGAGAAGAGGAGAGAGAGAAGAGGAGAGAGAGAAGAGGAGAGAGAGAGAAGAGGAGGGAGAAGAGAGAGAGAGGAGAGAGAGAAGGGGAGAGAGAAGAGGAGAGAGAGAAGAGGAGAGAGAGAAGAGGAGAGAGAGAAGAGGAGAGAGAGAAGAGGAGAGAGAGAAGAGGAGAGAGAGAAGAGGAGAGAGAGAAGAGGAGAGAGAGAAGAGGAGAGAGAGAAGAGGAGAGAGAAGAGGAGAGAGAAGAGGAGAGAGAGAGAGAGAGAGAGAGAGAGAGAGAGAGAGAGAGGAGAGAGAGAGAGAGAGAGAGGAGAGAGAGAGAGAGGAGAGAGAGAGAAGAGGAGAGAGAGAGAAGAGAGAGAGAGAGTAGAGGAGAGAGAAGAGGAGAGAGAGAGAAGAGGAGAGAAGAGGAGAGAGAAAGAGAGAGAAGAGGAGAGAGAGAGAGGGAGAGAGAAGAGGAGAGAAGAGAGAGAGAGAGAGGAGAGAGAGAGAGAGAGAGAGAGAGAGAGAGAGAGGAGAGAGAGAGAGGAGAGAGAGAGAGAGAGAGAGAGAGAGAGATAGAGTAGAGTGGAGAGAGAGAGTAGAGAGAGAGAGAGAGAGAGAGAGAGAGAGAGAGAGAGGAGAGACAAGAGAGGAGAGGAAGAGACAAGAGGAGAGGAGAGGAGAGAAGAGAGAGGAGGAGAGAGAGAGAAAGAAGAGGAGAGAAGACAAGAGAGGGAGAGAGGAGAGAGAGGGAGAGAGAAAGAGAGGGAGAGGAGAGAGGAGAGGAGAAGAGAGAGAGGAGAGGAGAGAGAAGAGAGTGAGAGGAGAGAGGAGAGAGAGAGAGGAGGAGGGAGGAGGAGAGAGAGAGAGAAGAGGAGGAGAGGGGAGAGAGGAGAGGGGAGAGAGGAGAGGGGAGAGAGGAGAGGGGAGAGGAGAGAGGGGAGAGGAGAGAGGGGAGAGGAGAGAGGGGAGATGAGAGGACAGAGGGGAGAGGAGAGGGGAGAGGAGAGGGGAGAGAGGAGAGGGGAGAGGAGAGAGGGGACAGCGTGAAGCAAGTTTCTATGCCACAAGATGGGCAGAAAGCAGCAACTTCACTCTGGCTGTACCCTTCTCCAGAACATCACTTCATCTGAGCTCATTCATCCCCAGGATGACTCGAGTCTGGAACACATTCGTACAGCATTATGATGTCAACAAGATAAAGTCAGTTGATCAGATGAAATGGCCTACAGATAGCTCAACTTCATCCTGTGCCCACTTGTATGTCTCATAACAAAATGTTTCAAATGAGCTGATGTAGGTAAAGCTTTTAGCTTGTCAAGTTAGGAATCCTAACCTGTAAATAGCTTGGGATCCTTAACCAACCTTGTCAAACCCAAAAAAAAAAAAGGAAAGAGAGAGGGCAGAGGAGAGAGAAGAGAGGAGAGAGAGAGGAGAGAGAGGGAGAGAGGAGAGAGAGGGGGAGAGGAGAGAGAGGGGAGAGGGGGAGAGGGGAGAGGAGAGAGGGAGAGGAGAGAGAGAGGGGAGAGGAGAGAGGGAGAGGAGAGAGGGGAGAGGAGAGAGAGAGAGGGGAGAGGAGAGAGAGAGGGGAGAGAAAGAGAGGGGAGAGGAGAAAGAGAAAGGGGAGAGAAAGAGAAGGGAGAAGGGAGAAGAGAGAGGGGAGAGGAGAGAGGAGAGGGGGAGAGAAGAGAGAGGGGAGAGGAGAGAGAGGGAGAGGAGAGAGAGGGAGAGAGGAGAGAGAGGGAGAGGGAGAGAGAGGGAGGAGGAGAGGGGAAGAGGGGAGAGGAGAGAGGGGAGAGGAGAGAGGGGAGGAGAGACAGAAGACAGATATAGGAGATAATGTCAGAGAAGTGATAGAGAAAAGATAAAGTGAGAAATGAGGGAAATGGTAGAAGTGAGAGAGAAATGATGCAGAAATGCAAGAGAAATTAGCAAAGTAAATGAGAAATGAATAAAGAGAAATGAGAGCAACAGTGAGAGCAATGAGAGAGAATAAGATAAATGAATGTGAAGAAAAGATAAAGGGAAAAGAGAGATCTGCATATGCAATACACACACAGAGTACGATATAATTAAATAAACATGAGTTATATTTTTAAAAGATATAAGAGAGTACATGCTTGACCTTCCACAACCAAAACACTTTCTAGAACAATCTTAATGTGACATGTTTTAATAAAACATTAATAACACCGACTACAAGACACAGATTCTAAAATATGTTTAAGAAATGCAGAAATTTGGCATTGTCAGAAATGTTCTGGTGACTCACCTACTGAAATTATATGTTCATGTTAGCTCTAAACCCTTATGACTCAGCACAAAAATGTGGGAGGCTTCACCTCCACCTACTGAGCATGTGACAGAAGAACTGCCTATTTTTACTAGCTAGTACTTACCTACTGAAAGAACCCCAACAGTAAAACCTAATAACAGTCTAATGGAAGGAGGGGGAGTTCTGAGTGTCTGTATATACATAGAGCACTGGTTGCACAATTTGCCAATACGCATTAAACGCTGAAAATAAATGAGGTACAAGTACAGTATACCAGTGGATTCTGTCAGTTATTTCAGAAATCCTTTGTCAAAAGTTTACTTTTACAGTAAACTCTTATTGAGCTGCTCTGCATAGAGCAAGCTTTTATGTGCAATTGAAAAACTAAATCCAAAACTGAATAGAACAGGAAAAGGAAACCTTAATTTTTTGGATAACCCAAACTTTTTTAAAAAAACACTATATCAAGATTTTTAACCCTTTTAAAGGGTCCCCGTCAAGACTTTTTGGTTTTTAAATTTCAAAAATAAAAATTTTTTCAGAAAATTTTTTTTTTTTCGAACAAAACCCAAAAAAATTTTTTAACCATCAAACTTAGAGATATGGAGGCATGAAGTTGAAGAAAATGCATCATTTGGGAAATCAGACGCCCTAACCGTATTCTTTTTTTTTGATTTAGTACTATTTTTTTTATTTTTTTTAAATTTTTCTTTTCCCAACCCTTTTTTGGTGAGACCAAATGATCAATTTTTGGGTTTTTTTTTTCACTACACAAGGCATAAACACTGTTTTGGGTTTTTTTTAAGGGGTTTTAACCTACAAAACAGGTTTCTGCATTGTTTTGGGGGTTTTTTTTGTGCAAACCCCACCTCTTTTGAGCCTTTTTTTGGCATAGACCCAGAAGGGTAAAATGTTCAAAGAAAGTTGTTTAAAATTTGGGGGTCTTTAGGTGTTGTTCCTTTGGGACTTAATATTTGTCGGGGTGACAGGGAAACAGAATTTGCCGATGGGGTTTGTTTCTGGGCATCTCTTATAAATTATGGCTGGAAAAGTCCCGAAGATGGAAAAAAGTTTTATTTAAAAAAACTTTGTAACAAATAAAACCCAAATTTTATGTCAAATTTGTCCATGTGCATAGAGGGGGTATCCAACGCAGGTTTTTGAATGGGCAGCTTCTTTCGCCTGCCACTGTCGCTTTTCAAGGGGTTCGTGACAACAGTGGGAAATTTTTGTCATGCCACCAAAATATGATGTTGGCAGCAAACGCCTGAACCTCTATGAGTGCCGCCCAAACCGATATGTTTCTGATTTGTGCACGTTCCCCCAACCCGTCATGTTTACTGAAAATCATGAGTGGGGGTTTTTACAAAATAATATATGCCCCTTCCAAGGTATGGGTTTTATCATTGTTTTAACCAATAGAATGCCCCCAAAAATTCCCCGGGTTTTAATGAAAATTTCCCGGTACACAAAATATCCAATACCCGACCACAACAATCACAAAAAAAACAACTTTATACCAAAATTTTTTCTTCTTGTATGTACTGTTTAAAATCTTCCTTGAAAAGAATCAAAGACCACAATTAAAGCTTCCTGAAGGGATAAAAATACATTAATTTCTGTTTTAGAACAAACACATCCCAATCTTTATAACCTTCGTTTTTCAGGCCCGGTTTTCGAGAATGAAGAAAGCAGAAAATCGTTCACCATTATATCACAAACCTGGGTTGAATCAGGGGGTCTGTTGACCAGTATGATTTCACACTGTGCTTATACACATGTGACATACATTATTGTGGCAAAGAAAAGATACATTTCAGCCACAGTTGTCTCCTTCACTGGTGTAGACGCGATTTTGGTGAAAGTATTAGTGTTTGCCATGGTGTACTCGAGTATGTGTTGCTTTCCATGACAATACTTTCCATCAGGGGTTCACAAAGAATAACTGAAACATTCCAGTTCAGTGGCATTGTTTCCAGTGTACAACATGGCAGTATTCCACTTTGGCTGTCATCAAACCGGTGGGATTTGGAACAATCCCAGGTGCAGTCTGCTGGTGGGTACTGGACAATGACAGGTGGTTGTGGCTGAGAAGGTCTGTGGTTGTGAGGTGTGGTTGTGGAGGTTGTGGTTGTAGAGGTTGTGGTTGTGGAGGTTGTGGTTGTGGAGGCTGTGTGGTGGGGTGGGGGGGATGGTGGCCTTTGTTGTAGATCAGCTGAGGCAGCAGCGGCAGCAGTATGCCACTGCTGGTGCCTCACCGCTGCACCACTACCACCACTATGCACATTTTCCATCCCAATTGCAAACATATCACTGCCATTTTCACTGTCAGTTCCTGCTGTACAGCCACGGATGTACTCGAGATGCACTCCTTCCCTTGAATAGCATATGGCACACTACCAGAGTGCATATATCGTCGTATATACTGACGCTTCACTGGGGAATATTGCACTTCACTATCACTACTAGAACTAGTTTGAAGAGCTTGTAGTTCATAATCACTATCACTATCATCACAAATGTTCACATCTGAGTCTGGGATTTGGGAAAATACAAGTTTCCTCTTTGATTCTGGTACAACTGAGCATGAACAAGACAGCCCAGCACCAGAGGTGGAAGGCTGAGGGTCGTCTGGGTTTTCCTCACTATTACCGATATTATGGTCATTAGTTTCGGTCAAAACCTCACCAAAACCTTGAAACTCATCTTCACTGGCACTTCATTTGTATTAGAACTGTCACTGGTAACAAAGTGTCCTAATTCACCGAGGAGTGAGCTTCTCACGAGGCATGGTGGACAAGGTGTACTAATGACGCTCCCACAATGCGCCACTGGGTCCTGATTTTTCTACTGCAACAACCCACCAGACCCATTCTTCTACATCTAGCCTCCAGCCTTTTCCCATGAGATTTGCAGGCGCTAGAATTTATGCATTTAGTATGTCAAAACTTGACACGAAGCGCATTTGGTAGTCAAACTCTGAAAGGGTTAAAGGACACCTCGTAGTCCTCTCACCTTATGCACAGAGTGGTTCAAGATCTGGAATTCCTTTCAGAATATCAAAAGTTCCTGCCTGCAAATCAATTTAGGCTCTATCAGATATCATCTAATCTCAAAATTAACCATACACCACTATATGTACTTAACTCTAAACGTCCAAACGCATATATAAATTCATTACCAGAGCCCAAACGATATATATACGTTTAATTTTCCTTCCAAATTTGGCAACGATGCCTGAGATGCCTGGTCAGCATAGAATGGTCTTAACACTCATGTGCACATATTAAAAAAATCTGGGACCACTTAGTACTTGTGGGAGTGCCAGTTAAACTGAGTGCAGCTAGAGCAAACAGTGCTGCAAACACCAAAGATTCAGATGTAATGTCATATTAACACTCTCTTTAAGAGAAGGTAAGTAACCCAAGTTCAGGTCTGTCGATCTCTGTCTATCTCTGCATCTCTGCCTGTCTCTGTCTCTATCTGTCTTTGTCTATCTGTCTCTATCTCTTTCAATCTGTCTCTGTCTATCTCTGTCTCACAGGCACATAATACAAGATACATAGTGTAATTACCAGATAACCCAAAAATCCAGACAAAGTGCTATACCTGCTTGAAGTTGTGAGTAAACTGATGCACATCTTGGCTCTCTGAGACAGAGAGCTAGACGGATAGACAGGGAGCTTGATAGACAAATAGACAGACAGACATGTTTGTGTATCAGCAAAAACAAAGACAGGGCTGATGCTTATCAAATGCTCATCAAATGTCACCTCTAATCTTTTCTTATCAAGTCTTATCACTGCACCCTCCCGTATGCTCATCAAAGGTCAGCTCTTATCAAATGTTATCTCATCTTATCATGTCACTGTCAGAGTGGACTTTATTTTTCATGCTTCTAAGGGAACTAGTTATTACCTATTATTATATATCATCTCCATCTCTCCTCCCTCCTCCCTCCTCCTCCTCCTCCTTCTCCTCCCTCCCCTCCTCCTCCTTCTCCTCCCTCCTCTCCTTCTCCTTCTCCTTCTCCCTCTCCTCCTTCTCCTCCTCCTCCTTACTCCTCCTTCCTCCTCCTCCTTCTCCTTACTCCTCCTCCTCCCTCCTCCTCCTCCTCCCCTCCTCCTCCTTCCCCATCCTCCTCCTCCTCCCTCTCCTCCTCCCTCCTCCTCCTCCCTCCTCCTCCTCCTCCTCTCCTCCCTCCTCCTCCCCTCCTCCTCCTCCTCCTCCTATTATATACTCCACATATCCAAAATATATGCTGGGACATATAAATACTTGATATATTCCAAGACAATAGTGAATGGCAAGGCAGGTGTAAATGTCCACCTGTCAATGTGTTTAGTGACAATTTGAGTACAACTTCAGTACCTAATACTAGTGTCAGAACATAGAATGGTTATGAAATGACAAGAACTACTATAAATTGTAATTATCAGGAGCATAAAAATTACAGTGGTCCCTCGCTGTAGTTCTCGCAATCGAAATTTCACCAATCATAGGGTATTTCAGATAAACATGGACTCGCCAAGGTTGGCTCGCAAATAGTAGTTCGTCCGGGACACGATGCACGGTGTGAGTCGGGCAGCCTCCTACCCAGCCAGTCTGGCATTGTTTACCAGTGAGTGAAGGTCCTCAAGTGCTCCTACTAAATACATGTATTTCATAATATTCCACTCATTTTAGTGCTTGAGACTAAATAAGCTACCATGGCTCCAAAGAAAGCTCCTAGCCAAGCCTGTGGTAAAGAAGGTGAGAATATGTACAGTGACAAAGTCTTGGGCCATTTTAGGAAGTGTTAAAGAGACGCAGAAACAGAGCTCTCTCCACAGTTACTTTAAGACAGGACTAGAGCGACTCTCAAGGTGGTCCTAGTGGCATTAAGAAACAGAGAAGAGAAGCAACCCCAGAGAAGCAATTGGTACCTGAGGTGTTGCTGGAAGGGGATTCCTCTTCCAAACTATAAACAATCCACTCTCCTCCTCCTCCAGTCTCCCATACACTAAGAAGAATCGCCAATAAAGGTAAGTGTTACGCTGTTAATGTTTCATTCATCATTTCCCATTGTATTGTTTATGTACTACATGTATATTTCAAGTAAAAAATTTTTTTGTTTTAATACTTCTGGGTGTCAGGAACGGATTAATTGTATTTACATTATTTCTTATGGGGAAAATTGATTTGCAAATCGTAAATTTCGTTTATAGTAACGGCTCCAGGAACGGATTAATTACGAAAAACGAGGGACCACTGTATATAAAATAATATGAAAAATAGAAAAATAGGTATATCGGCAACACTTTTGCAGGCAGCAGGACTCGATGTTGATGTCACCTGAGCATCCAGTGCCAACTTCTTGGCCTCATATCTCTGTAAGTGATCTTTTTCTCTCTCTTTTTTTTTTTTAAATATTTGGGGCACTGCGCAAGAGTACATATATATATGGACCGTTTAACCCTTTCAGGGTCCGTCCCGTAGATCTACGGCTTTACGTTCAGGGTCCAAACCGTAGATCTACGCCATGAGCTCAGCTCACTCTGATAAACTGTGAGTGGTACATTTGGGCCTAGATATGAGAGAATACATCTATGTGGTATGTGTGCACCACATAAAACAGATCCTGCAGCACACTGTGTATAATGAGAGAAAAAAAATGAAATCATGATTTTTCGATTAAAACAGCAACTTTGCAGTGTTTTTCGTATGTTTTTATAGTTGTATTTGCGATTTCTGGTCTCATTTGATAGAATGTAAGACATATTACAGAAATAGAGATGATTTTGATTGGTTTTAGCACTGGAAATGGCTTGAAACTGAGCTCAAAGTAGCAGAAATGTTAAATTTTTGCGATATTCAAGAGTAAACAAACGACCTCACACGCCTAATACACATCAGCTGGTGGGTCTAATATACATTCACAAATATGGTGATGATATTTATACAATTATTACAGTATTGCATAAGAGTAAATCTTCTATTTTTTTGGGGTGAATAAAAATTCATTATATGAATAAAAATCAAAATGGAATTTATTTGTAAAGCCTCAAAACATAACTAATGAACAGAGGAAATGTTAGTTTAGTGCCAGGAATGCCTACATTGTTCATTCTGGACCCTATTTTGAAATTGGAATATTTTGAACTTTGTGTTAAATTGGCCAAATTAACAATTTCCGATCACTTTATTTTGTAGTTGAAACAGTTGACTTAGCGATTTCTTGTGCTCAATCGATAGAATAGAAGTATTACTAGTGAAATAGCTAAGAATTTGGTTGACTGGAATAATGTAATTGGCCTAAAATCGGAGTCAAAGTCGGCAAAATCGCCGATTCGTAAATATCGCTGACACAACAAAATTCGCGAGAGCATAATTTCGTCAATTTTCCACCAAATTTCGTACTTTTTGTTTTATTACCTTCACAAAAAGATTCTCTACGATTTCATAAGAAAAAATAACAAATTTTTTTTTTGAAAATTCTTGGACACTGGTGCGTGACTCCAGATTTGGGCCTTGGACCCTGAAAGGGTTATTAAGTGTTAATCACCTAACCAGCAACTCAAAAAATCCCAAATAATTTACGATTGTTCAATTAAACATTATTTCAAACTTAAAACTGTTTCTATTTCATTATTGTAATGTGTGCTAAATTGTAATACTGTTATTTTTTATACATGTACACCTACCATCCAACTTACGACCTGCTCAACATACGTCCACTGGACTTACGACCGTGCATCTGGCAGCTGGGCTGGGCCAGCTGATGCACACCACTGTACAATATTTGACAATACTCGCGGCGGCAATGCGTCATGCAGGCAGCCTCAGTTTGAGTAACCCTGTCCTATCAGCAGCATCATACTATATTAACTGTACTAACTGGACAGTAAATTTCACCATGGCCCCTAAGATGAAGTCTGAATCTTGCACTGGAGATTGTGGCAAGAAAGGCTCTTACTCTTGAACTCTCTATTTGTTTTCACTGTTGCACATAAACCTGTCTGTATCTGTCTGCCTATATATCTGTGTATCTCTGTGTGTCTGTTTATCTGTCTGTCTACCTGTGTGTCTGTCTACCTGTGTCTATGTCTACCTGTGTGTCTGTCTTTCTGTCTACCTGTGTGTGTGTCTACTTGTGTGTGTGTTTGTCTGTCTACCTGTGTGTTTGTCTGTCTACCTGTGTGTCTGTCTGTCTGCCTGATTGTCTGTCTACCTGTGTCTGTCTTTGTCTACTTGTCTGTCTCAGAGCCACTCATTAAGAGTGTAATTGGTCTTGAAGATGCCATATTAATAATAACACAATAATAATCACTCAGGCGCATTAAATATGTATAAAACATTGATATAGACATTTTGCTTAATCCATCTATGATTTCTTTTTCAAAATTATATAATAAATATGCTACATAACATATAAACATATAAATGAACAAATATGAGATGTTTTTCTGATTGGCTTGACAGAGTGAACAGGAACCATTCGTATCCGGGCTGGTAACAACAACAACGTTTGTTTACATAACTCGCCAACCTTCTACACACTCATTCGTTTATTCATTTAATATTGTTTACTCACCTCTCACTCTACATGAAGACTACAGATATTTTAAGGTAAGTAATGAGTGGACACGATTATTATATTATAGTTTAATAATAATAATAATATTATTAGTATATACGTATTATTGTAATAATAATAATAATAATAATTATTATTATTATTATTATTAATTTAGAGCACTGGAGCACAGATCCACTGTATAGCACTTTGTCTGGATTATTTGGGTTATCCTAGGTAATTTATACTATGTATGATAACTTTACTTACATGTACCTGAGAGAGAGAGAGAGAGAGAGAGAGAGAGAGAGAGAGAGAGAGAGAGAGAGAGAGAGAGAGAGAGAGAGAGAGAGAGAGAGAGAGAGAGAGAGAGAGAGAGAGAGAGAGAGAGAGAGAGAGAGAGAGAGAGAGCCAGAGAGAGAGAGCCAGAGAGAGAGAGCCAGAGAGAGAGAGCCAGAGAGAGAGAGCCAGAGAGAGAGAGACAGAGAGAGAGAGCCAGAGAGAGAGAGCCAGAGAGAGAGAGCCAGAGAGAGCCAGAGAGAGAGAGAGAGAGAGAGAGAGAGAGAGAGAGAGAGAGAGAGAGAGAGAGAGAGAGAGAGAGAGAGCCAGAGAGAGAGCCAGAGAGAGAGCCAGAGACAGCCACATTCAGTCAGCCAATCACCCACCCGGCCTCCCACCCACCCGGCCAGCCAGCCAGTTACGTATTACACATTTTTTTTCTGGCAGAATGACACTACCAGTGGTGTTCTCCCATTCCACTGTGTCAACAATACATAAAGATAACAGTAACATATGATACTGTATGCGATGTAAAATTTACAATACAGTTCACTACCATGTATACATTATATACAGTAAATAAATAATTAAAATATAACAATAGAAGTAAATTATGGTAAAAAGAATGAAATAATGATTGTACATTACATTACAGTACTATGTAGGTAATTTATATAGGAAAAATTTGACATTATGCCCTACCCAGTATGTCGGCAATTTTCAAAGGTTTGACTTACGTCCATTTTGACTTACGACCGGTTGGTCGGAACCAAGCTTGGTCGTAAGTCGGATGGTAGGTGTACTTCATCTCAACTATAAATTTGATTACTGTAAACCATTAGCTACCTCAATGTTGTAATAAGGAAAATAATGTATACATAATTAAAATTTACCACTCTTTCTAGTATTTAGTAGTGTGTAAGAATTAGGATTAGTCTGCCTGAAATGCCCCGGCATGCTAGTGGCTTTCTTTGTACCCATCAACACGCTTTATATGCAGTCACGCATTGTAACCAACGCAAAGAAATAAAACTGTGTGTCTCATATACTAATTTTCAAGAACAGTAGATGGAGATATTTGAGTAATGAATATGTTCACTTCAAGAACTGTCACTGTTTAATTTTTTTTTTTTATTTGCTGGCCATCTTCCGCCAAGGTAGAAAATTTCTCATGTACTGCATGAGAAATTTATGTTTTGTAGTGTCCACATTGATATTTCATGGGGAATTCCATAGATTCCTTTCATGAAACCTAAGTAAATGCAATCTATCCATTTCTTTCTTGAATAATTTCTGCAACTGTTGTAATTGCTAAATAGAGTTGATGCAAAGGATATTGCTGATAGCAAACTGAATTATTTGACAATTAACATGTTTTTACTCTCCAAATGCTTTATGCACCCTTCTTTAATTGCTCATTTAATTACATCATTTACTACCTTTTTAAATTAAGTATTGGCACAATGTGTACCATTTTCTGTTTGTTTGCTACTTTACTTACTTTTACTATTATTATAATCAAAAGGAAGCACTAAACCTACCAGGGTCATACAGTACTTACTTTTAGCGAGTCCCAAAAAATTTATAATGGAGGTACATTAACTCTTTACATTTTTTAAAACACCCGTGAAGTTATCTTTTCTAGTTCTAACGACGTTTTTCTTGTCAGCATCCAGAAGAAGCTATTTTAATTCCTTTTTGAATGCTTCTCCCTTTTAATATCTCAACCAAGTGGTTTGGGTTTCCAAGCCACTGCCTCTGTGTCCTCTTCTACTAGCAAACTCTGGAACTTGGTATTTAGTGACCACCTTTTATTGTCCTTGATTCTTTGTAGTTTTTTTTTTATATATAATTAGATTGTTGAGGCAGAATGCAAATGGCACCTCTGTTAAAAACTTTTCCTGTACAGAACTTGGCTTTATTTCCTTCATTTAAGAAATTGAAGGATAAAATTA
Organism: Cherax quadricarinatus; assembly: GCF_038502225.1. Classification (NCBI taxonomy): domain Eukaryota; kingdom Metazoa; phylum Arthropoda; class Malacostraca; order Decapoda; family Parastacidae; genus Cherax; species Cherax quadricarinatus. Next base: position 71,425,957 of record NC_091296.1, on the reverse strand, counting down.
TAATCATATTTGTGGCCAGAAAGTCAATTCTCATCTTGTTGGCCACACTGGATGTCAAACTGCATTGGTATCCACATACACATATCTCACATATATGCAAGACTTCTCTCATCTTTCTAAGCCTCTGCAATAGTTACTGCCTGCTGTGTTGCTGGGTATAGTAATCAGTCTCATATTAACCCTTTCAGGGTTTCGGACGTACTAGTACGGCTTACGCACCAGGGTTTTTGACGTACTAGTAGTATGCCTAAATTCTAGCGCCCTCAAATCTAGCGAGAGAAAGCTGGTAGGCTTACACATGAAAGAATGGGTCTATGTGTCAGTGTGCACAGTATAAAAAAAATCCTGCAGCACACAGTGCGAAACGAGAAAAAAAACTTTGACCGTGTTTTTGGATTAAAACAGCAACTTTGCACTGTATTTTCGTATGGTATTTATTGTTGTATTCTAGTTTTCCTGGTCTCATTTTATAGAATGGAAGACATATTACAGAAATTGAGATGATTTTGTCTGGTTTTACAACGAAAAGTACCTTGAAATTGAGCACAAAGTAGCAGAAACGTTCGATTTTTACCAAAGTTCAAAAGTAAACAAATCATGCTATGCGTCAAATACATGTCAACTGCTGAGTCTAATATTCTTTCACAAGTGTGCTTATATTATTTATACCATTTCTACACTAGTACAGTAGTCTGCATAACAGTAAATCTTCTATTTTTCGTGAGAAGAAAAATTCAAAGTGGAAAGCAAAAGAATGTAAGAGGGGCCTGGGGACATGACTAATGAACAGAGGAAATGTTATTTTAGAGCCAGGAATGTGTGCATTGTTCATTCTGGACCCTATCTGGAAATTGGCATCTTTTGATCAAAAATTTGTGTGAAATTGGCAAAATTGCTAAATTCTGACCACTTTATTGGATAGTTGAAATCGGTAAATGGGTGGTTTCTTGTACTCATTCGATAGAAAAAATGGAGTTCTAGCGAAATAGTTATGATTTTTGTTGACTAGTACACTGGAATTGGCTGAAAGTAGGGCTCAAAGTGGGCAAAATCACCGATGCGTAAACATCATCGAGACCGCTAACTTCGCGAGAGCATAATTCCGTAAGTTTTCCACCAAATTTCATACTTTTGGTGTCATTATGATCGGGAAAAGATTCTCTATCTTTCCATAAGAAAATATTTTTTTTTTTTTAAATTTGGCAACCCGAAGAACAAGTCTCGGAGAGGGCCTGGCGACCCTGAAAGGGTAAAGTCAAATTTAACATTCTTCAGGCTTCCCAAGAATTTCTGAAGATGAAAACTGAGTATCTCAGAAAAATTTCCTAAATGCTGAGAGGATTTTGATCCAATGATTTAGGGCTATCCTCCCTTTCCTCAGATTAATCCTGATTACTCTCCATTCCCCAGGTCTTGTATGACCTTTAACCCCTTGACTGTCACAACCCCAAATCTTGAGGTGTCTCCTGGTGTCGCAAAATTTCAAAAAAAAAAAAAAAAATAAATAAATAAATAAATAAATAAAAAAAAATTCTTATGAAATGATAAAGAATCTTTTCCCGATTGTAATGACACCAAAAGAATGAAATTTGATGGAAAACTGACGGAATTATGCTCTCGCAAAGTTAGCAACCTCGGCGATATTTACAAATCGACAATTTCGCCAACTATGAGAACTATTTTTGGCTAATTATTTTGTTCCAGTCGACAAAACTGATAGATATTTCTTTAGAACTCCATTTTTTCTATCGATTAAGTACAAGAAACTGCCCATTTACTGATTTCAACTACCCAATAACGTGGTCAGAAATTGGCAATTTGGCCAATTTCACGAAAATAAAAAAATATGACAATTTCAAAATAGGGTCCAGAATGAACAATGCAGACATTCCTGGCTCTAAAATAACATTTTCTTTGTTCATCAGTCATGTCTCCAGACCCCTCTGATAGTACTCTTTCTTTCTATTTTTAATTATTCAAACAAAAAATAGAAGATTTACTGTTTTGCAGACTACTGCAATATTGTAATAATTGTATAAATAATGTCAACCCATTCATGACTGCATGACTGCATATCAGAATGGCTACTTGGACATTTATTGGAAAATGACATCATCTGTTTAGTTTTGAACATCGGCAAAAATCAAACACTTCCCCTACTTTGAGCTCCATTTCAAGGTTCTTTTCATAGTAAAACCAATCAAAATCACCTCTATGTCTATAATATGTTTTCCATTCTATCAAATGAGACCAAGAAAACGAGAATACAACCATAAATACTATACGAAAATAGACCTCAAATTCGGCATTTTAACCCTTTGAGGGTCGACAGGCCCTCTCTGAGACTCATTCTCAGGGTCGGCTAAATTTAGAAAAAAAAAATCTTTTCTTATGAAAAGACAGAGAATCTTTTCCCGATCATAATGACACCAAAATTATGAAATTTGATGGAAAACTTACGGAATTATGCTCTCGCAAAGTTAGCAGTCTCGGCGATGTTTATGCATCGGCGATTTTGCCCCCTTTGAGCCCCATTTTCTGCCAATTCCACTGCACTAGTCAACAAAAAACATGAATATTTCGCTAGAACAACATTTTTTTCTATCGAATCAGTGCAAGAAACCATCCATTTACCAATTTCAACTATCCAGTAGAGTGGTCAGAATTTAGCAATTTTGCCAATTTCACACAAATTTCAAAAGATGTCAATTTCCGAATAGGGTCCAGAATAAACAAGAAAGACATTCCTGGCACTAAAATGACATTTCCTTTGTTCATTAGTCACGTCTCAAGGCCCCTCTTACATTCTTTTGTTTTCCACTTCGAATTTTTATTCTCACAAAAAATAGAAGATTTACTGTTATGCAGACTACTGCATTAGTGTAAAAAATGGTATAAATAATATTGGCGCACTTGCAAAAGAATATTAGACTCACCAGTTGATGTGTATTGGATGCTTGGCATGATTTGTTTACTTTTGAACTTTGGTAAAAATTGAACATTTCTGCAAATCTGAGCTCAATTTCAAGGTACTTTTCATTGTAAAACCAGTCAAAATCATCTCAATTTCTGTAATATGTCTTCCATTCTATAAAATGAGACCAGGAAAACTAGAATACAACAATAAATACCATACGAAAATACAGTGTAGTCGCTGTTTTATTCCAAAAAAACGGTCAAAGTTTTTTTTTTCTCATTATGCACTGTGTGCTGCAGGATTTTTTTTATACTGTGCACACTGACCACATAGACCCATTCTTTCATATGTAAGCTTACCAGCTTTCTCCCACTAGATTTGAGAGTGACAGTGGTCCCCTGCTTTTCGTAGTTCCTGGCAATCGTAAAATTCACCAATCATAGGGGTATTTTCGTATAAACATGGACTCGCTTTTCATAGGTTGACTCGCGAGTCGTAGTTCTCTCCGGGACGCGTACGCACGGCGTGAGCCAGAGCGGCAGCCAGTCTGGCATTGTTTACCAGTGAGCGAAGGTCCCCTCACGTGCTCCAGCGAAATATTTCATAATATTCCATTTATTTTAGTGCTTGCAAGTACTAAATAAGCTACCATGGCTCCAAAGAAAGCTCCTAGTGCCAAGCCTGTGGTAAAGAAGGTGAGAAATACGATTGAATTTAAGAAAACCATCATTGAACAATATGAAAGTGGTACAAGTGTGGCCGAACTGTCCAGGATGTATAAGAAACCCTACACAACCTTATGTTCCATAGTGGCCAAGAAAAATGAAATAAAGGATGCTGTTGTTGCAAAGGGAGTAACTATGCTGACAAAAATGAGATCACCAGTACTGGAAGAGGTTGAGAAGTTATTATTGGTGTGGATAAATGAGAAACAATTAGCAGGAGATACTCTTATGACTTCGTTTATTTGTGAAAAGGCTAGGCAGTTGCATGAAGATTTGGTAAAGAAATTGCCTGCAAATAGTGGTGAAGTGAGTGAATTTAAGGCCAGCAAAGGCTGGTTTGAGAGATTTAAGAACCGTACTGGCATACACAGTGTGGTAAGGCATGGTGAGGCTGCCAGTTCGGACCACAAGGCGGCTGAAAAATATGTGCATGAATTCCAGGAGTACATAAACAGTGAAGGACTGAAACCTGAACAAGTGTTCAATTGTGACGAAACAGGCCTCTTTTGGAAGAAAATGCCAAAGAGGACCTTCATTACACAAGAGGAAAAGGCAATGCCAGGACATAAGCCTATGAAAGACAGGCTGACGCTAATGTTCTGCGCTAATGCTAGTGGGGATTTCAAAGTGAAGCCATTACTAGTGTACCATTCTGAAAATCCCAGAGTGTTCAGGAAAAACAATGTTATGAAGAGTAAATTGTGTGTGTTTTGGAAATCTAATAGTAAGGCATGGGTCACGAGGGAAATTTTCGTCGAGTGGTTCAATGAAGTGTTTGGCCCTAGTGTGAAGGAGTATCTCCTGGAAAAGAAATTGGATCTCAAGTGCGTGCTAGTAATGGACAATGCACCTGCTCATCCTCCAAACTTGGATGACCTAATTTTCGAGGAGTTTGGGTTCATCACAGTAAAGTTCTTGCCCCCGAATACCACTCCTCTCCTCCAACCCATGGACCAGCAGGTTATTGCAAACTTTAAAAAACTCTACACAAAAGCAATGTTTCACAGGTGCTTGACTGTGACCACAGACACTCACTTGACCCTAAGGGAATTTTGGAGAGAACACTTCAGCATCCTCCACTGCATAACCCTTATAGGTATGGCTTGGGAGGGAGTGACTACCAGGACTTTGAACTCTGCCTGGAGAAAATTGTGGCCAGATTGTGTCGACAAGAGGGATTTTGAAGGATTTGGGACTGACCCTAATGAGCCTATGTCTGTTGTAAAATCAATTGTGGCACTGGGGAGTTCCATGGGGTTGGATGTGAGTTTGGAGGATGTGGAAGAATTGGTGGAAGACCACAATGAAGAGCTCACCACTGAGGAGCTGCAAGAGCTTCAGCAGGAAGAGCAACACATCGCAGCTCAGAATCTTGCTGCAGAGGAGGAGGAAGAGAGATGGAAGAAGGTGCCTTCTTCAGAAATTAAAGAGATTTTTACTATGTGGGGTAAGATGGAAAGCTTTATGGAGAAACATCACCCTAACAAGGTTGTTGCGAGCCAGGTTGGCAACATGTACAGTGACAAAGTCTTGGGCCATTTTAGGGAAGTGTTAAAGAGATGCCAGAAACAGAGCTCTCTCCACAGTTATTTTGTGAGACAGGACTCCAGTGACTCTCAAGGTGGTCCTAGTGGCATTAAGAAACAGAGAAGAGAAGCAACCCCAGAAAAGCAAATGGTACCTGAGGTGTTGATGGAAGGGGATTCCCCTTCCAAACTATAAACAATCCACTCTCTCTCCTCCTCCAGTCTCCCATACACTAAGAAGAATCTCCAATAAAGGTAAGTGTTATGCTGTTAATGTTTCATTCATCATTTCCCATTGTATTGTTTATGTACTACATGTATATTTCATGTTAAAAATTTTTTTGTTTTAATACTTCTGGGTGTCAGGAACGGATTAATTGTATTTACATTATTTCTTATGGGGAAAATTGATTCGTAAATCGTAAATTTTGTTTATAGTAACGGCTCCAGGAACGGATTAATTACGAACAACGAGGGACCACTGTATACTCGGCGATGTTTACGGATCGGCGATTTTGCCCACTTTGAGCCCCATTTTCGGCCAATTTCACTGTACTAGTCGACAAAAAACATGAATATTTCGCTAGAACTCCATTTTTTCTATCGAATGGGTGCAAGAAACCACCAATTTATAAATTCAACTATCCAGTACAGTGGTCAGAATTTAGCAATTTTGCCAATTTCACACAAATTTCAAAAGATGCCAATTTCGGAATAGGGTCCAGAATAAACAAGAAAGACATTCCTGGCACTAAAATGACATTTCCTCTAGTCATTAGTCACGTCTCAAGGCCCCTCTTATATTCTTTTGCTTTCCACTTTGAATTTTTATTCTCACAAAAAATATAAGATTTACTGTTATGCAGACTACTGCATTAGTGTAAAAAATGGTATAAATATTATTGGTGCACTTGTGAAAGAATATTAGACTCACCAGTTGACGTGTATTGCACGCTTGGCACGATTTGTTTACTTTTGAAGTTTGGTAAAAATCGAACATTTCTGCTACTTTGAGCTCAATTTCAAGGCACCTTTCATTGTAAAACCAGTCAAAATTATCTCAATTTCAGTAATATGTCTTCCATTCTATAAAATGAGACCAAGAAAACTAGAATACAACAATAAATACCATACGAAAATACACTGCAAAGTCGCTGATTTATTAAAAAAAAATGGAAAAAGTTTTTTTTTTCTCATTATGCACTGTGTGCTGCAGGATTTTTTTTAGACTGTGCACACTGACCACATAGACCCATTCTTTCATATGAAGGCCTACCAGCTTTCTCCCACTAGATTTGAGGTCGCTAGAATTTATGAGTACTAGTACGTCAAAAACCCCTACGCGTAAGACGTACTAGTACGACGAAAACCCTCAAAGGGTTAAATGATATGGATGATGATAATAATAATAATAATAATAATGGTAATAATGAACAAATACAGTGGACTGTGTAGCGAACATTTAATATTACATTAACTAATACTGTATTTTTTAACACACTGGCCCTCTCCCACTGAGGTTGGGTGATCCAAAAAAGAAACACTTTCACTAGCATAATATGATGGCTGTAAGTGTAGCTCAAGGAGGAGGATATATGGTTAGTCAAACCTTTACATCAGCTGACAGGCAGAGAGAGAAATATTTATAAAGTTCCATATTTATTGATGGGTACAGTAGGGCCCCACTTATAAGGCAGATTAGGTTCCCGGCTGCCACTGTAAAGCAGAATGTCATTTTTTCACTTATAAATGCATATAAATGCCAGATAACACATTTACACTAACATAAATTAACAGTATAACTAGGCATTAAAAAACAATAAAAGTAAAATACATACACAATACACTCATTACTACCTTAAAATATTTGTAGTCTTAATGTAGGGCGAGAGGTGAGTAGTATTTAATGTAGGAAGTCAGGTGTGGTAGCTCCCACACCAGCTACCATACCTACACAAAATATACAACTTAAATTTAAAACGCCCTAGAGTAATTATTATTACCATCGGCATACCTTGTTCACTGAGTTTAATCATTTCTAACAGCCACCCTTAGATGCCATTGCAAACGAGAGAGGAGGAGAGAGACGCCGAGAATGTAAATAAAGAGACGAACGTGTAAGGGAAGTTGCTCAGTAAGGCAACACACACATTAATACAGTGGACCCCCACATAACGATTACCTCCGAATGCGACCAATTATGTAAGTGTATTTATGTAAGTGCGTTTGTACGTGTATGTTAGGGGGTCTGAAATGGACTAATCTGCTTCACAATATTCCTTATGGGAACAAATTCGGTCAGTACTGGCACCTGAACATACTTCCGGAGTGAAAAAATATCGTTAACCGGGGGTCCACTGTACCTGTCCACTTTTGGTTCATAAAGTTCATTTGCATGAATTGGTGAAGCATTTACCCCACAATAGAAACACTTACACTGTGTACATGTTGTCTTTACGTTAGTGCTGTAGAATAAATAAATAGCTACAGGTGAGGGTAAACGAAAAGAATAATTTTTTCTACAGTTACCCCAGTAATACTATAGTGTACACATTTTCTTTGGTGTTGGACTAAAGAAAACGTAATTCTTGCTGGCACTCTGACAAGCTTCCCGGCTTCCATATTTCATGTTTATGTCAAATTTATTCTACTGTGGGTGTATCATGTTTATATATGTATACTATTATTTCTGTTGCAATTACAGTCTTAAGCAATAAAAACAACACAATACATCACGACAATGAACTACAATTATATATTCACTTTTATTTTTGTAAGATCTGGAGGTCTAAAACAAAGTTGTTTGAGAGGGAAGCTCGCATCCTGAATTTTTGATCATATCCAGAAACAAAAAAATCAACTGACTGCTTGTATCCTGAAAAACTCGCATGGTGGGGCACTCGTAAGCTGAGGTACCACTGCACAGTGAACCCCCGGATTACGTTGTCGTCAGATTTCGTAATATTTGGAATAACGTTTTTTCATCAAAATATTGGCTCAGTGAGCGTCACTGAACCCGGTAATAGTCATTCGTCCCGAGTGCTTCCACACGGCAACAGCGGCCCGACACTCAGTGTGCCACTGTTCATCAGCCAGTGAGCATGATCCCATGCGCTCATATATATTTTTTTGTATTATTCCATTCTTTTTAGTACTTGCAGCAACTGCAAACACTAAATACCTCCTCCTCTGAGTTTTCACCCAGGAAAATACTAGCGATATTCCTGAAATAATAGATTATGTAGAACAGGATAATAAACTATGCACGACTGCAGTAACTAGTGATATGATCCTCAGACAAATAGAGAAACTAAAAACCTAACAAATCCCCAGGTCCTGATGAACTGTTTGCAAGGGTGTTCAAGGAATGTAAAGAGGAACTTAGCATAACTTTGGCTAATCTTTTTAACATATCACTACAAACTGGCATAGTGCCTGATAAGTGGAAAATAGCAAATGTAATACCTATTTACAAGGCAGGTGACAGGTCCTTGGCTTCGAACTAAAGACCAATAAGCCTTACCTCCATAGTGGGAAAATTTATGGAATCAATAATTGCAGAAGGAATTCATAGCCATCTTGATCGACACAGATTGATTAATGAATCTCAACATGGTTTTACAAAGGGGCATTCCTGTCTTACGAATTTACTAACTTTTTTCACCAAGGTGTTTGAGGAGGTAGATCATGGTAATGAATATGATATTGTGTATATGGACTTCAGTAAGGTTTTCGATAGAGTTCCACACCAGAGGCTATTGAGGAAACTTAACGCACACGGAATAGGAGGAGAAATTTTTTTCCTGGGTAGAGGCATGGCTCACAAACAGGCAGCAGTGTGTTTGCATAAATGGGGAGAAATCAGAATGGGGGCACGTCACAAGCGGTGTTCCTTAGGAGTCAGTGTTGGGCCCGTTGTTGTTCACAATTTACATAAACGACATAAATGAGGGAATAAATAGCGACATAAGCAAATTTGCTGATGACACCAAAATAGGCCGGGAAATTCATTCTAATGAGGACACTAGAGCACTCCAGGATGATCTGAATAGACTGATGCAATGGTCAGAGAAGTGGCAGATGCAGTTTAATATTGACAAATGAGGTGAGGGCCTGGGTTCGACGGTGAGGGCCTGGGTTTGATTCCCAGCCAGAGTAGAAACATTGGACGTGTTTCTTTCCACCTGTTGTCTATGTTCCCCATCAGTAAAATGGGTACCTGGGTGTTAGTCGACTGGTGTGGGTCGCATCCTGGGACACTGACCTAAGGAGGCCTGGTCACAGACCGGGCCGCGGGGGCGTTGACCCCCGGAACTCTCTCCAGGTAAACTCTCCAGGTAATGCAAAGTTCTAAATGTTGGACAGGTAAATAACCATGCCATAAATAAACTAAATAATGTAGATCTTAATACTACTGATTACGAAATGGATTTAGGAGTTCTGGTTAGCAGTAATCTAAAACCAAGACAACAGTGCATTAGTATTTGCAATAAAGCTAACAGAATTCTTGACTTCATATCTAGAAGTATAAATAATAGAAGTCCTCAGGTTTTTCTTCAACTCTATATATCCTTGGTTAGGCCTCATTTAGACCATGCTGCTCAGTTCTGGTCACCGTATTACAGAATGGATATAAATGCTCTGGAAAACGTACAGAGGAGGATGACAAAGGTGATCCCATGTATCAGAAATCTTCCCTATGAGGATAGACTGAAGGCCCTGAATCTGCACTCTCTCGAAAAGCGTAGAATTAGGGGGGATATGATTGAGGTGTATAAATGGAAAACAGGAATAAATAAAGGGGATGTAAATAGCGTGCTGAAAATTTCCAGCCAAGACAGGACTTGCAGCAATGGTTTCAAGTTGGAAAAATTCAGATTCAGGAAGGATATAGGAAAGCATTGGTTTGGTTATAGAGTTGTGGATGAGTGGAACAAACTCCCGAGTACAGTTATTCAGGATAAAATGATGTGTAGTTTTAAAAATAGGTTAGATAAATACATGAGTGGGTGTGGGTGGGTGAGAGTTGGACTTGACTAGCTTGTGCTGCTGGATCTGGTGCCGTGCTCCTTCCTTGAGTGGAGGTGACCAGACTGAGTGGGTCATTGGGCTAATCCAGGAAGGGGGGGGGGTCATTGGGCTAATCCGGGAAAGGGGGGGGTCATTGGGTTAATCCGGTGGGGAGACATGGACCTGCTCCGCATGGGTCAGTAGGCCTGTCGCAGTGTTCCTTCTTTCTTATGTTATGTAAATAAGCCACCATGGGCCCAAAGAAAGTTCCTAGTGCCAGCCAGCCCTTTGGTAAGCGCTGAGAGAGAAGAGAGAATGTGCCTTCAGTGATTCTGCAATATATACGATACTAAAGCAGGAGGAGTCGATAAAGGCTATAGCACCAGCCAACAATAAAGTGTAGCATTAACAGTGTAGCAAGTAAGTTAAGCGATTAATTGATAGAAAAAGGACAGTACGAAACTGACTCCTCCATTGTTGTTGGAGTTATACAGGGCTACTGACTTAACACCACCACCTCTGCTGCCTCTTGCTGCCGCCTTCACCACCACTATGTAAGGCTTATCTTTCAGTGGCCCTTATACACCCAACAACAAACAACACACACCACCACTCGTGACATTCTTAATGGCATATTTTATTCATTCTAGAGTATACATCATATTTCTTTCTTATTAATATTGTTTATGTCATATTAGATGAATTGTTCTAGATAAATAAGCCCTAGAGGTGATATTAGTGTCATATTGAAGGACTATTCCTAACACACGCCAGAAACAGACCTCTCTGGAACACTTTTTTGAGCGACAGGGGTCCAGTGACTTTCAAGCTGGTCCTAGTGGCATTAAAAAACAAAGAAGGGAAGTAACCCAAGATAAGGACTTGGTACCTGAAGTCTTTATGGAAGGGGATTCCCCTTCCAAACAATTGTAAACTCCTCCATCCTCTCCCCTCCTCCTGTCTTCCATACATCACCATGTCTTCAATAAAGGTAAGTGTCAAGTTATTATTGTTTTATTCTTCCTGTATCATTGTTTTTCTGTCTAGGTAAATGTATATTTCATGTAGAAAACATTTTTTTTTAATACTTTTGGATGTCTGAAATGGATTAATTGGATTTACATTATTTCTTAAGGGGAAAATTAATTCGGAAATTGTCAGATTCGGGTTTAATCACACTCTCTCTGGAGAGGATTAATTATGAAAACCAGGGGTCTACTGTATATGGTTTTAAATTAATATGAATAAATTTTAGAAGAAAATATTACTAATTTTAAGTACTGTACAGTATTTCTTCATCCTATTTTTTTTAGCACTGCCATCTCCCACCAAGGTAAGGCTCCCCTCCCACCCCACCCCAAAAAATCAATATCACTCATTCATTAAATGATATTCCACAAATGCCCAAACATTACAATTCAAATGACCCTCTGAACTGCAACATCCTCACCAATTCTCCAGAGTGCAGGAACTATACTTCCCACCTTTCATTAGGCATGACAGTGTTTATCTGTTGTACACCTGTGCAGTTATTGTATCACTGATGGTTGTAGCACAGTTGTACATGATTACACCAATTCCTTAGTAGACTTTGAGGAGCTTGTCAAAACCGAGTACAAGGCCTGGTCTCAGACTGGGCAGCGGGGGCGTTGACCCCTGAGACACTCTCCAGGTATGCGAAATTATGCAATGACTGACACCTAAAGTCAATACCTGACCAGCCGGGCTGTGGTTCATATGTTAGTTTGCATGCAGCCAGCAGAAACTGCCTGGCTGATCAGGCCCTGATCCACCATGAAGTCTGGTCATGGTTCAGGCCTTGGGGGCACTGACCCCTGAAATCCCCCTCCAGGTATAGGACTTGAGTCAGGCTAATCAGTGCCCTTGAATCCCTTCATAAATGTTACCTTACTTACACTCCAACAGTACATAAAACCATAAAAAGCCCTCATCTCCAATCATTCATTTCTAAACTTTTGATCATCTTATTCTGTTCTATCCTCTAAATACCCAAACCAATACTCAACAATCTCTCCTAAGGCCCTTGAATTTTGTTTTTGGTAGCTCCACATCATCTTCTAATTTCTATGCTCTGCACACTCTACATTGTTCTAAAACATGACATCTACTGCCTTCATCCTCCTTGCTGCAACATTTAAAGCCCATGCCTCACACCCATATAAAAATGTTAGTACCAAAATACTCTGGTACATTCCCCTTTTTTGCCTCAATAGATAAACCTGTTTTTGTTCATAGATACCTCAACTCACCACCTACCTTTTTCACCTTGTCTATTCTTGTGGCTCACCTCATCTTGCAAAGACCCATCTGCTGACATGTGCACTCAAAAAATACCTCAATACATTCACTTCCTCCATACTTCCTCTTAAATCTGATAACATGTATTTCAATGTCTAGACGTCTCACTCTCATCACTTTACTCTTCTCAATTTTCACGTTTAATTTCCTTCTTTTACACACCCTCCCAAATTCCTCCACCAACCTTTTCAACTCAGAAGCTCCCAAAATTAAAACTGTTCATGGAAAAGAGAAACTGTGACAGCTCCTATCTGTATCACATTCACTTTACTTCAATCCCGCATCTCTGCCCAACACTCCAGCACTCCTTTGACAACTCCACATGTGTCATGTTACCATGGTTGTTCATCAGCCATAGTAAGATGACACATCTCTGTCTAAGGTCTACTTGTACTGGGAATAGGTAGTAGTAAACTACTACTACTACTATTACTAAACTATTACTACTATAGGTAGTAAACTACTACCTATTCCATACATTTGCAACATCTGCCAAATTACTCCCATACCATATCAAATGCTTTTACTAAATCCATAAATGTGACAGTTTCTTACCTTTATATTCTTCATTGAAAGGCTTTGTCTACACATTCCACTCTTCCAACTACTAACAAAAGAAAAACCAAAATCTGTTATTCCTTAGAGCTGATAGAGCATAAATATTGACGTCATAACATGATAATATAGCATTGTGAAGGCCCAAGTACAATATTTGCCACTGACTCAGGTTTGTTACCAAGCCCTAAATAATACATTGGTATGCATCAAGTCTGTAGGCTTTCAGGTCCTCTCTAGTGTAAGGAGAGAGAGTGTTCATCCAGTAATGATATAAATCATGAGTTCGATATGCTTATCAATACAAGTTTGTGAGGAGTGACATCAAAGCTGACAGTAAGCTGATTTTAGTCAAATTATTGATATGTTGATAATTCTACCAACATTAATACAAATTACTGATAAACCTAAATATGTTGACATGGTAAAGCACATAAATACTAAGGAGTGTGATAAAATGAATCAAAGTGAATTTATTTGGAAAAAAAAAAAAAAAAATAAAAAATAAAAAAGTCTAAAATACAATCAGTATTTTTTCACAAATTTTATTTCTGAATTAAGATATTTTTTCCTCTTAGCCTCATTTAACCCTTTAAGGGACGCCAGGCCCTCCCAGAGATTTGTTCTCAGGGTCGCCAAAAAAAAAAAAAAAAAAAATATGAAAAGATAGAGAAACTTTTCCCGATCATAATGACACCAAAAGTATGAAATTTGATGGAAAACTTACGGAATTATGCTCTCACGAAGTTAGCGGTCTCAACGATGTTTATGCATCGGCGATTTTGCCCACTTTGAGCCCTATTTTCAGCCAATTCCAGTGTACTAGTCGACAAAAATCATAACTATTTTGCTAGAACTCCATTTTTTCTATCGAATGAGTACAAGAAACCACCCATTTACCGATTTCAACTATCCAATAAAGTGGTCAGAATTTAGCAGTTTTGCTAATTTCACACAAATTTCGAAAGATGCCAATTTCCAAATAGGGTCCAGAATAAACAAGAAAGACATTCCTGGCACTAAAATAACATTTCCTCTGTTCATTAGTCATGTCCCCAGGCCCCTCTTACATTCTTTTGCTTTCCACTTTGATTTTTTCTCACAAAAAAATAAAATTTACTGTTATGCAGACTGCTGCATTAGTGTATAAATGGTATAAATAATATCGGCGCACTTGTGAAAGAATATTAGACTCGCCAGTTGACGTGTACTGGACGCTTAGAATGATTTGTTTACTTTTGAACTTTGGTAAAAATCGAACATTTCTGCTAATCTGAGCTCAATTTCAAGATACTTTTCATTGTAAAACCAGTCAAAATCATCTCAATTTCTGTAATATGTCTTCCAGTCTATACAATGAGACCAAGAAAACTAGAATACAACAATAAATACCATACGAAAATACAGTGCAAAGTCGCTATTTTAAACCAAAAAACACGGTCAAAGTTTTTTTTTTCTCATTACGCACTGTGTGCTGCAGGATTTTTTTTATACTGCGCACACTGACCACATAGACCCATTCTTTCATATGTAGGCCTACCAGCTTTCTCTTGCTAGATTTGAGGGCGCTAGAATTTATGCGTACTAGTGCGTCAAAAAACCTGAGGCATAAGCCGTACTAGTACGGCTGAAACCCCAAAAGAGTTAATATATAATTTGCAATATGTGAATATACTTTACAAGAGGATAAGGGAAACAGGAATTAGTACCATTTTTCATTTAATTTGTATTCTAATTTTTTGCTGTTTTTTTTTTTTTTTTTTTTTTTTTTTGGATAACCCAAAGCTTTGAGTTACCTCTGATCAAGCAAAACTTCTGTTTTAACCCTTTCACTGTTTCTGCTGTATATATACGTCTTACAAGCCAGTGTTTCTGACGTATTAATACGCCTAAATTCTAACGGCTTTAAATCTTGCGGGAGAAAACTGGTAGGCCTACATGTGAGAGAATGGCTGTGTGTGGCCAGTGTGCGCAGTATAAAAAAAAAAATCCTGCAGCATGCAATGCATGAGAGAGAAAAACCCCAACCATGTTTTTGGATTAAAACACCAACTTTGAGGTGTATTTTCATATAGCATATATGGTTGTATTCTCGTTTTCTTGGTCTCATTTGATAGAATAGAAGAAATATTATAGAAATAGAGATAATTTTGATTAGTTTCACGATGAAAAGGAACTTGAAATTGAGCTCAAAGTAGCCAAAATGTTCGATTTTTGCCAATGTTCAGGAGTAAACAAATCACTCCACGCGTCCAATACACGTCAACTGGTGCATCTAATATTCTTTCACAAGTGTACTGATATTATATATACCATTTTTTACAATAATATAGTAGTCTGCATAACAGTAAAACTTCTATTTTTTTGTGTGAATTATAATTCAAAATAGAAAGCAAGAGTAATACAAGAGGAGCCTGCAGATGTGACTAATGAACAGAGAAAATGATTTCAGTGCCAGGAATGTTTGTATTGTTTATTCTGGACCCTATTTTGAAATTGGCATCTTTTTTAATTTGTGTGAAATTGGCCAAATTGCCAATTTCTGACAACTTTATTGGGTAGTTGAAATGGGTAAATGGGCAGTTTCTTGTACTCAACTGATAGAACAAATGGAGTTCTAAAGAAATAGCTATGAGTTTGGTTGACTGGAACAATGGAATTGGCCTAAAATAGGGCTCAAAGTGGGCGAAATCGCTGATGCATATATATCGCCGACATCACTAATTTTGTGAGAGGGCAATTCCATAAGTTTTCCATCAAGTTTCGTACTTATGGTGTCAATACCATCGGGAAAAGATTCTCTATCACTTCATAAGTTTTTTTTTTTCCAATACAGTAGGGAACCACTTACACAGCAGGTTAGGTTCCAGGCTACTGCTGGAAAGCAGACATCGCCGGAAAGCAGAACGCCATTTTTTTCCACTTATAAATGCATATAAATGCTAGATAGCAAGTTTACACTAACATATATTAAGTTAGCAATAGAATTAGGCATTAAAACAACAAAAAAGTAAAATACACACACAGTACACTCATTATTTATTTATTTATTTGGGATATTGGCAGTTTGGAGGGATATGTTGTGTATCTTTATATGTATATGCTTCTAAACTGTTGTATTCTGAGCACCTCTGCAAAAGCAGTGATAATGTGTGAGTGTGGTGAAAGTGTTGAATGATGATGAAAGTATTTTCTTTTTGGGGATTTTCTTTCTTTTTTGGGTCACCCTGCCTCGGTGGGAGACTGCCGACTTGTTGAAAAAAAAAAAAAAAATCATAGTCTTAATGTAGGGCAAAAGGTGAGTAGTATTTACTCTAAGAAGTTAGGTGTGGCAGCCCTCCTGGTCACCCCACCCACATATAATATACTACGACGATGCTTAACCTTTTCAGGGTCCAGAGGCCAAATTTCAAAGTGTGCACCAGGGTCCAAGAATTTTCAAAAAATAATTTTTTTATTTTTTCTTATGAAATGGTAGAGAATCTTTTTCTGAAGGTAATAAAACAAAAAGTACGAAATTTGATGAAAAATTGACAAAATTATGCTCTCGCGAATTTTCATGTGTCGGCGATATTTACGCATCGGTGATTATGCCGAATTTGACTCCCATTTTAGGCCAATTATAGTATTCCAGTCAACCAAATTCTTAGCTATTTCACTAGTATTACTTCTATTCAATCGATTGAGCACAAGAAATCGCCAAGTCAACTGTTTCAACAACAAAATAAAGTGATCAGAAATTGGTAATTTGGCCAATTTAATGCAAAGTTCAAAATATTCCAATTTCAAAGTAGGGTATGGAATAAACAATGCAGGCATTCCTGGCACTAAACTAACATTTCCTCTGTTCATTAGTTACATTTTCAGGCTTTACAAATGAATTCCATTTGATTTTTTATTCACATAATGAATTTTTATTTAAACCAAAAAATAGAAGATTTACTGTTATGCAATACTGTAATAATTGTATAAATAATATCACCACATTTGTGAATGTATATCAGACCCACCAGCTGTCATGTATTACACTTGTGAGGTCATTTGTTTACTCTTGAACATCGGCAAAAATTTAACATTTCTGCTACTTTGAGCTCAGTTTCAAGCCATTTCCAGTACTAAAACCAATCAAAATCATCTCTATTTCTGTAATATATCTTCCATTCTATCAAATGAGACCAAGAAATTGCAAATACAACTATAAAAAACATACAAAAAACACTGCAAAATCGCTGTTTTAAAAGAAAATTACGGTCTCAGTTTTTTTCTCATTATGCACTGTGTGCTGCAGGATTTGTTTTATGTGGTGCACACATACCACATAGATGTATTCTCTCATATCTAGGCCCAAATTTACTGCTCACAGCTTATCAGAGTGAGCTGAGCTCATGGCGTAGATCTACGGTTTGGACCCTGAACATAAAACCGTAGATCTATGGCACGAACCCTGAAAGGGTTAAAGCTCCATAGAGTGATAAAATGCATATACAGTACACTCATTACTTTCCTTAAAATATTTGTAGTCTTAATGTAGGGTGAAAGGTGAAAAGTATTTATTTGTAGAAAGTCGTGTGATAGGTAGGGTAGTGTAGGGAAGCCAGCCTAGCCATCCCACCCACTATGTATACAAAAAGACGATGTGTCTGGTTATGGTTCATGAGCATTCATACAAACACCTTACATTGTGTACAAGTTGTCTCCACAGTGGTACAGTAGAATAAATAAAGACCAACACTTCCATTCTCATGTATTTTGAGAAGGAATGATGCTCTGGCAAATTATTATTATTATTACAAGTGATTATTGTAAGTGAATTGCTATATATAGAGTGAAGGCACATGAAAGGAATATTTATCTGCAGTTATCCCCCAGTGTTTGACTAGAGAAAACGTAATTCTTCCGACACTCCTACAAAGCCTCTTTGTAAACAAATCTCATATTTATGTCTATTTTTATTCTGTGGGTGTATGTATAATGTTTATATGCTATGTAACGTGTTTCTTATATAATTTTGAAGAAAATATCATAGATGGATTAATGAAAATGTCTATATTAACATAAAATAAGACATTTAATGTGCCCAAGAGATATTATTATTACGTAGTACATATTACTATGGCATCATGAGTAGAGAGACTTAGTGATTTTAATGTGTACCTGCACGCCATCACAGTGTTTAAGTATATTTAGGTACAGGTACACATAAGCATAATTATCAGAGTACATATAAAATAAAATACATATAAAATAGGGGGATAAGTCTGCTGAGTATACCTGGTAAAGTGTATGGTAGAGTTATTATTGAAAGAATTAAGAGTAAGACGGAGAATAGGATAGCAGATGAACAAGGAGGCTTTAGGAAAGGTAGGGGGTGTGTGGACCAGGTGTTTACAGTGAAACATATAAGTGAACAGTATTTAGATAAGGCTAAAGAGGTCTTTGTGGCATTTATGGATTTGGAAAAGGCGTATGACAGGGTGGATAGGGGGGCAATGTGGCAGATGTTGCAAGTGTATGGTGTAGGAGGTAGGTTACTGAAAGCAGTGAAGAGTTTTTACGAGGATAGTGAGGCTCAAGTTAGAGTATGTAGGAAAGAGGGAAATTATTTCCCAGTAAAAGTAGGCCTTAGACAAGGATGTGTGATGTCACCGTGGTTGTTTAATATATTTATAGATGGGGATGTAAGAGAAGTAAATGCGAGGGTCTTGACAAGAGGTGTGGAGTTAAAAGATAAAGAATCACACACAAAGTGGGAGTTGTCACAGCTGCTCTTTGCTGATGACACTGTGCTCTTGGGAGATTCTGAAGAGAAGTTGCAGAGATTGGTGGATGAATTTGGTAGGGTGTGCAAAAGAAGAAAATTAAAGGTGAATACAGGAAAGAGTAAGGTTATGAGGATAACAAAAAGATTAGGTGATGAAAGATTGAATATCAGATTGGAGGGAGAGAGTATGGAGGAGGTGAATGTATTCAGATATTTGGGAGTGGACATGTCAGCGGATGGGTCTATGAAAGATGAGGTGAATCATAGAATTGATGAGGGAAAAAGAGTGAGTGGTGCACTTAGGAGTCTGTGGAGACAAAGAACTTTGTCCTTGGAGGCAAAGAGGGGAATGTATGAGAGTATAGTTTTACCAACGCTCTTATATGGGTATGAAGCATGGGTGATGAATGTTGCAGCGAGGAGAAGGCTGGAGGGAGTGGAGATGTCATGTCTGAGGGCAATGTGTGGTGTGAATATAATGCAGAGAATTCGTAGTTTGGAAGTTAGGAGGAGGTGCGGGATTACCAAAACTGTTGTCCAGAGGGCTGAGGAAGGGTTGTTGAGGTGGTTCGGACATGTAGAGAGAATGGAGCGAAACAGAATGACTTCAAGAGTGTATCAGTCTGTAGTGGAAGGAAGGCGGGGTAGGGGTCGGCCTAGGAAAGGTTGGAGAGAGGGGGTAAAGGAGGTTTTGTGTGCGAGGGGCTTGGACTTCCAGCAGGTATGCATGAGCGTGTTTGATAGGAGTGAATGGAGACAAATGGTTTTTAATACTTGACGTGCTGTTGGAGTGTGAGCAAAGTAACATTTATGAAGGGGTTCAGGGAAACCGGCAGGCCGGACTTGAGTCCTGGAGATGGGAAGTACAGTGCCTGCACTCTGAAGGAGGGGTGTTAATGTTGCAGTTTAAAAACTGTAGTGTAAAGCACCCTTCTGGCAAGACAGTGATGGAGTGAATGATGGTGAAAGTTTTTCTTTTTCGGGCCACCCTGCCTTGGTGGGAATCGGCCAGTGTGATAATAAAAAAAAAAAAAAATATAAAATAAGCAATAACTTTAACACACTTGAAATTTTGGAAAGTTTCCAGACAATAGATGTGCTCACGGTGAATGTAAACAAACCGGATGGGGCGCGCCATATTTGAAAGACCGCTTGCCGTATAGCAAATTTTGGTCATAATTTGAAATCGCCGTATTAGCGGAACGCCGTAAGGCGAAACTCCGTAAACCGGGGCCCTACTGTATTTTGCGACATGGAGACAGTTTCAGAACTGGGGTTGTGACAGTGAAAGGATTAATCACCATGCACGTCTGGGTAGACAACTGGGCACAATGTATATATTGTATACAGGTCGGCCATCACTAATCTGGCAGTCAGTTATCCGGTTCCATCAGAAATACGGCATTAATTTCAGCTAGCATAATTTCAAATTTCATTATTATACTGACTCAAATCATTATACTGACTCAAATTTCATCATTATATCGACTCAGAAATTGTGGAGATGGTTGTAAATTCACAGCAGCAAGCCAGTGGAGGAGAAAGCAGTTATGAAAATGAGGAAGATATAGCAGAAAGTCTATTGATAGGTTAATTAAGTGTATTCTAACCTAACCACTCTGTAATCTGGCAAACTCACTAATCTGGCACACTATAGGTCCCAATGATGCCAGATTAGTGATGGTTGACCTGTACTACACAAAATTCTTTGCGTTCTCAAATTTTCCAAGGGGTAGTTTACGTCCTGGTCCCTTCTAGGAGAAAATCCTGACCTGCCCTGTGCATCGTGGAAGGCATAAGTCTAGTACAATCTGCCACAAGTTGCAGTAAAGAAGTTTTTGAAAGATTTAACAGAAATAATGAATTGTTTGAGAGCAGCAATACAAATAAGAGGTATGTTTACCATTACGTAATTTTAGTCCCTTATATATTTTCTCCTTTATTTTAGCTTTATATAACTACCCTAGTTTATATATTCACAATTGTTAAAATAATCAAGGTGCTATTCTCAGGTGCTAAAGTAGAATAAGTTCACAATTTTGCCATTATATTCCAAAGCTCATTTATTTGATTACCACTTTATTGTTCACCACAACTTATATTAGTCCCTTTTATATTATAATTTTATACTATAATTCTAACTTTAAAGAATTACC
Source organism: Cherax quadricarinatus (assembly GCF_038502225.1). Classification (NCBI taxonomy): domain Eukaryota; kingdom Metazoa; phylum Arthropoda; class Malacostraca; order Decapoda; family Parastacidae; genus Cherax; species Cherax quadricarinatus. The sequence continues at coordinate 71,404,988 of NC_091296.1, read as the reverse complement.
TTTATAGTACTACCTACTATCATATTCCCAAGCTCCATTATTTGATCATCACTTTATTTGTATTATTTTATTATTTTATTATCACACCGGCCGATTCCCACCAAGGCAGGGTGGCCCGAAAAAGAAAAACTTTCACCATCATTCACTCCATCACTGTCTTGCCAGAAGGGTGCTTTACACTACAGTTTTTAAACTGCAACATTAACACCCCTCCTTCAGAGTGCAGGCACTGTACTTCCCATCTCCAGGACTCAAGTCCGGCCTGCCGGTTTCCCTGAATCCCTTCATAAATGTTACTTTGCTCACACTCCAACAGCACGTCAAGTATTAAAAACCATTTGTCTCCATTCACTCCTATCAAACACGCTCACGCATGCCTGCTGGAAGTCCAAGCCCCTCGCACACAAAACCTCCTTTACCCCCTCCCTCCAACCCTTCCTAGGCCGACCCCTACCCCGCCTTCCTTCCACTACAGACTGATACACTCTTGAAGTCATTCTGTTTCGCTCCATTCTCTCTACATGTCCGAACCACCTCAACAACCCTTCCTCAGCCCTCTGGACAACAGTTTTGGTAATCCCGCACCTCCTCCTAACTTCCAAACTACGAATTCTCTGCATTATATTCACACCACACATTGCCCTCAGACATGACATCTCCACTGCCTCCAGCCTTCTCCTCGCTGCAACATTCATCACCCACGCTTCACACCCATATAAGAGCGTTGGTAAAACTATACTCTCATACATTCCCCTCTTTGCCTCCAAGGACAAAGTTCTTTGTCTCCACAGACTCCTAAGTGCACCACTCACTCTTTTTCCCTCATCAATTCTATGATTCACCTCATCTTTCATAGACCCATCCGCTGACACGTCCACTCCCAAATATCTGAATACATTCACCTCCTCCATACTCTCTCCCTCCAATCTGATATTCAATCTTTCATCACCTAATCTTTTTGTTATCCTCATAACCTTACTCTTTCCTGTATTCACCTTTAATTTTCTTCTTTTGCACACCCTACCAAATTCATCCACCAATCTCTGCAACTTCTCTTCAGAATCTCCCAAGAGCACAGTGTCATCAGCAAAGAGCAGCTGTGACAACTCCCACTTTGTGTGTGATTCTTTGTCTTTTAACTCCACGCCTCTTGCCAAGACCCTCGCATTTACTTCTCTTACAACCCCATCTATAAATATATTAAACAACCACGGTGACATCACACATCCTTGTCTAAGGCCTACCTTTACTGGGAAAAAATTTCCTTCTTTCCTACATACTCTAACTTGAGCCTCACTATCCTCGTAAAAACTCTTCACTGCTTTCAGTAACCTACCTCCTACACCATACACTTGCAACATCTGCCACATTGCCCCCCTATCCACCCTGTCATATGCCTTTTCCAAATCCATAAATGCCACAAAGACCTCTTTAGCCTTATCTAAATACTGTTCACTTATATGTTTCACTGTAAACACCTGGTCCACACACCCCCTACCTTTCCTAAAGCCTCCCTGTTCATCTGCTATCCTATTCTCCGTCTTACTCTTAATTCTTTCAATTATAACTCTACCATACACTTTACCAGGTACACTCAACAGACTTATCCCCCTATAATTTTTGCACTCTCTTTTATCCCCTTTGCCTTTATACAAAGGAACTATGCATGCTCTCTGCCAATCCCTAGGTACCTTACCCTCTTCCATACATTTATTAAATAATTGCACCAACCACTCCAAAACTATATCCCCACCTGCTTTTAACATTTCTATCTTTATCCCATCAATCCCGGCTGCCTTACCCCCTTTCATTTTGCCTACTGCCTCACGAACTTCCCCCACACTCACAACTGGCTCTTCCTCACTCCTACAAGATGTTATTCCTCCTTGCCCTATACACGAAATCACAGCTTCCCTATCTTCATCAACATTTAACAATTCCTCAAAATATTCCTTCCATCTTCCCAATACCTCTAACTCTCCATTTAATAACTCTCCTCTCCTATTTTTAACTGACAAATCCATTTGTTCTCTAGGCTTTCTTAACTTGTTAATCTCACTCCAAAACTTTTTCTTATTTTCAACAAAATTTGTTGATAACATCTCACCCACTCTCTCATTTGCTCTCTTTTTACATTGCTTCACCACTCTCTTAACTTCTCTCTTTTTCTCCATATACTCTTCCCTCCTTGCATCACTTCTACTTTGTAAAAACTTCTCATATGCTAACTTTTTCTCCCTTACTACTCTCTTTACATCATCATTCCACCAATCGCTCCTCTTCCCTCCTGCACCCACTTTCCTGTAACCACAAACTTCTGCTGAACACTCTAACACTACATTTTTAAACCTACCCCATACCTCTTCGACCCCATTGCCTATGCTCTCATTAGCCCATCTATCCTCCAATAGCTGTTTATATCTTACCCTAACTGCCTCCTCTTTTAGTTTATAAACCTTCACCTCTCTCTTCCCTGATGCTTCTATTCTCCTTGTATCCCATCTACCTTTTACTCTCAGTGTAGCTACAACTAGAAAGTGATCTGATATATCTGTGGCCCCTCTATAAACATGTACATCCTGAAGTCTACTCAACAGTCTTTTATCTACCAATACATAATCCAACAAACTACTGTCATTTCGCCCTACATCATATCGTGTATACTTATTTATCCTCTTTTTCTTAAAATATGTATTACCTATAACTAAACCCCTTTCTATACAAAGTTCAATCAAAGGGCTCCCATTATCATTTACACCTGGCACCCCAAACTTACCTACCACACCCTCTCTAAAAGTTTCTCCTACTTTAGCATTCAAGTCCCCTACCACAATTACTCTCTCACTTGGTTCAAAGGCTCCTATACATTCACTTAACATCTCCCAAAATCTCTCTCTCTCCTCTGCATTCCTCTCTTCTCCAGGTGCATACACGCTTATTATGACCCACTTCTCGCATCCAACCTTGACTTTAATCCACATAATTCTTGAATTTACACATTCATATTCTCTTTTCTCCTTCCATAACTGATCATTTAACATTACTGCTACCCCTTCCTTTGCTCTAACTCTCTCAGATACTCCAGATTTAATCCCATTTATTTCCCCCCACTGAAACTCTCCTACCCCCTTCAGCTTTGTTTCGCTTAGGGCCAGGACATCCAACTTCTTTTCATTCATAACATCAGCAATCATCTGTTTCTTGTCATCCGCACTACATCCACGCACATTTAAGCAACCCAGTTTTATAAAGTTTTTCTTCTTCTCTTTTTTAGTAATTGTATACAGGAGAAGGGGTTACTAGCCCATTGCTCCCGGCATTTTAGTCGCCTCATACGACACGCATGGCTTACGGAGGAAAGATTCTTTTCCACTTCCCCATGGACAATAGAAGAAATAAAAAAGAACAAGAGCTATTTAGAAAAAGGAGAAAAAACCTAGATGTATGTATATATATATATGCATGTGCGTGTCTGTGAAGTGTGACCAAAGTGTAAGTAGGAGTAGCAAGATATCCCTGTTATCTTAGCGTGTTTATGAGACAGAAAAAGAAACCAGCAATCCTACCATCATGCAAAACAGTTACAGGTTTTTGTTTCACAGTCATCTGGCAGGACGGTAGTACTTCCCTGGGTGGTTGCTGTCTACCAACCTATTAGTCCCTTTTATATTGTCTCCTTTATTTTAGCTTAAAAAAAAAAAAAAAAAAAAACTACCTTAGCTCATTATTTTACATTTGTTAAATAATTCAGGTGCTATTTTTTAGCTTAAGACTATTTACTTTGTTTTATACTTAATTCTAACTATAGATTCACTACAAATCTTATGATTACAAGCATTGATCCTGATAACAACCTCTTATTTAATGACTTAAATGAATCAAACAGTTACTGTAATTACTACACTGCAGAACAATCAAAGGCACTTCTCAGTGCCAACAACAACATAACTATCTTTAACTACAATATCAGATCTTTAAGCAAGCATTACGATGACCTCATAGCATTACTAAATTCCTTACATGCCAATATGTCCATCATTACACTAACTGAAACCTGGCTAAAGCCTGATAGTACAGATGTCTATGCCATTCCTGGTTACACAGCCATACACAACTGTAGGCCAGACCAACAAGGGGGTGGCACAGCCATATACTACTCAGACCAACTAGACTGTATCACTAATACTTGCACAAGGGATGAACATGGGGAATATATAATAGCCAAATTCAAATCCAAATACCTACAAAAACCTCTCACATTGATAAACATCTACAGAGTTCCACAGTCAAACATTAGCCAATTTAGTCAAAACCTAGGAAGTATGATAACTGATGCATGCATGAACAAAGATCACTTACTACTCTCAGGTGACTTCAATATGAATCTCCTGCAAGACCAGGACCCACACGTTACTGAATTCACAAACACAATGAGTAACTGTATGTTGCTACCAACAGTAACAAAACCTACAAGAGTTACAGAGACTAGTGTTTCCCTACTTGACCACATCTGGACCAACACCATATCCCCTTTAAAATCAGGCATAATTACAGATAATACCACAGACCACTACCCTACTTTCCTCATAACAACTCTTGGTAAATTACCCCAAGACACTACTAAAGTCACCTTCAGACTTCACAATGAGGCAGCCATTAATAACTTCACAACAGCAGTAGCAAACATTGACTGGCACACTGAGCTAGAAATCTATACAGATATTGACGAATGTATTAATAATTTTCTAAAAAAGACCCAATACCTCTATAACAAGCACTGCCCTAAAAAAACTAAACAGATGACAGCTAAGAGACTGAACAGTCCCTGGCTAACACCCAGTATTCTCAAATCCATAAATACAAAACACCAATATGAAAAACAGTACAGAATGGGTCACATAACCAGAGACCAAACAAAACGTTACTCGTCAATCCTAACCAGCCTGATAAGAAGGGCAAAAAAATTGTATTATGAGAACAGATTATCCAACTTACGAGGTGATATAAAAAAGACCTGGAAAACCCTATCAGAAATTCTAGGAACAAAAAAGATATCACGAAATAGCGAAATAAAATTAGCAAAATCAGATGAACCCCAACTCCCACCAACAGAAACAGCAAACAGACTCAATGATTTCTTCTCCACTATAGGACAAAACCTTGCCAATAAAATCCCAAGCTCAGATACCCCACCAAATGACTACCTCACCGGCAACTACCCGAACACACTGTTCCTAGCTCCGACTAACCCATACGAAGTCTCCCTTATTATCAACACACTAAAAAACAAGGCAGGAGATTTAAATACCTTACCGCCCTTTATATACAAAAAAGTGTCACAAGTGCTGTCACCAATCATTGCAACACTCTTTAACAAATCCATTGAATCCTCCACCTTCCCTACAGTACTCAAAATAGCAAGGGTCACCCCGATCCACAAAGGAGGAGACCAAACAGAGTTGAATAACTATAGGCCAATATCCAACTTACATCCTCTCTCAAAAATCTTCGAAAAATTAATTCATAAACGAATCTACTCCTACCTTATCTCCCAAAACATACTCAACCCCTGCCAATTTGGATTCAGGCCTAATAAAAATACTAATGATGCTATTATACACATGCTAGAACATATATACACTGCAATAGAGAAAAAAGAAGTCCCACTGGGGATCTTCATTGACTTACATAAAGCTTTTGATACAGTTGACCATGACTTGCTCCACGTAAAATTGTCACACTATGGTATAAGAGGGCACTCCCTCAACTACCTCAGATCATACCTCAGCAACAGAAGCCAATATGTGTATGCAAATGGGGCAAACTCTTCTGCACAACCAATTACAGTTGGTGTCCCACAGGGAAGTGTCCTTGGCCCTCTTCTCTTTCTCCTATACATAAATGACCTACCAAATGCTTCGCAATTACTCAAACCCACACTATTTGCAGATGACACTACATACGTCTTCTCCCACCCGAGCCCAGTCACGCTTGCCAATACTGTAAATACCGAATTACAGAAAATATCTACCTGGATGAGGACTAACAAACTTACACTAAACATTGACAAAACCTACTTCATTCAGTTTGGTAACAGAGCTACAGATGTCCCTCTTAACATAATGATAAACGGATCACCTATCACAAAGCTAACAGAGGGAAAATTCTTAGGAATCCACCTTGATAATACTCAAATTTCATACACATATACAACAAATTTCTAAGAAAATTTCCAAGACTGTAGGCATACTATCGAAGATACGGTACTATGCTCCACAGTCAGCCCTCCTGGCCCTATATCACTCTCTTATTTACCCCTATCTCACCTATGGAATTTGTGCAGGGGGCTCAACAACAAGTAACCATCTCAGACCACTAATTACCCAACAAAAGGCTGCAGTTAGAATAACAAATTCTCACTACAGGCAGCACACTCCACCAATATTCAATACACTCAACCTACTCACCATACAAAACATCCATACTTATTACTGCACCTATTACATACATAGAACACTTAACTCTGATATTAACCCTCCCCTCAAACATCTCCTTGCCAACCTCAACAGAACACATTACCATAACACAAGGCACAGATCACTCTTTGATGTTCCTCGTGTCCATCTCACACTATGCAAAAACTCAATGCACATAAAAGGCCCTAAAATCTGGAATTCATTACCTGTAAATATAAAAGAAACACTACCTGTTTATAAATTCAAGTCTCTTCTCAAAGATCACTTACTCACCCAAAACCAAATAAATACTGAATAACTGAACCTTATAAATTGTATATCTTAAATGTTTCTCACAATTATATCACATAAATGTTAAACCTAAAACCCAATCTAACTTTATTATTTTTTAAGTACACTACCTAACAGAATACTCCATACGACTAAATGTACAACAATGCATGCAACCATATGACCTGTCTTGGTAATACTCACTTGTGCTTTATAGTAATCTGTTTACATTAATGTTTTATCACTGATTTCATCATTGCTTAGTTAATCTTAAGTTAATTTTAAGCCAGCCCGTAATGCTATGCATAGTATAAGTGGCTTTGGCATGCTGCTCTTATCTGTATTTTTTTGTACCTCTGTATGTGTGCTCAAATTGTAAATAAATAAATAAATAAATAAATAAATGTAACAAAAGATATAGCTGGCTCTTAAACCTCATATACAAGCAAGCCCATTTTTCCACAGAGAAAAAAAAAGATATTTACATGATCACAAGACAATAACTGCAGCATTGACAATGAAGGAAGTTGAATATGACTGTCAAAAAAAAAAAAAAAAGTCAAATGGACACGAAAGAAGTATACAGCAATTCTTTACATTCTGCACAGTGGGCTTTATCTGTCTGTGACTTGATAAAAGTCATTGTGTGAGTGAAATGTCACCAATAATGGTTTGAATTACATAGCAATTGTCTCTCTTTCCATCATGTCAGTATTTTATACAATTTCTTTCCATCCTAGAAAGCATCAATTCTAGTGATATTACATTAACATAACACTAAATTCTGCAGATTTTCTCTATGTGATGTCCTCTACTGTGTACACTATATTTCTGGGGTATACAGCTACACACAGTACTGCCTAATTCTAATGATAGCAACACAAAATATTCTCCAAGGCACCTTAACCCTTAAACTGGAAGCAATCTGAAATTACAGGCCTTCAAATAACTACAAAGATAAGGTGTGACTTAACCCTTAAACTGTCCAAACGTAGCTCTACATTCACTCGCGTAGCGCTCCGAACATAGATCTATGTTTTATTTTACGTGCCTTTAGATGTAAAATAAAACATGGATCTACATTTGGAGTGCTACGCGAGTGAACTTAGATGTGCGTTTGGACAGTTTAAGGGTTAATCCCTAACAAAAAACAAATCTTAACATTTTTGAGGTCTGTGCCATAGTATCACGGCAAAATACACGTACCAATTTCTGATCACTTTATTGGGTAGTTGAAATAATTAAAGGGGCGGTTTCTTGTACTCAGTCGATAAAATGAAAGGCATACTAATAACATAGCTAAGAAACAATGGAATTGGCCTAAAATAGGACTCAAAGTGGCCAAAATCAATGATGCATAAATATCACCAAGACCACTAACTTTGCCAGAGTGTAATTCCACAAGTTTTCCATTAAATTTTGTATTTTTGGTTTCATTACTTTTGGAAAAAGATTTTACATCATTTCATGTTGAATTCTTGGACCCTGAGAGCAATATTCAGATCAGGGGTTAGGACCCTGAATGGGTTAACCCCCACAGTGCATCATGGGAGGCACAGGTTCAATACCACATCTAGCACCATGGCAAGAGAACACTATTATTTTGGTGAAAGTCAAGTGAAGAGGATTTTTGTGTATAGTGACATCAGTAGCAGAAATTCAAGATGCAGTAAGCTGCCTTGGATTCCGCAGAAATAATGAAATTGCAATATGAAAATACAAGTCATCTAATACAAGACATAGCTGTCCCCTCAACCTCATGAACATTTAAGCAGTTATCTCTATAGAAAGGTGTTTAAGTCATTACATGATAGTGACTGTAGCAGTGATAAGTAGGTACATACCAAACTATCATCGATGGGTATCTCAGCTTTACGGTACACTTCAGTGAATTCTAGGTAGTTTAATTTTGACTGTTTATGAAATAAAAACTGCTCTTCTTGGTGTGTGCACATTGCAAACTGATGGTTTAATTAACAGATATAGCCAACTTTCACAGTCTTTGCTTTATGTTCAAAACATAAACAATGCTAATTTTTAGTGCCATTAGTACACATAATGCAACAGCTATAAAACAGATTACTGATATGGCCTGTGATATACTTGTGACAGATTTAGAGGGTTTTTTCTACCTTACCATTCCAGCTTTAGCCAAACTCTTTAGTTCAATCATGCTGTTGCAATTAACAGTTTGCTTGTATACAGAGCCATCACAGCCTAATCTGGCATTGGCAGAGGCAGTTACCCTATTTCCTCATGAAGGCTGCTACACTTATTCTGGCAATTATTTCTGATATCTGCTGATAGCAGGCTGAAGTCTTGAGACATGGATGTTCTTTTATAGTGCCTATGGTATACATGTTTTCAGTGGATATATTTTACACTTCCTCTTATTTCTCTCACTCCAGTAAGTTATGGTAGTATAGATTTAGAGCCCAGCCTTTCCAACATCTTCCAGGAATATATTATCAGGGCCCTCTCCATACATTCCCAGTACTTTAAGGCAAATTCTGGTAGTTTAAATACTTTAATGACAATGAGTACATTAAATGATCTCTGTACACATTTCCAACTCTAATCTGTCTCTTGCCTTCAACACAACCGAGAGAATGGAACAACATTCTATATGCGAGAGCACAATTTACTTGAATAGTACCATCCCTGGCATAATGTCTGTCGAGTTGAAAGTTCTCATTATCAACTCTGTCATTTTTTGGCCTTTGCTGCATTTGCTTTGTTTTCTTTAAATTTAGACATAATCTGACATTATTATGCCTAAGCCTTTTATCTTTGTCTCATGCTCTATGAGATGATCTGCTTGCATTCTGAATTCTGTGCTCATCTAAGATCTTCATTCTTCTCATATTTAAACAAACTGAATTTATCACCACTGAACATCATGTTATATTCATTTGCCTATTAGAAGACCAAGGATATTCGATTGTAATTACTAAGGCGACTTTCATATTTTCATCTATATCTTCCACTGGTGGAAAAGACAGACTCTCCGTGGGAGAAACAGCACCAACTCAATGGTTCAGTGACAACTTGTCCCCTACCCAAACAGGATACTGATAGGGAACAAGGTCTGCAAGATTGGTGTTTGCGCTGAGGTGAACACTGACTAGTAATATTTACGTATTACTTCCACCACAACACTACATTCAAACCCCAAACTTCACAACGCACATTGCATGCACGTGTGCATGTGCATGTACGAGCACACATGTGCAAAACAACTTAGTTTCATTCTCATAAAATAAGGGTTGGATTTTGGGTAAAACAAACTAGCATAATGATTGGTATCTAATATAAGGCAAACTATTCAAAAATATTATGTGCTAAAGTAAGATCAACGTACAGAGGAACCTCGGCTTACGAATTTAATCCGTTCTGTGACTTTGTTCGTATCCTAATTTGTTCGTATGCTGAATCAATTTTCCTCATTTAAATTAAATGAAATGCAATTAATCCGTTCCAGCCTCTCAGGGGGTATGACAAAAATAATGCTAATATCAACTCTACGGTTTAGTTATCTCTCATAATTTATCTAATATGACACAATAAACAATATTAATAACATAGAAACATGATATATACTCTAGAATGAATAAAATAGGCCATAATATGGCAAGTGATGGCGACGTCGGCAGCGGCAGAAAGCATCCGCCATTTACTCTCCCACTGTAGTATCTTCCCAGTCCATAATCCCACACCTAGCTCGTGTTTATCTATGATTAGCGGTGAGGTTGTCACATATGTAACTACAGGTCCCAGGACCGAAACGTTTTCTAATAAATATGTTATAGTGTTTGCTTACGTGTCTTTCTAAACCAACTTGTCGGTATTTATTACCAAGGTTTATACCATATATATATATATATATATATATACAGTGGATCCCCGGTTAACGAACTTTTTTCATTCCAGTAGTATGTTCAGGTGCCAGTACTGACCGAATTTTTTCCCATAAGGAATATTGTGAAGTAGATTAGTCCATTTCAGACCCCCAAACATACACGTACAAACGCACTTACATAAATACACTTACATAATTGGTCGCATTTGGAGGTGATCGTTAAGCGGGGGTCCACTGTATGTATGTATGTATGTATGTATGTATATATATATATATATATAATATATATATATATATATATATATATATATATATATATAAAATTAATCCGTTTAATACACACAAACTGAAAAAGGCATGCACAATTACATGACACTTACTTTTATTGAAGATCTGGTGATGATTGATGGGATGGGAGGAGGGGAGAGCATTATCTTCTTACTGTTTAGAAGGGGAATCCCCTTCCATTAGGACTTGAGGTAGCAAGTCCTTTTCTGGGGTTACTTCCCTTCTTCTTTTAATGCCACTAGGACCAGCTTCAGAGTCACTGGACCTCTGTCGCACAACAAATCTGTCCATAGAGCTCTGTACCTCCCGTTTCTTCAAGACTTTCCTAAAATGGGCCATAACATTGTCATTGAAATAGTCACAAGCACGGCTTGCAACAGCTGTGTCAGGGTGATTTTCATCTATAAAGGTTTGCAGTTCAAACCACTCTGCACACATTTCCTTAATCTTTGAAGTAGGCACAATGGATTCCACAACTGGCATAGGCTTCTCAGGGTTAGCCCCAAACCCTTCAAAATCTTTCTTAATTTCCATACTAATTCTCACCCTTTTTACCACAGGGTTGGCACTAGAAGCTTTCTTGGGGCCCATGGTCACTTATTTTCCAGAAACACCACCGAAAACACTGTAATAATACGAAATATTCCGAGTGTATGCTTGGATGTTACCGCGGAGGCTGGCTGGTAAACAATGGGACGGCCGGCACATGTGAGGGCACATTGGACGCGTCTCGGACGAAAATCGGTATGCGGGTTTTTAATCGGTATGCGGGGCAAAAATTTTGCGATAAAAGTAATCGTTATGCGGAAAAATCGCTATGCGATGCCATCGTTATGCGGGGGTCCACTGTATATAGGTGAAGACATGATCACTGGCCACAGTGGTGGTGGTGGCGGCGGCAGCCACAGTGGAGGTGACAACCAGCTGCCCCACTCTATGCTGCTGCCTTCTTTGTTTCTCTAGCTTTTTTCATAGTTTCTAATCGCTTCTTGCTGATTGTATGCAAATACGTCTCTTTGAGCGAGGCATTGTGTAAGAAATTTATGCAATGTAAGACAAAATTACGCATCCTAAGGTCTGCTGCGGTCACTCAAAGCGGCTCACCTCCCATTCCTTTTGACCCTTGGTTGGCACTGAGATAGCCATGGTCTAGCAGCTGTACCTACAGCCACCCAGAAGGTTACCAATTTCTATTTTGAAGCATTTGGCACAAAAAAAAAAAATCTAAAAATGACAACGTATTATTACTATTATATTGTATTATTATTATTATTATTATTATTATTATTACTATTATATTATATTATTATTATTATTATAATTATTATTCTTAGAACGTATGTATTATAATTATTAATACATACGTATTATAATTTTTTTTTTCAACAAGTTGGCCATCTCCCACCGAGGCAGGGTGGCCAAAAGAGAAAGAAAAATCCCCAAAAAGAAAATACAGTGGACCCCCGCTTAACGATCACCTCCAAATGCGACCAATTATGTAAGTGTATTTATGTAAGTGCGTTTGTACGTGTATGTTTGGGGGTCTGAAATGGACTAATCTACTTCACAATATTCCTTATGGGAAAAAATTCGGTCAGTACTGGCACCTGAACATACTACTGGAATGAAAAAAGTTCATTAACCGGGGGTCCACTGTACTTTCATCATCATTCAACACTTTCACCTCACTCACACATAATCACTGTTTTTGCAGAGGTGCCCAGAATACAACAGCTTAGAAGTACATGTATATACGTACAAAAATACACAATATTTTTTTTTTTTTTTTTTTATTATCACACCGGCCGATTCCCACCAAGGCAGGGTGGCCCGAAAAAGAAAAACTTTCACCATCATTCACTCCATCACTGTCTTGCCAGAAGGGTGCTTTACACTACAGTTTTTAAACTGCAACATTAACACCCCTCCTTCAGAGTGCAGGCACTGTACTTCCCATCTCCAGAACTCAAGTCCGGCCTGCCGGTTTCCCTGAATCCCTTCATAAATGTTACTTTGCTCACACTCCAACAGCACGTCAAGTATTAAAAACCATTTGTCTCCATTCACTCCTATCAAACACGCTCACGCATGCCTGCTGGAAGTCCAAGCCCCTCGCACACAAAACCTCCTTTACCCCCTCCCTCCAACCCTTCCTAGGCCGACCCCTACCCCGCCTTCCTTCCACTACAGACTGATACACTCTTGAAGTCATTCTGTTTCGCTCCATTCTCTCTACATGTCCGAACCACCTCAACAACCCTTCCTCAGCCCTCTGGACAACAGTTTTGGTAATCCCGCACCTCCTCCTAACTTCCAAACTACGAATTCTCTGCATTATATTCACACCACACATTGCCCTCAGACATGACATCTCCACTGCCTCCAGCCTTCTCCTCGCTGCAACATTCATCACCCACGCTTCACACCCATATAAGAGCGTTGGTAAAACTATACTCTCATACATTCCCCTCTTTGCCTCCAAGGACAAAGTTCTTTGTCTCCACAGACTCCTAAGTGCACCACTCACTCTTTTTCCCTCATCAATTCTATGATTCACCTCATCTTTCATAGACCCATCCGCTGACACGTCCACTCCCAAATATCTGAATACGTTCACCTCCTCCATACTCTCTCCCTCCAATCTGATATTCAATCTTTCATCACCTAATCTTTTTGTTATCCTCATAACCTTACTCTTTCCTGTATTCACCTTTAATTTTCTTCTTTTGCACACCCTACCAAATTCATCCACCAATCTCTGCAACTTCTCTTCAGAATCTCCCAAGAGCACAGTGTCATCAGCAAAGAGCAGCTGTGACAACTCCCACTTTGTGTGTGATTCTTTATCTTTTAACTCCACGCCTCTTGCCAAGACCCTCGCATTTACTTCTCTTACAACCCCATCTATAAATATATTAAACAACCACGGTGACATCACACATCCTTGTCTAAGGCCTACTTTTACTGGGAAAAAATTTCCCTCTTTCCTACATACTCTAACTTGAGCCTCACTATCCTCGTAAAAACTCTTCACTGCTTTCAGTAACCTACCTCCTACACCATACACTTGCAACATCTGCCACATTGCCCCCCTATCCACCCTGTCATACGCCTTTTCCAAATCCATAAATGCCACAAAGACCTCTTTAGCCTTATCTAAATACTGTTCACTTATATGTTTCACTGTAAACACCTGGTCCACACACCCCCTACCTTTCCTAAAGCCTCCTTGTTCATCTGCTATCCTATTCTCCGTCTTACTCTTAATTCTTTCAATTATAACTCTACCATACACTTTACCAGGTACACTCAACAGACTTATCCCCCTATAATTTTTGCACTCTCTTTTATCCCCTTTGCCTTTATACAAAGGAACTATGCATGCTCTCTGCCAATCCCTAGGTACCTTACCCTCTTCCATACATTTATTAAATAATTGCACCAACCACTCCAAAACTATATCCCCACCTGCTTTTAACATTTCTATCTTTATCCCATCAATCCCGGCTGCCTTACCCCCTTTCATTTTACCTACTGCCTCACGAACTTCCCCCACACTCACAACTGGCTCTTCCTCACTCCTACAAGATGTTATTCCTCCTTGCCCTATACACGAAATCACAGCTTCCCTATCTTCATCAACATTTAACAATTCCTCAAAATATTCCTTCCATCTTCCCAATACCTCTAACTCTCCATTTAATAACTCTCCTCTCCTATTTTTAACTGACAAATCAATTTGTTCTCTAGGCTTTCTTAACTTGTTAATCTCACTCCAAAACTTTTTCTTATTTTCAACAAAATTTGTTGATAACATCTCACCCACTCTCTCATTTGCTCTCTTTTTACATTGCTTCACCACTCTCTTAACCTCTCTCTTTTTCTCCATATACTCTTCCCTCCTTGCATCACTTCTACTTTGTAAAAACTTCTCATATGCTAACTTTTTCTCCCTTACTACTCTCTTTACATCATCATTCCACCAATATATCTCTCCAAATTGCCAATATCCCAAACCCCTCCTTTAGAGTGCAGGCATTGCACTTCCCATTTCCAGGACTCAAGTCCGGTTATATAAAATAACCGGTTTCCCTGAATCCCTTCACTAAATATTACCCTGCTCACACTCCAACAGATCGTCAGGTCCCAAATACCATTTGTCTCCATTCACTCCTATCTAACACGCTCACGCACGCTTGCTGGAAGTCCAAATCCCTCACCCACAACACCTCCTTTACCCCCTCCCTCCAACCTTTTAGAGGACAACCCCTACCGCCTTCCTTCCCCTACAGATTTATATGCTCTCCATGTCATTCTACTTTGATTCATTCTCTCTAAATGACCAAACCACCTCAACAAACCTTCTTCAGCCCTCTGACTAATACTTTTATTAACTCCACACCTCCTAATTTCCACACTCCGAATTTTCTGCATAATATTTACACCACACATTGCTCTTAGACAGGACATCCCCACTGCCTCCAACCGCCTCCTTGCTGCAGCATTTACAACCCAAGCTTCACACCCATATAAGAGTGTTGGTACTACTATACTTTCATACATTCCCTTCTTTGCCTCCATAGATAAATAGATAACATTTTTTGCCTCCACATATACCTCAATGCACCATTCACCTTTTTTCCTTCATCAATTCTCTGATTAACCTCATCCTTCATAAATCCATCCGCTGACATGTCAACTCCCCAATATCTGAAATCATTCACTTCTTCCATACTCCTCCTCCCCAATTTGATATCCAATTTTTCTTTATCTAAATCATTTGATACTCTCATCACCTTACTCTTTTCTATGTTCGCTTTCAACTTTCTACCTTTACACACATTCCCAAATTCATCCACTAACCTTTGCAATTTTTCTTTAGAATCTCCCATAAGCACAGTATCATCAGCAAAAAGTAACTGTGTCACTTCCCATTTTGTATTTGATTCCTCATAATTTAATCCCACCCCTCTCCCGAACACCCTAGCATTTACTTCTTTTACAACCCCATCTATAAATATATTAAACAACCATGGTGACATTACACATCCCTGTCTAAGACCTACTTTTACTGAGAAGTAGGCTCCTTCTCTTCTACACACACTAACCTGAGCCTCACTATAATCATAAAAACTCTTTACAGCATTTAGTAACTTACCATCTATTCCATATACTTGCAACATCTGCCACACTGCTCCCCTATCCACTCTATCATATGCCTTTTCTAAATCCATAAATGTAATAAAAACTTCCCTACCGTTATTTAATTATTATTATTATTATTAATATAGTGAACTGGAGCATAGATCCAATTCCCTAGATCAAGAGCCCATCACAACGTACACACTAATAATAATAATAATTATTATAACAATAATAATATTAATACAATGTCATAATAATAATAATAATAATAATAATAATATTAACACAATGTCATAATAATAATAATAATAATAATAATAATAATAATAATAAGCTTCAAAAGGCTGCCAGTAGTTGGCACCACCATCAGCAAAACATTGGTAACCACTACTAATACACTTTTTACCTGTCTAGAATTAAATGTTTCAGGGTCAAGAGGCCCTCTCCGAAACTTGTTCTCAGGGTCGAAAATTTTTCAGATAAAAAAATAAATTATTTTTTTCTTATGAAAAGACAGAGAATCTTTTCCTGATCATAATGACACCAAAAGTATGAAATTTGATTGAAAACTTAGGGAATTATGATCTCGCAAATTTAGCAGTCTCAACGATGTTTATGCATCGGCGATTTCACCCACTTTGAGCCCAATTTTTGGCCAATTCCAGTGTACTAGTCGACAAAAATCATAATTATTTCGCTTGAACTCCATTTTTTTCTATCGAGTGAGTACAAGAAACCACCCATTTACCGATTTCAACTATCCAATAAAGTGGTCAGAAATTAGCAATTTTTCCAATTTCACACAAATTTCAAAAGATGCCAATTTCCAAATAGGGTCCAGAATAAACAAGACAAACATTCCTGGCACTAAAATAACATTTCCTCTGTTCATTAGTCACGTCCCCAGGTCCCTCTTACATTTCTTTTGCTTTCCACTTTGAATTTTTATTCTCACGAGAAACAGATTTACTGTTATGTAGACTGCTGCATTAGTGTAGAAATAGTATAAATAATATCAGCACACTTGTGAAAGAATATTAACCCTTTCAGGGTCCGTCCCGTAGATCAACGGCTTTACGTTGAGTGTCCAAACCGTAGATCTATGCCAAAATTCTAGCGCCGTCAAATTTAGCGCGAAAACGCTCATAGGCCTACATGTGAGAGAACGGGTCTGCGTGGTGGGTGTGCGCCATAAACAAAAAATCTAGGTGCCCGCATAGCATTGTGGGAACGCCGGCTCAGTTACCCTTGTTCACCATGCCTCGTCGCAAGTCAGCTCTCACTCCCCGGAAAATTGGGACTCTCCTCTTCCTATTTGATAGTTCTGACACTGATGGAAGTGGAAATGAAGACGAATTCTACGGCTTTGATCAGTTAGTGACCGAAAAGAATGACCAGGATATCGATAATAGTGCAGAAAACCCTGACGATCCTCAACCTTCTACCCCTGGTGTGGGCACTCGTGACTCATGGTCGGTTGTTCCTCAACGCAAGAGAAAACTAATATTTTCGCGTGGCCAGGCCTCTGACTTCAGTAATGATGATGATAGTGACGTGGATTGTGATTTTATTGCGCTCGACGATCAATCGAGTAGTGATAGAGAGGAATCATATTCACCAGTGAAGCGTCGGTATGTTCGCCGCCGCATGCGCTCGGGTAGTGTACCCTATGCTGTTCCCAGGGGACGGAGTACATCCCGGAGTACATCCCATGGCCCAACACCAGTTTTAGGTAGTGATAGTGAGGATGATGTGGCTACACTTGGCATGGATAGACCACAGGCATCAGTGGATGGTGTTAGTGGTGATGGTAGTGGCACCGCCATGCGTGACTCACCAGGCCACGCTGGGACCCACGCTGCTGACTCGTCAGTTCAAGGACAAAGCGGAGTGCCAGCCACCAGCCCACCACAACCACAACCACCCGCACAACCAGCCTATGATGTCCAGTATCCACCAGCAAACCGTATGTGGGATTGGCAGCAAAATCCCAATTTTGTTCCCAAGCCTCACCACTTCGATGATTCTCAAAGTGGAATTCTACCTACTTGTCCCCTTGGAACCACGGCCAATGAACTGGAATTCTTTGAATTATTCTTTGACCAGCCATTGATGGAAATTATTGTCAGGGAAAGTAATAACTATTTTGAGTACACCATGGCAAATACGATCTTATCACCACAGTCAAGACTACACAGGTGGAAAGAGACGACTGTTGCAGAAATGTATTTGCTTTTTGCAACAATAATGCTTATGCCTCACGTCTATAAGCATAATATAAAAGCATACTGGTCCACAGATCGGCTAATTTCTACCCCGGTCTTCAGTGAAATCATACCAGTGAACAGGTTTATCCTACTCTTACGTATGTTGCACTTCTCTGACAAAACCAGGCCTGACAGAAGTGACAGGTTATACAAGATTAGAAATGTTTTCATGTATCTCAAACAAAAGTTCAGCATATACTTTTATCCATTCAAGAATCTTGTAATTGACGAGTCTTTGATTTTGTTCAAAGGTAGACTGTCATTCAAGCAGTATATACCGAGCAAGACGAAACGCTTTGGTATAAAACTGTTTGTACTCTGTGATTGTGACAGTGGCCTGTGTTGGATATTGTTGTATACACGGGTAGTAAAACATTGAAAGATACCAAGGTGTTATTGGGTATCTCAGGTGACGTAGTGAGAAACATGATGGCACCTTATCTTGGTAAGGGGCATACATTATATACCGATAACTGGTACACAAGCCCATTACTCAGTGATTTCATGCGAGTGAACAAGACAGATGTGTGTGGCACAGTGCGTTCTAATCGTAAACATATGCCCAGGCTCAACGCAGGTGCTCGTGGTGATGACGTGCAGGTGTTTACTGCCAATGACATCATGGCATTACGGTGGCATGACAAACGAGATGTCACATTGTTGACAACCATTCACCGTAATGAAATGCAAGACAGTGGCAAAGTTGATCGAGTGACTAATGAACGTATTCAAAAACCAGTGACAGTGATTGATTATACACAAAACATGCGCTTGGTTGACAAATGTGACATGCAGATTGGTTTTGTTGACTGTGTTCGTAAGAGTTACAAGTGGTACATGAAACTTTTCTTCCATCTCATGGACATTTCAATGCTCAATGCATATAATATGTACCAAATAAAGACTGGCAACAGACAACCGTATGGTGAATTTTGTTTGTCTGTTGTCAGACAACTCATAATGAAGTACCAGGTAACAACACCTGCTATACAACACGGTCCTCCAATTCCTCAGGATATACCCAAGCGTTTGAGGAGGGAAGGTGATCATTTCATAATACAGCTTCCTTCAACTAAGAAGAAATTTGCTCAGAAGAGATGCATCATCTGTGCACAAACAAAAAGACGGCAACAAAGACGCAAAGACACTCGGTTTATGTGTGAGGAATGTAAGGTGCCTCTGTGCATGGTACCTTGTTTCAAGGAGTTCCACAAGCTCCAGCAGTTCTAAAACCATGTCCAGTGATTGTAAATATGTAAATATATGATAGAACAGTAATAAACAACAGTGGTAAACAATAATATGATAATAACTTTAGTGCGGTTATTGTGTTCAATACAGTGAGTTTATATATATACATTATATACAGTATTGGTCTCTCAGGCCCCAAATGTTAGTAGGAATAGAAAAAAATTGGAAAAGAAAAGAAAAAACAACAAAAACCGCAAAATAATGTAATGCGCGTATGTGGAATTTGTCGATGTTGCCGCCACCACATCATTTTCGACAAACTTCTTGGCACTGTATCTCGGTAAGTACTGATCAGAATTTTTTTTTTGTCTTATTACCTTCACAAAAATATGCTCTTTAATTCTGTAAGAAAAAATAATTTTTTTTTTTTTTTCAAAATTTCTTGGACACTGGAGCACCACTTCAGAGTTTGGCCTTGGACCCTGAAGGGGTTAAGACTCACCAGTTGACGTGTATTGGACGCGTGGCATGATTTGTTTACTTTTGAACTTTGGCAAAAATCAAACATTTCTGCTACTTTGAGCTCAATTTCAAGGTAATTTTAATTGTGAAATCAATCAAAATTGTCTCAATTTCTGTAATATGTCTTCCATTCTATAAAATGAAACCAGTAAAACTAGAATACAACCATATCATACGAAAATACAGTGCAAAGTCGCTGTTTTAAACCAAAAACACGGTCAAATTTTTTTTTCCGCATTATGCACTGTGTGCTGCAGGATTTTTTTATACTGCACACACTGACCACATAGACCCATTCTTTCATATGTAGGTCTACCAGCTTTCTCTTGCTAGATTTGAGGGCGCTAGAATTTAGGTGTACTAGTACATCAATAACCCTGGTACGTAAGCCATACTAGTACGTCAGAAACCCTGAACGGGTTAAGTAGTCTATTAGTATTAGATTAAGTCTCCCTGAAATGCCTCGGCATGATAGTGGCTTTTTTTGCTCCAATTATATTACGAGATGTAAACACACACTGTAACCTTTGCAAAGAAATAAATATTTTATTTATTTATATATTTAACCTGTTCAAAGTGTGCACTAGTGTCTAAGAATTTAAAAAAAATAATTTTGTTATTTTTCTTATGAAATGGTAGAGAATCTTTTTCTGAAGGTAATAAAACAAAAAGTACGAAATTTGATGGAAAATTGACGAAATTATGCTCTCACGAATTTTGATGTGTCAGCGATATTTACACATTGGCGATTTTGCCGATTTTGACTCCCATTTTAGGCCAATTACATCATTCCAATCGACCAAATTCTTAGCTATTTCACTAATATTACTTCTATTCTATCGACTGAGCACAAGAAATCGCCAAGTCAACTGTTTCAACTACAAAATAAAGTGATCGGAAATTGGTAATTTGGCCAATTTAATGCAAACTTCAAAATACTCCAATTTCAAAATAGGGTCCAGAATAAACAATGTAGGCATTCCTGGCACTAGACTAATATTTCTTCTATTCATTAGTTACATTTTCAGGCTTTACTAATGAATTCCATTTTGATTTTTTATTCACATGATGAATTTTTATTTAAACCAAAAAATAGAAGATTTACTGTTATGCAATATTATAATATTTGTATAAATAATATCACCACATTTGTGAACGTATATTAGACCCACCAGCTGGCGTGTATTAGATGTGCGAGGTCATTTGTTTACTCTTGAACATCGGCAAAAATTTAACATTTCTGCTACTTTGAGTTCGGTTTCAAGCCATTTCCAGTACTAAAACCAATCAAAATCATCTCTATTTCTGTAATATATCTTCCATTCTATCAAATGAGACCAAGAAATCACAAATATAACTATAAAAAACATATGAAAAAACACTGCAAAGTCGCTGTTTTAATCGAAAATTACGGTCTCAGTTTTTTTCTCTCATTATGCACTATGTGCTGCAGGATTTGTTTTATGTGGTGCACACATGCCACATAGATGTATTCTCTCATATCTAGGCCCAAATTTACCACTCACAGCTTATCAGAGTGAGCTGAGCTCATGACGTAGATCTACGGTTTGGACCCTCAACGTAAAGCCGTAGATCTGCGGCACGGACCCTGAAAGGGCTAAGGAACCTCCCTTGAGCGGGAAGTTCGCATCCTGAAATTCTGTTCATATCCAGAAGCAAAAAATCAACCAAACGACGGTTCGTATCCTGAAAAATTTGCATGGTGAGGCGTTCGTAAGCCGAGGTTCCACTATATTCATATATGCGAATGTCTTAAAGTCTTACTGTAATCAGATATTATGAGGCTCCAACTTACAACATAAATGTTTCTGAAAATTGTTCTTTACTCAGGTGTTCAGAACTAGGAACTTGTTTTCCTTCAAACACCTATGTTATAAATGGAGATTCATTCCTAAACCATAATTTACCCAGTTTCATTTACTACACAATTTTTTTTAATTACAAATATTTATCGAATATTTTATATTCAATACTGTTCCTTGTCAACTGCAGTAGTATTAATGTTTAATTATTTTGTAGATTTTAAATAAACATAATAAAAGCAACAATGCATTACATTATTTATAATGAATACTGTACTGTCCCACTCAACGGAAGCAACGTTTTCATGACCATAAGTAGTCTTGCCACTCAGAAGAGCAAGACTGTTCTTAAGTAATTGTCATTCTAAAGTGCCAATATTTTTTTTTAATTTTCACTGTACCTAAACAACTCCATCAGGAAATATACAATTTATTACAAGACACTTGAGAAGCTTGCACAGGTATACTGCAGGTATACCTGCAAAGATGTACAGGAGGGACCTGCTTATACAGCAGGTTAGGTGCTGGGCTACTGCTATAAATTGGAAATCACTGCAAAATGAAAGATAGCCTTTGTTCATATTCAAATGTATATAAAAGCCTAATAACATGTTTACACTATCGTATATTATGTGATCAATAGAGCTAGGCCTAAAAAGATGCATATATGGTACACACATTACTTATCTTAAAATATTTTTGTCCTTAGCTTATAGTGAATGGTGAATATATTTATTGCAGGAAGTCTGAATAAATGAAGAGTGGGTATAATTGAAAACCGCTGCATTGGCAAAATGCCATAAAGCAAACTGTTGTAAAGCAGAGCCTCTCTTGTACAACATCTTAAAAATTTTCTTGCATGCCTATTTTTTTGGGTCTAAAAAGTTCTCCAAATCCCAGTGTTCTTCTAACTTTACAGAATTTATTAAAACTCTTTTGGTTTTATCTTATAAAGAAGCAGATAAAAACAAAATTCTAAATCTTTAATATAAAAAAAATGATACTAAAGTGCTGTATATGAAGGTTATAAAGCATTTGCACCAGAACACTGCATATTATTGAAGTTTATGAAGTTTAGCCTGAACAGTCTCCACTAAAAACTATTGGTAGCAAAAGTGCCGTTTATGAAGTAATTTCACCAGAACGGCATTTTTACCATAATTCAGTCTGTATAACCCCAAATAAAACTAATGGCACTGTTTAACATGAACAATGAGATTACTAGAAACTATTTAGTTATGGAAGGTCACTTATAAACCATTAATGTACACTCACCATTTGTGAAGCTCTGCTCTGATTTCCTGAGAAGCCTTCAAAAGGCATTCCAAGAAGACCTCGATCACTTTCCCACAAGGATTTCTGGACATGAACACAACAAATTAATAAGAGTATTCAAAACTGTCCACATCTAAGCAAACAATAACTGTGCTTGGTGTACTTGAATGCATTTCTGTAAAACTGAAATACAGTACAGCTAAAAATTTAAATCCGAATATTTATTATTTCCCATCAATATATACTATTAAACTGATAATTCATCTTTGTTTGGAGAAAGAGAATGAGAAAGAGAAACATGAGAACAATAGAGAGAATGGCCAAATGAGTATTCCTATCATATTCATGACTAATCATACTACAATTTTTGCATTACATGAAAAATATTGCTTTCACTTACTCCTTGCAGTCCTGAGGCTCCAGGGAGAGCCTGTGCGACAAGATCTTCCATAGTTTGTGGCTGATTGGTGGGCCTCATGCCTGCAGGATTAAACCCCGTACTTGCAGTCTCCCCTGCTAAGCTGCCCAAGTGATCACCGTGAAGAGAATAATTTATGCTAGGATCGGAGTCTGCTGATGGAATGGATTCTTTGGTATCGTCAGCTTCTGAATATTCATCCTGAGGTTCTTCTTTGACTAGGGGATCATCCATTACCAACTGTGTGTTGAATGCATGCTAAATACTTAAACAGCACCATATGACAAGAAGTTCACTATTTTCTTAAAAAATGGTTAACACAACACCTTGCAAAAACAAGGAAAAATTATATGTAGTAAAAGCCTTGGCTTAAGTTAAGTGTCACCTTTACATTTTTCCTTTATATTCCCAGGGTACTGATGAAGAATCCTAAGTCATTTTCAAAAATAAGTTTCCTGCCATTTTTCCTTGTTTCTGAGTGCTGTGATACAGTACTGTGCATATATTGTTTAGGCTCTGACTTAAAGGACTAATAGGAGAAAGAAAGTGGCTGATAACGGCAGTTGTGGAAGACATGAAATTGTTTTGCCATGATCACAACAATGAAAGTCAATTCTATCATCAATGAACTTTGTCCATCATTTCTAAATGAGCCGAGCCAGCAAGTTTTCTCTTATTTCCAGAGTTCATTAAACTGAGGGTTTGTTGTAAACTGTCAAATGTAAGTGAAATATGAGTTCCCACAGAAAGTGTGTGTGTACAGTCCCATTTAAAAGAAGTCAAAATGCTAAAGACATAATTAGATAACAGCACTCTTACCACATACAGTCGACCTCTGCTTAATGAGCATTAGCAAATTTGGAATCTGGAATAACAAACAAAAAAACTCCCAATTCCCCTGCTTAACAACTAAATTTGCACTCGTATAACCTCATGCCAAGGTGGTGGTGGTGGCTGTGTGTGTGTGTGGGAGGGGGAGGGGGCAGCTTTTACTGCATAATGCCCTGCTTCCCAATATCTGGGGAAGAAATATAGCTCAAAGCTTGACAATAAAGGAAAGTGAAGAGGCATTCCTTTTGCAAATAGAAATGTGAACTAAAAATTTCCAATTAATTCAGGTTTAGGTAGTAGGTTGGTAGACAGCAACTACCCAGGAAAGTGCTACAGTTGTGCCAAATGAGTGAAATGGAAGCTTGTAATTATTTCACACACTGGTAGGATTTCTGGTGCCTTCTGTCTCATAAACATGTAAGATAACAGGTACATCTTGGTATTTCTACTTACACTTAGGTCATGCCGCATAGGAATGTACACACATATGTATACACACCCACCTGAGTTTTCTTCTATTTTCTTAATAATTCTTGTTCACCTTTATTTCCTATCATCTCTATGGGGAAGTGGAAAAGAATTCTTCCTCCGTAACCCATGCATGTCGTAGGAGGCAACTAAAATGCCAGGAGCAAGGAGCTAGTAACCCCTTCTCCTGTATAAATTACTAAATATAATAAAAAAACTTTTCTTTTTCTTTTTGGGTCACACTGCCTTAGTGAAATATGGCTTGTGCCTTGGAAAAAAAAAAAACTTCATGAGAGTTTCTTCATTTTCAGGTCGCCCTCCCTTGATAGGAGATGACCGGTGTGAGGAAAAAAAAAAAAAAAAAAAGTCAGGTTGACCTCTTTACCTAGGCCCCAACAAAGCAGGACATCTACATCACTGTCTGAATCTGTGAGTGGCTTCCCACCAAAACTGAAAAATATCCAGTGGAAAAATAGAACTGATGAATGGTACCTCAGCCTTCAATATGCCTATTGGGCAGAATAAGATGAAGACAAGCATCCCAGGAATAGGGAAAATTTATAACTAATGATGACAGCGGGTTGTTCTCGCATCAACAAGGCTGGCAGGACTATCAACAACAAATGCAATGTGAATATACATATTACTAGTTCAAGAGAACATGTTATTGTTGACCTTTTATATACCACACATCAGCATACAGCAAGTCCTCACTTAACAATGTCGATAGGTTCTTGGAAACTCTGAATTTAAGCAAAATGTATGACAAAACCAATTTTACTATAGGCTAATTGATATAAACAAAGACACCTCACTGTCCATCATCAAACCTCTTTAACCTTTTCAGGGTCCAGACCTCCAATCTGAAAATTGTCCACAGGGTCCAAGAATTTTCAAAAAATTTGTTATTTTTTCTTATGAAATGGTAGAGAATCTCCTTCTGAAGATAATAAAACAAAAGGTACGAAATTTGATGGAAAACTGTTGAAATTACGCTCTCGCGTAAATATTGCTGAAGTATCAGTTTTTTTTTTCTCATTATGCAATGAATGCTGCAGGCTTTGTTTTATATGGTACACACTTACCACATAGATACATTCTCTCGTATCTAGGCCCAAATTTACCACTCACAGCTTATCTGAGTGAGCCGAGCTCATGGCGTAGAATTACGGCTTGGACCCAGGCTTCAAAGCCGTAGAACTACGGGATGAACCTTCAAAGGGTTAAAACTTTTAGTTTTGTTTCTGTCACACCTTTTTTTTTTTTTGTGGCCACAGACATCAGGGGTGCACAGCACCCAGGGTTAAATCAAGGAATAAATGTTTGCAAAGCAAAAATTGTAAGATTCACCTACTATCACCATGCAGTTCAAAAGCGAACAATAATAAACACGATGGGCTTGTTGAGCGCTTTTGTACTGCATTGTTTATTGTCATGCATTTGTATAATTATCATATAATTTACAAATTTTTACTTTACAATAATTTGTATTCATTGTATTAATGTGATTCTTTTTTCTCATCGTTATAACGAAACATTGAACGAAATAACGTTATTCGAGGACCTGATGTACTGCATTTTATCCAAAAATGATTGAACATTAAATGAAACATAAAATTCTGTAAACATTTTCCCTGATCAACTGTAGTGAAAAACCTCTTATTTGTTGACCAAATTATATCAAATAGAAATACATCAAATGAGCATATACTACAAATAAACATCTGATAAACTGAAAACCAAGAAACAATAATACATGTGGGTACGGGGATGCAAACCACATATCACTTCCCTCGATAAACCACTAGATCATTTTTTTATCAAAACAAATATATACAAGTTGGACAGACAATTAAGTACATGGTAGTATTATTATTTTTATTATTATATTAAAAAAAAAGAAAAAAAAAAAACATTAAGCTCTTAAATTGCATGGAAAGTAAAATTTCCAAGTTTAACATTGATGCTGGAGTCAAAGTCTGAGACAGTAACACATTCAAATACAACTGTCTCCTATCCATCTCTCAATCATATCAGCATTGTTCTCCTTTCCTATACAAGGGGGATTACTAACATACCCCTGGCTATCTTCAAGGAAGAACTGGGCAAGTTTCTTAAGTCAGTCTCTGATCAGCCAGGCTGTGGTGCTGATGTTGAGTTTGTGTGGCTAACACCAACAATCTTGTTGATTAGACCATCCACTGGGAGGCCTGATCTGGGACTGGGCCACAAAGGCATGGACCCTCTGAGCACTCTAAAGGTAGACGCCAGGTTAGGTAAAGAAATTAACAGCTGAAATTACTGGTAGTAGCTCCCCTCTTAGCTGGGAGGCAAATTTCAACTAGGAGAAATGGTGAGATTGAGAGATTCATAAAAAAAAAAGGTGAAGGAGGAAATTGGAAAGAGTGAAGTTTAATCTCTAATGAGTACAGTGCATTGTTATAAATTTCACTATTACTGTCCCAGTCTGTATTTGAGGTTATAATACAGATGTATGGGAAAATGCAATTTGCTTAACGAATCTTCTGTCTAGTCCCTATCTAGGTCATTAAGCAGAATCATTTGGTCAACTGTATAGCAGTGTAGGAGTATAAACCATACTAAAAGATTTCTAACAGCAGTTTTAATTAATGCTGTGCTTGTCAACAATAAGCTTTTGTACAATAAGATTTTTATCAAACTCAAATAATCAGGAAAAAATCATACAAGTATAGTACTAAAAATGCAGTATTAGAATGTGGGGCAGAAGTTTGTGGTTATAGGAGGGTGGGGGCAGGAGGAAAGAGGAGTGATTGGTGGAATGAAGTAAAGGGTGTGATAAAAGAGAAAAAGGTAGCTTATGAGAGGTTTTTACAAAGCAGAAGTGTTATAAGAAGAGCAGAGTATATGGAGAGTAAAAGAAAGGTGAAGAGAGTGGTGAGAGAGTGCAAAAGGAGAGCAGATGATAGAGTGGGAGAGGCACTGTCAAGAAATTTTAATGAAAATACGAAAAAATTTTGGAGTGAGTTAAACAAGTTAAGAAAGCCTAGGAAAAGTATGGATTTGTCAGTTAACCCTTTCAGGGTCCGTCCCGTAGATCTACGGCTTTACGTTCAGGGTCCAAACCGTAGATCTACGCCATGAGCTCAGCTCACTCTGATAAACTGTGAGTGGTACATTTGGGCCTAGATATGAGAGAATACATCTATGTGGTATGTGTGCACCACATAAAACAGATCCTGCAGCACACTGTGTATAATGAGAGAAAAAAAATGAAATCATGATTTTTCGATTAAAACAGCAACTTTGCAGTGTTTTTTCGTATGTTTTTATAGTTGTATTTGCGATTTCTTGGTCTCATTTGATAGAATGGAAGACATATTACAGTAATAGAGATAATTTTGATTGGTTTTAGCACTGGAAATGGCTTGAAACTGAGCTCAAAGTAGCAGAAATGTTAAATTTTTGCCGATATTCAAGAGTAAACAAACGACCTCACACGTCTAATACACGTCAGCTGGTGGGTCTAATATACATTCACAAATATGGTGATGATATTTATATAATTATTACAGTATTGCATAACAGTAAATCTTCTATTTTTTGGTGTGAATAAAAATTCATTATGTGAATAAAAAATCAAAATGGAATTTATTTGTAAAGCCTCAAAACATAACTAATGAACAGAGGAAATGTTAGTTTAGTGCCAGGAATGCCTACATTGTTCATTCTGGACCCTATTTTGAAATTGGAATATTTTGAACTTTGTGTTAAATTGGCCAAATTAACAATTTCAGATCACTTTATTTTGTAGTTGAAACAGTTGACTTGGCGATTTCTTGTGCTCAATCGATAGAATAGAAGTAATACTAGTGAAATAGCTAAGAATTTGGTTGATTGGAATAATGTAATTGGCCTAAAATGGGAGTCAAAGTCGGCAAAATCACCGATTCGTAAATATCGCTGACACATCAAAATTCGCGAGAGCATAATTTCGTCAATTTTCCACCAAATTTCGTACTTTTTGTTTTATTACCTTCACAAAAAGATTCTCTACGATTTCATAAGAAGAAATAACAAATTTTTTTTTTGAAAATTCTTGGACACTGGTGCGTGACTCCAGATTTGGGCCTTGGACCCTGAAAGGGTTAAAAACAGAGTAGGGGAGTTAGTAGATGGGGAGAGGGAGGTATTAGGTAGATGGCGAGAATATTTTGAGGAACTTTTAAATGTTGAGGAAGAAAGGGAGGCAGTAATTTCATGCACTGGCCAGGGAGGTATACCATCTTTTAGGAGTGAAGAAGAGCAGAATGTAAGTGTGGTGGAGGTACGTGAGGCATTACGTAGAATGAAAGGGAGTAAAGCAGCTGGAACTGATGGGATCATGAGAGAAATGTTAAAAGCAGGGGGGGGATATAGTGTTGGAGTGGTTGGTACTTTTGTTTAATAAATGTATGAAAGAAAGGAAGGTACCTAGGGATTGGCAGAGAGCATGTATAGTCCCTTTATATAAAGGGAAAGGGGACAAAAGAGATTGTAAAAATTATAGAGGAATAAGTTTACTGAGTATACCAGGAAAAGTATATGGTAGGGTTATAATTAAAAGAATTAGAGGTAAGACAGAATGTAGGATTGCGGATGAGCAGGGAGGCTTCAGAGTGGGTAGGGGATGTGTAGATCAAGTGTTTACAGTGAAGCATATATGTGAACAGTATTTAGATAAAGGAAGGGAAGTTTTTATTGCATTTATGGATTTAGAAAAGGCATATGATAGAGTGGATAGAGGAGCAATGTGGCAGATGTTGCAAGTATATGGAATAGGTGGTAAGTTACTAAATGCTGTAGAGAGCTTTTATGAGGATAGTGAGGCTCAGGTTAGGGTGTGTAGAAGAGAGGGAGATTACTTCCAGGTAAAAGTAGGTCTTAGACAGGGATGTGTAATGTCACCATGGTTGTTTAATATATTTATAGCTGGGGTTGTAAAAGAAGTAAATGCTAGGGTGTTCGAGAGAGGGGTGGGATTAAATTATGGGGAATCAAATTCAAAATGGGAATTGACACAGTTACTTTTTGCTAATGATACTGTGCTTATGGGAGATTCTAAAGAAAAATTGCAAAGGTTAGTGGATAAGTTTGAGAATGTGTGTAAAGGTAGAAAGTTGAAAGTGAACATAGAAAAGAGTAAGGTGATCAGGGTATCAAATGATTTAGATAAAGAAAAATTGGATATCAAATTGGGGAGGAGGAGTATGGAACAAGTGAATGTTTTCAGATACTTGGGAGTTGACGTGTCGGCGGATGGATTTATGAAGGATGAGGTTAATCATAGAATTGATGAGGGAAAAAAGGTGAGTGGTGCGTTGAGGTATATGTGGAGTCAAAAAACGTTATCTATGGAGGCAAAGAAGGGAATGTATGAAAGTATAGTAGTACCAACACTCTTATATGGACGTGAAGCTTGGGTGGTAAATGCAGCAGCGAGGAGATGGTTGGAGGCAGTGGAGATGTCCTGTCTAAGGGCAATGTGTGGTGTAAATATTATGCAGAAAATTCGGAGTGTGGAAATTAGGAGAAGGTGTGGAGTTAATAAAAGTATTAGTCAGAGGGCAGAAGAGGGGTTGTTGAGGTGGTTTGGTCATTTAGAGAGAATGGATCAAAGTAGAATGACATGGAAAGCATATAAATCTATAGGGAAAGGAAGGAGAGGTAGGGGTCATCCTCGAAAGGGTTGGAAAGTGGGGGTAAAGGAGGTTTTGTGGGCGAGGGGCTTGGACTTCCAGCAAGCGTGCATGAGCGTGTTAGATAGGAGTGAATGGAGACGAATGATACTTGGGACCTGACGATCTGTTGGAGTGTGAGCAGGGTAATATTTAGTGAAGGGATTCAGGGAAACCGGTTATTTTCATATAGTCGGACTTGAGTCCTGGAAATGGGAAGTACAATGCCTGCACTTTAAAGGAGGGGTTTGGGATATTGGCAGTTTGGAGGGATATGTTGTGTATCTTTATACGTATATGCTTCTAAACTGTTGTATTCTGAGCACCTCTGCAAAAGCAGTGATAATGTGTGAGTGTGGTGAAAGTGTTGAATGATGATGAAAGTATTTTCTTTTTTGGGGATTTTCTTTCTTTTTTGGGTCACCCTGCCTCGGTGGGAGACTGCCGACTTGTTGAAAAAAAAAAAATAGTACTAATAGCAAAAATAAAAAAAATATTACAAGATCAATATTTATAATAATTATATTAATAATGTTTATATAAAAATCATGCACTAATCTTGAAAAAAAAAAAAGGTGGGACTGAATCAAATGTAAAAAAAATCTACATCGAAAGAAACGGCAACAGTGGAGAAGACCAATCAGACTTTCATTAATTTAAAACTTTTTCAGTGTGCTCAATGCCCTACATTAGGGTTTAAATGAACCAGAAACCTAATTCTTCTAGGATTACTTTCTTAGTTTTCTATAAAAAGAAAAAATGCATCTTATAGCCTGAAACTATGAAAATATATTTCATTTATTTTAAGAGAGGAGACAACAGCTATACAGTATACCAATCAAAAGGCTAAAGCTAACTACAAAATATTTGAGAAAAAGTTCAACTTACTGAATTATCTGTGGTGCCAGCTAATTCATTACTTGAGTTACAGGGGCCTTGAGTAGTGGTAGTATCAATTTGAGTAGTAGATCCTGAATCACAGGAAGCCGGATGCGATAGTTCTGGCGGTGACTCTGTCACTGTAGCATTTTGAAGGCGAGTCTCTGGATTCGGTGGTACAGGTACTGGACTAGGACTGGTTTGAACTCTGACAGGCTCTCTTGCCCTGGGGGGTACTTTAAATGGTTCTCTATTAGTTGCGTGCAATCTTGCAGTGGGATCCCTCCCCTTGTCACCTGGAGTTTGGCTTGTTCTTTGTGACAAAGGAGAAACTTCCTCTGGCCTTCTACGCTTGGCTTCAGGTCCATCTCCACCCCATGGGACATTTCTCTTACTGTCCTGTGCAGGGTCTGAATCATTTGGAGACTCATCTGGGACAGCTAATCCCTTTATTCTTAAGCACTCGGCAGACTTAATAAGTCCAGATAAATCAGTCTGTAACACATTCACTTCACCCACATACATGTAGTTTAGCAGGGCTTCCAAGTCTGCGTGTTTAATATCTTTAAGCACTATGACTGGGTGCTTACAATTCGTTCTTTCAAAAATCTCTTCAAAATAGTCACTACACGTAGACAAAACTAGTTTGTGCACCGGATAGAATTTACCATCACAAGCAATAGTCACGTCACAATAGGATTCCTGAAATAAAGACAATAATACCTGTAATATATTAATTACACAAAAAAAATTCAATTAAAGAACTAACCCTTTCAATGTCTCACATGAAGATCTACATTACTGACACCAGCATTGCTCATATTGATCTATGTTTTAAGCACAACATCCTCAAATATGCTGTGAACAGTAAATTTTAGTGTAGACATGAGAGAATGTGTATGGGAAGTATAAGAAAAAAAATTCTGCCCTCCACAGTGTATGATGAGAAAAGCAAACCTCTGCAGCTTTGAGTTTTTTTTTTCTAGGGTAGTTTTTATATCCCCCCTTTTTTTTGGTTAACTGATAGGGTGGAAAACATAGTGAAATAGAGATAATTTTGGTTAGTTTCTGACCAGAAGTTGCTTGAAATAAGCTTCAAAGTGGCAAAAATGTTAGATTTTAAGCAATTTTCAGTATTTTTATATTTTACATACAGAATTTCTAAAAAAAAATATGCTTAATCTGTTGCTACAGTTGTGTATTACTAACTCTTCATAATAACAATCTTCACCTACACAATGCCAAGACATGACTGTACTAATTTCCATATGTAATTTGTGTACTGTACAGTCAACTGCAATGAGAAATATTTTTTTATTTTATTCTGCTTAACAATTTCATCCAATACAATAAACTTACCACTAAAAATTATATGCAGGTAAATTTTACTTTC
Organism: Cherax quadricarinatus; assembly: GCF_038502225.1. NCBI lineage: Eukaryota > Metazoa > Arthropoda > Malacostraca > Decapoda > Parastacidae > Cherax > Cherax quadricarinatus. Next base: position 71,372,187 of record NC_091296.1, on the reverse strand, counting down.
TTTATTCACCTCTGAAAACCAATCAATTCTCAACAGAAGTTATTGACAATGTCTCATTCATTCTCTTATTATTTATCACTTTGTTTTTACAATTCATTTAGCAAATGATTCTTGTCAATCATCTACTCAACTTACTTCCAAGTCAAATAACACATACAATCATTACCTTCCGTCTGACAGTGGAGAGAACATGGAGGAAAGTGGAGCGATGGTTGTTCCACTTAAGGGACAGTAAACCCCCATCCATGGCAACTTACTAGTCCAGTGCAAAAACAGTCTGGAACAAAAAGGATACTAGATGCATTCTGGTTGCTATGTAACTCTGCAAGGCATACCCCACCCACCAAGTACCCCTAATACCCGACTTAAGAAAAACAATGAACTTACACTTGTGGAAAAGGAAGAAAAATTGAAACAAATCATAACAAAATCACATTTAAACATATGGGTAATAGATGTAATTGGATCTTTACATCCTGTGCTGAGGTGTCTGCAAGTCATATTGCATGTGATTATCTTTGGGAGTTTACATAACAAAATAAACAAAAACAATAACAAATGGGCAAAACATGACAGTAGGAAGAGAGGTGGCATGATAAGCATATACAGTACAGTCATAAAAAGATGTGAAATAAAAGTTAAATAGGATTCTTTTCATACTTGCAACAGATTACAAGCCACAGTTGTAAACTGTAAGAAAATTAAGTTGAAAGGGATATTAACAAAATTTTCTGTGCAAACAGTGTGGTATACCAAAGGAATGAATTATTGTACAGTAGGGCCCCGCTTTACGGCATTCCGCTAATATGGCAATTTCAAATTATGACCAAAATTTGCTATAAGGCAAGCACTTTCAAATACGGGATGCCCCACCTGGTTTGTTTACATTCTCTGTGAGCACATATCTCTATTATGTCTGGAAATTTTCCAAAATTTCAAGTGTTTTAAAGTTACTGCATATTTTATGTGTACAGTGGTACCTCGGGATATGAACAGCTGAAAACTCAAACAATTATATAAGTTTATTTATATAAGTGCTTTTGTAAGCGTATTTTTGGGGGTCTGAAACAGATTAATCTAATTTACATTATTCCTTATGGGAACAAATTCGTTCTATATCGGCACTCGAACAGCCTTCTGGAACGAATTAATTTCGTATCCTGAGGTACCACTGTATTCTGATAATTATACTACTTATGTGTCCCTGTACCTAAATATACTTACACACTGTGCTAGCGTGAAGGTACACATTAAAATCACTAAGGCTCTCTCTACTTGACGCCATATAATAATCTCTCGGGTGCATTAAATGTCGTATATTACATTAATATAGACATTTCCATTAATCCATTATGATATTTTTTCAAAATTATATAATAAACACTCTACATAACATATAATCATGATACATACACCCACAGTACAAAAATTGACAAATATGAGATTTGTTTACTAAAAGGTTCTTTCCTCTAGTCAATCACCAGTAACTTAACTAGAAATTTATTACTTTCATATGCCTTCACTCTATCTATAGCTATTCATGATCCTTGTGGGTTTAGCACTCTTTTTTATTATGATAATAACTTGTAATAATAATAATTTGTAATAATAACAATCGTTTACTCGTCTCTCACCCACCCTACATTAAGACTACAAATATTTTAAGTATGTAATGAGTGTACTGTATATGCATTTTATCACTCTAGGAAGCTTTAAGCATCGTCGTAGTATATTATATGTGGGTGGGGTGCCCAGGAGGGCTACCATACCTACCACACCCGACTTCTTACAATAAATACTACATTAAGACTACAAATATTTTGAGGCAAATAATGAGTGTATGTGTGTGCATTTTACTTTTTATTGTTTTTAAAAATGTCTAGTTCTATTGCTAACTTAATATATGTTTGTGTAAACTTGTTATCTGGCATTTATATGCGTTCATATTTTCAAAAAATGGCGTTCTGCTATCCGGCGATGTCTGCTTTCCGGCAGTAGCCTGGAACCTAACCTGCATAAGAGGGGCCCTACTGTACAAGAAGATGTAGCATACAAGTGCTACAACCATTGAAAATTTAAAAAAAACTTACATTGCCTGGTAAGCAACACTCTCGCTTCAGACAGTGAGAGTCCGTAGTTTGATCTTCGGCAAGAATGAAAACACTGGGTGTGTCTCCTTACACCTGTCATCCCATTCACCTAGCAAACAAGTAGGTACCTGGGTTTTAGTCGAGTGGTGTGCCTTGCATCTTGGGAAACAAGATTGAGGACCCCAATTGAAACACAACAGAGTCCCTCGATAATGTATAGCCTTTCTTGGGTTACCCTGGGTGGTTAACCCTCTGGGATTAAAAGAATGAACAAAATCTAATCTTATCTTTATCAAACACAGAGATGCGAGAACAAATTATATAACTATAATCATGGGGGAGCGCTAAACCTGTAGGATTATACAGCACACGTGGGGGGGATGGAAGGTATTCAGGCTCAATTCAGGGAACAAGAGCACAGATCCAATTTCCTAGATCAAGAGCCCCCTCACCTTGAGGGGATGCAAGAACAAAGCAGTGCAGTGCTGCATGACTCAAAAGGGTCATACAGCACTGCAGGGAGGGATGTGTATAAGTATGAATGTATGAAAGGTAGGAGTGAGACAGAGGCAGCAGGGGTGTGTGCGAGGGAAGCAGTTAGTGGAGAGTGCAAGAGTAAAATTCATATGAAAGTTGGTGCTATAGGTTAGTTTCTGTTAGTAAGTTTATTCAGGTACAGAGACATATAAATACAGTTACATAAATTGTTGTATATAGCAGCATATGTGTAGATTACCTAGGAGAACCCAAGAAAGTAAGTCAGACAAACTGACTTATTTCCACTGGAGTCCTTGAGGCCCTTGTTAGAAAAAGTTAAAGGTGGGATGGAGCCAGTGGAAGGAGTGGACAGGTGCAGTAGTTATAGCCATGGTCACAGATGGGAGAGGGCCACTAGTGGAAGGTCAGGCCCAGAAGGTAGGTCACAGATTTAGTGGTCAAGCTGCAGATATACTCAAGCTTCATACAAGTAAGTTGATGGTTAATCTAGTAGTGAAGCCAGTGAAAGAAAGAAGATAAAACAGCAGCAGACATGATCACATGTGGGCAGGGTCCATTAGTGGAAGTCATGCCCATAACATGAGCCAGAGATTTTGTAAATGAGTTGTAACATCTTGTATTCTCTGTTACAAGATGTCCATGTATCAGACAAGTATTTATAGATCTAAGATATATATAATACCAAAAAGCTTATGAATAAAACATGTGCAATACCACATCTAGTGCTACAGTACTCCACTGGTTCCACTATAAATGACTACATTCTAATGTCTATATCAGACTGATAATGCCTATGACAGGTGAAACATCTCAATAAAAATGCTGCACATTTACCTAATTAATCAACTTATCTTCATTATCTACCTTTGATCTACAGAAACAATAAGGGGATTATTAATGATAAAGAGAATGAATGACAATAATTAATAATGGGAACACTGGTAAAATAAACGAATAAAATTTCAACAAAATATTATTTATTAATAAATAATACTAATACAACGGCAATAATTACAACTATAACTGGGCAGTTACCTGCACCAGTTTTGTCCTAAAGACAATGAACAAATGACTTATTCATTCACCTAACGTTTTCACCCAAAGTCTGTCGATAGTGCTCTTCCTCTTAGTTAACTCTTTCACTCCCAGAGTAAGAGAGGAAGGAAAGCTCCATGCTACTCACACCCTATTACAGCTCCATAATTACGAGAAAATAATGGAAATGTGGTGGTGTTGGAGGGGGAGGTTAGCCATCCTTCCTCCCCCAGGCAGCGCCTTTCACTGCTGTTAATCTCCATCTTCTCTACATCTTTATCTTCTACAATTTGCTCGCCGCTACACTCTACCATCATCACTCTTCGTGTAAGCTAGTCTCGGGGTGAAACTTAAGGTCTTACCTAGGATTGTCTCGTTTCCCGAGCACCTCAAATGATTTTTCGTGACCTTTCCTTCATTTTGTTTATAACTGGCTTATATACACCTTATGTAACCAACAATAAGAAAGTATCATACTATACAGAAAATTAGCAAAAACTACACAGATCCTCTGAAAATTGCCTAACAACAAACATTCAAAGCAAAAAAAAAAATTTTTTTATAAAAAGACGTATAATTTATGAGTTAAAGGTAAGAAGGTATTGAGTATATGAGTGGTAGAGAGTGTGTGAGAGCAGAGACGCCGTTTGACTCCCAAGGAACACTGAACATCCTGACATAACCTCTACTCTATATCTACTAACCTATCATCATAATAATTTGGCAACACTAACAAAAAGACACTGTTCTTTACAACTCGTTACATTTATGAAAACCTCAAATAGTCATACAACTTTTTTTCCATGTGATCTTACCTGAAGAATCGTGTAGTTATTTTTCTTGTATTAAAAAAATGTTGGTACATCCGCAGTATGCGGCTGCCACGATATTTTTTTAGTACATGTGTTTCGGTTGCAGTGCAATTCAACAAAGGTATCCCTGTGTTCCATAAGCCCAGCTGCCAGCCCCCTCAACCTGACTGATCCAAGAAAGGTATCCCTGTATTCCATAAGCTCAATGGAATCCAATGTAAATAAGTCACTTTGACTTATTGGGTCATGCGCTGTATAATCCTACGGGTTTAGCGCTCCCCATGACTATAATAATAATTTTATTGGGTTATCCTGCGTAATCTACACATGCTGTTGTGTATGATAATTTATGTAACTGTGTTTATTTATACCTGTACCTGAATAAATTTACTGTGAGGGGGCTGGGCAGCAGGTACCTATACCTGCTGCCCAGCTCCCTTTACCTCAATGATCCAAGAAAAGTATCCCTGTAATCCATAAGCCCTGCTACCCAGCCCCCTCTACCTCAATGTGCTCAAATGTACGTAGTCATGAAAGTCTAATACAGTAAAATATAAAAATACGTTTGCGTATCAAACATACGGGCGCATAATGTTGCTTATGGCACCTGCTGTCAGGAAGCCTCGTTGCTCTTCCTGAAGAAAAAGCGCTTTACCTGATGCAAGCTGCTGGTAGGGGCATGGTGACAAGAATAAGTTTATTTCAGCATGATACATGTTTGTACAAAGGAGTATACCAACTGGATGTACATGCCAAAAGCCCCTTTTGTATACAGAGTATTTCGGGCAAACTTAAGACTAACTTAAGATTACTAAGGCAGTGCAGTAATTTTGTACATTTGGTCATTAGGCAAGTTTATAATGAATACAAGAGAAGTGAATATTCTATTAGTTCATGCTATATGTCTTTAATAAGTTTGGTAGAGAGGAATTAGTTTTTATTAACCTAAGGTGGACACAATGGAATGATTAACATTTGAAAGGATTACAGATATTGCGAGTAAGTATATATTGATTATAATGTTTTACCTATGTTCGTGATATTGAGCAAATGCATGTATAGTTTTTACATATGTATTTATGATGGGCTGGGATAGGTTAAGGAGATAAGATGTGCACGAACACGTCCTTGTACATCTCTCATCACTTCTAACCCCCGCCATCTTCACAGACGTGACTTGACACTATTCCTTCATTCTGGCGTAGGTCTCTTGTCTCGGGGAATGATCTTTATATCGTTTCTGAGCGTAAATTCGCAGCGGAATTTGAGGTTGGTGTCCTCCAGGTTGCTCAGAGTTATAACATGCCACCTTGAACTTACTGAACGCTGGCGTGCCAGTGCGCGAGGTATGGCTGTTAGTTCGGTTGGTGACGAACTCAGCTTTTCTATTTGTATTCGTTGTATTGGGCGTGTTTCCTTAAGACACCTGCTGTCCCTGTTCACTTAGCAGTAAGTACGTACCTGGGTGTTAGCTGACTGGAATGGGTCGCATCCTGGGAATAAATTTAACCTGATTTGCTCTGCATAACATGGTTTCCATATAGTATGGCTGTATAGCCCTTGTGGTTTAGCGCTTCTTTTTATTAAAATAATAATAATAATCCATATAGTATGTCATTGATATCAGCTAGGTCTGCGTAAGTTGTATCATGTACTTGTAGAAATAAGGATTATATTTTTCCTTGCCCGGGGCGTCTCACTCCGTCTTCACCTTCTCCTGGCAGTGATCCTGGGCCGCCACTGCATCCTGCCGCTGAGATGCCATCATCATCATCTGCCTGGGGACCATGGGCTTCATATATTATATTATACATGGTGAAGTGGGCCTGGTGTAGCTGCTTGGCGGTGCCCTGAGGGTTCAGCCGTCTCCTGGTGTCGTTAGGGAGCCGTCAGAGAATCATGTGGCCTGGTGGCTAAAGCTCTCGCTTTATTGACTTAAGACTTAGGGAGATTGACACAAGTCAGTCCATCTATCATCATTCCATCATGCAGGAGGAACCACATGTCTATGGTGCATCCAACAAGATAAGCAGACTCTTGGATGTCACTACTGCCCGGCTCCAGCTGGGTTACAAGTATCTATGGCAGGTTAAATCACCACAGCCAGATGTAGACCAAACGAAATGTAAACTTTGCCAGATGGACTATTGTCACACCCTGCGTCATTATGTACTGGAGTGTGATCAAATTAATGAATTTAGAAACAACTCACTCAGAAATGTTCAAGAAATGGCAAAGTATTTTATCCACAGTGGTATATTACAGACCATTCTGGAGAAACACCCTGACTTTGCTAGCTGTAAATAATGCATTACCATGTGTGTGTGTGTGTGTGTGTGTGTGTGTGTGTTAGTTAGTTACCATTTGGTCCTAGGCACATGTCGATTAGACACTAGGCCTGTTGTATGTGCATGCGTATATATGTGTGTGTGTGTGTGTGTGTTAGTTACCAGTTTGTCCTAGGCACATGTCGATTAGACACTAGGCCTGTTGTATGTGCATGCGTATATATGTGTGTGTTAGTTACCATTTTGTCCTAGGCACATGTCGATTAGACACTAGGCCTGTTGTGTGTGTGTAGGTGTGTAGGTGTGGGTGTGTGTGTGTGTGTGTGTGTGTGTGTGTGTGTGTGTGTGTGTGTGTGTGTGTGTGTGTGTGTGTGTGTGTGTGTGTGTGTGTGTGTGTGTGTGTTGTGTGTTAGTTACCATTTTGTCCTAGGCACATGTCGATTAGACACTAGGCCTGTTGTAGGTGTGTGTGTGTGTGTGTGTGTGTGTGTGTGTGTGTACTCACCTAATTGTACTCACCTAATTGTGGTTGCAGGGGTCGATACTCAGCTCCTGGCCCCGCCTCTTCACTGATCGCTACTGGATCCTCTCTCTCTCTGCTTCCTGAGCTTTGTCATACCTCTTCTTAAAACTATGTATGGTTCCTGCCTCCACTACTTCACTTGCTAGGCTATTCCACTTGCTGACAACTCTATGACTGAAGAAATACTTCCTAACGTCCCTGTGACTCGTCTGAGTCTTCAGCTTCCAGTTGTGACCCCTTGTCCCTGTGTCCCCTCTCTGGAACATCCTATCTCTGTCCACCTTGTCTATTCCCCGCAGTATCTTGTATGTGTGTGTGTGTGTGTGTGTGTGTGTGTGTATGTGTGTGTGTGTATGTGTGTGTGTATATATATGTGTGTGTGTGCGTGTGTGTGTGTGTACTCACCTATTTGTACTCACCTATTTGTGGTTGCAGGGGTCGAGTCCTAGCTCCTGGCCCCGCCTCTTCACCAGTTGCTACTAGGCCCTCTCTCTCCCCGCTCCATGAGCTTTATCAAACCTCGTCTTAAAACTGTGTATGGTTCCTGCCTCCACTACGTCATTTTCTAGGCTATTCCACTGCCTTACAACTCTATGACTGAAGAAATACTTCCTACTATCTCTCTGACTCATTTGTGTCTTCAACTTCCAATTGTGGCCTCTTGTTTCTGTGTCCCCTCCCTGGAACATCCTGTCTTTGTCCACCTTGTCTATTCCACGCAGTATTTTATATGTCGTTATCATGTCTCCCCTGACCCTCCTGTCCTCCAGTGTCGTCAGGCCGATTTCCCTTAATCTTTCTTCATAGGACATTCCCCTTAGCTCTGGAACTAACCTTGTCGTAAACCTTTGTACTTTCTCTAGTTTCTTGACGTGCTTTATCAAGTGCGGGTTCCAAACAGGTGCTGCATACTCCAGTATGGGCCTGACATACACGGTGTACAGTGTCTTGAGTGATTCCTTACTAAGGTATCGGAATGCTGTTCTCAGGTTTGCCAGGCGCCCATATGCTGCAGCAGTTATCTGATTGATGTGTGCTTCCGGAGACATGCTCGGTGTTATACTCACCCCAAGATCTTTCTCCTTGAGTGAGGTTTGCAGTCTTTGGCCACCTAGCCTATACTCTGTCTGTGGTCTTCTGTGCCCTTCCCCTATCTTCATGACTTTGCATTTGGCAGGATTAAATTCGAGAAGCCATTTGCTGGACCAGGTGTCCAGTCTGTCCAGGTCTCTTTGAAGTCCTGCCTGGTCCTCATCAGATTTAATTCTCCTCATTAACTTCACATCATCTGCAAACAGGGACACTTCTGAGTCTAACCCTTCCGTCATGTCGTTCACATATACCAAAAATAGCACTGGTCCTAGGACCGACCCCTGTGGGACCCCGCTCGTCACAGGTGCCCACTGTGATACATCATTACGTACCATGACTCGTTGTTGCCTCCCTGTCAGGTATTCTCTGATCCATTGCAGTGCCCTTCCTGTTATATGCGCCTGATGCTCTAGCTTCTGCACTAATCTCTTGTGAGGAACTGTGTCAAAGGCCTTCTTGCAGTCCAAGAAGATGCAATCAACCCACCCCTCTCTCTCTTGTCTTACTTCTGTTATTTTATCATAAAACTCCAGAAGGTTTGTGACACAGGATTTGCCTTCCGTGAATCCGTGCTGGTTGGCATTTATACTCCTGTTCCGTTCCAGGTGCTCCACCACTCTCCTCCTGATAATCTTCTCCATAATTTTGCATACTATACACGTCAATGACACAGGTCTATAGTTTAGTGCCTCTTTTCTGTCTCCTTCTTTAAAAATGGGAACTACATTTGCCGTCTTCCATACCTCAGGTAGTTGCCCAGTTTCCAGGGATGTGTTGAAGATTGTGGTAAGTGGCACGCACAACATATCTGCTCCCTCTCTAAAGACCCACGGGGAGATGTTGTCCGGTCCCATTGCCTTTGAGGCATCGATGTCCCTTAGCAGTTTCTTCACCTCCTCCTCATCTGTATGTATGTCGTCCAACACTTGTTGGTGTATTCCTTGCTGGTGTCCCCATCTGGTCTGTTCCCCCAGAGTCCTTCCTGTCTCTACTGTAAATACTTCCTTAAATCTCGTGTTGAGCTCCTCGCATACCTCTTGATCGTTTCTTGTGAGTTCTCCACCTTCTTTCCTCAGCCTTATCACCTGGTCCTTGACTGTTGTCTTCCTCCTAATGTGGCTATACAGCAGTTTCGGGTCAGATTTGACTTTCGATGCTATGTCGTTTTCATACTGTCGCTGGGCCTCCCACCTTATCTGTGCATACTCGTTTCTGGCTCTTCTACTAATCTCCTTGTTTTCCTGGGTCCTATGCCTCCTGTACCTTTTCCATTCTCTGTTGCACTTAGTTTTTGCCTCCCTACACCTTCGGGTAAACCAAGGACTCGTTTTGGTCTTCCTATTATTTCTGTTTCCCTTGGGAACAAAACTTTCCTCTGCCTCCTTGCACTTTGTTGCCACATATTCCATCAACTTGTTTACTGATTTTCCTACCATTTCTCTGTCCCACTGAACCTCCTGCAGGAAGTTTCTCATACCTGTGTAGTCCCCCCTTTTATAGTTTGGCCTGTCCCCTTCAGTTCCTGTTACCTTCTCCACTTGTAACTCTACTATATAGTCAAAACTCAGAACCACATGATCGCTAGCTCCAAGGGGCCTCTCGTAAGTGATGTCCTCAATGTCTGAACTGCTCAGGGTGAACACAAGATCCAGTCTTGCTGGCTCATCCTCCCCTCTCTCTCTGGTTGTGTCCCTGACATGTTGATGCATGAGGTTTTCAAGTACCACATCCATCATCTTGGCTCTCCATGTTTCGGGACCCCCATGTGGCTCCAGGTTTTCCCAGTCGATCTCCCTGTGGTTGAAATTGCCCATTACCAGTAACTTTGCTCTGCTCGAGTGAGCTCTTCTTGCCACCTCAGCCAGTGTGTCCACCATCACCCTGTTGTTTTCTTCGTACTCCTCTCTTGGCCTCCTGCAGTTCTGTGGTGGGTTATACATCACTCCAATGACTACTTTATGTTCTCCGGACTGAATTGTACCTACAATGTAGTCTCTTTCTCCAATCATGTCCATGCCTTCCATTTCCTCAAATCCCCATCGGTGTTTTATGAGCAGTGCAGCCCCTCCTCCCCCTCTACTCCTTCTATCTTTCCTCAGGATCTGATATCCTGTTGGGAAGATTGTGTCTGTTATTGTCTCAGTGAGTTTTGTTTCTGTGACTGCTATGATGTCTGGGGATTCTTCACTGATTCTTTCATTCCACTCCTCATGTTTATTCGTTATTCCATCTGCGTTTGTGTACCAAACCTTTAGTTTCTTTTCTATCATTGTGGTCATGCAAGTATATTGGGGTTGGGGGAGCGAGAGCCTTTGTGGGGGCCTATATGGGGC
>NC_091296.1:71219016-71356516 GCF_038502225.1 Cherax quadricarinatus | reverse complement strand
CTCCTCTGTGAACACTTCTTTGAATCTCTTGTTGAGTTCCTCACATACTTCACGATCATTTCTTGTTGTCTCTCCTCCTTCCTTCCTTAGCCTGATTACCTGGTCCTTGACTGTTGTTTTCCTCCTGATGTGGCTGTACAACAGTTTCGGGTCAGATTTGGCTTTCGCTGCTATGTCATTTTCATATTGTCTTTGGGCCTCCCTTCTTATCTGTGCATATTCGTTTGTGTGTGTGTGTGTGTGTGTGTGTGTGTGTGTGTGTGTGTGTGTGTTTACCTGGAGTTTACCTGGAGAGAGTTCCGGGGGTCAACGCCCCCGCGGCCCGGTCTGTGACCAGGCCTCCTGGTGGATCAGAGCCTGATCAACCAGGCTGTTGCTGCTGGCTGCATGCAAACCAACGTACGAGCCACAGCCCGGCTGATCAGGAACTGACTTTAGGTGCTTGTCCAGTGCCAGCTTGAAGACTGCCAGGGGTCTGTTGGTAATCCCCCTTATGTATGCTGGGAGGCAGTTGAACAGTCTCGGGCCCCTGACACTTATTGTATGGTCTCTTAACGTGCTAGTGACACCCCTGCTTTTCATTGGGGGGATGGTGCATCGTCTGCCAAGTCTTTTGCTTTCGTAGTGAGTGATTTTCGTGTGCAAGTTCGGTACTAGTCCCTCTAGGATTTTCCAGGTGTATATAATCATGTATCTCTCCCTCCTGCATTCCAGGGAATACAGGTTTAGGAACCTCAAGCGCTCCCAGTAATTGAGGTGTTTTATCTCTGTTATGCGCGCCGTGAAAGTTCTCTGTACATTTTCTAGGTCGGCAATTTCACCTGCCTTGAAAGGTGCTGTTAGTGTGCAGCAATATTCCAGCCTAGATAGAACAAGTGACCTGAAGAGTGTCATCATGGGCTTGGCCTCCCTAGTTTTGAAGGTTCTCATTATCCATCCTGTCATTTTTCTAGCAGATGCGATTGATACAATGTTATGGTCCTTGAAGGTGAGATCCTCCGACGTGATCACTCCCAGGTCTTTGACGTTGGTGTTTCGCTCTATTTTGTGGCCAGAATTTGTTTTGTACTCTGATGAAGATTTAATTTCCTCATGTTTACCATATCTGAGTAATTGAAATTTCTCATCGTTGAACTTCATATTGTTTTCTGCAGCCCACTGAAAGATTTGGTTGATGTCTGCCTGCAGCCTTGCAGTGTCTGCAATGGAAGACACTGTCATGCAGATTCGGGTGTCATCTGCAAAGGAAGACACGGTGCTGTGGCTGACATCCTTGTCTATGTCGGATATGAGGATGAGGAACAAGATGGGAGCGAGTACTGTGCCTTGTGGAACAGAGCTTTTCACCGTAGCTGCCTCGGACTTTACTCTGTTGACGACTACTCTCTGTGTTCTGTTAGTGAGGAAATTATAGGGGGTCAAGAGCCAGAGTGTGTTTTTTCGTCAGTGGCGCCATCGTTAAAAGCCTCCTGTGTGGGTCCATCGTCAATTTAAGCGCAAAATTCTACGATCACGTGGAGAGTAGCAGCAAGCCAGCCATGAGACGACATAACCATCCTTCCCCACCATCCTACACCCCACTTCAGTCAACAATGCCGCTACAGCAATAATATTTTTCATAGAGACATTTGCGAGTGTTGAGACATTTCTTTTTTGTGTTCCAGTGATTTCTTAGTGACATTCAGTAACTCTTGATTAGACTCACTTTTTATTATACACTGTTTGCAATATTTTTTTTTTTCTCTTCTTAATTCAGTGTTATTATTTTATGTCTGTTGTGTTGTGCTTTTTTTTATATACTTGAAGTACCTTAGTGTTTTTCCTTGTTGTGTGCAACATATAAGCAGTATAGAATTTGTGTTTACACTTCACAATTACCTTGTGTTCACAGTATTGCAGTGAAGTAATTCAGTAATTTATTAGCTTGTATTCTGCATCACAACTCAGTGTTGTCTGTTATATTTTTTTCTCCCAGCATTTGTGTATTCTTGTTTTGTTTTCTCTGTGTGTTGAACATTCTTTTCATTTAACCAGTGTCTAATTTGTCTTATCTCCACAGACAATAGTGCCATTATTTTGTGCACGCAAGACAATTATTTTCCAAATTTTCATACCCCAAGTTTCATAGCAAGAAAATTCTAGTATTGTGTTTATATTGATGTGTTGTATTCTGCATCACTGTAAGTGTTCAAACCCTTTTTGTTCTGTGTTTTTGCATCTATTATTTTTTTTGTTTCATTGAATAAATTCACTCTTAGTGCAATTTTTAAGTTCTTGTTTTAAAGTAAATCATTCCTTGTTTGTTCAATTATGAGTTTGTTGCAATTATGAGTTAAAGTGTTCACTCAGTTCATTCCTTGATGATATATTTTCTTGTAAACTGTATTTTCTTGTGTGTGTAATTTTTTTTCATTGCATCATTGACTCATTTTGCAATAATTCTTGTGCAAACATTGTGTTGTCATTAAAATTCTTCTTTCAGAAATTTTATGTAGTGTTGTGCAGTACTTTTGATTAGCAATTGTTATTTGCAATATTGCTACAGTTTATTTCAGTGCAGTTTCATATGCTCTGTTCTGTGCATAATATTTTATTCTTTGTGTGCCATTTTATTTTATTTTTAGTGAATTGTTTCCCAGTTTGTTTTAATTTTGCACAAGATTTATTGAGTCCATTTTCACATATTTGATTAAGTTATCATTTTATTGTTGAATTTCCCTATTGCATTGAGAGTAAAGACAACTCACTGTGCCATTAACTCATTTTAAAGTAAAGTTGAGCAAATTTGATTTAAGTAAAGTAATTTCTCTTGATTTTCAAAGTGTTGCTTATTCAGTTGAGTATTTTCTTTTGTGAGTGTGAGTTTTCCTTGCTTACAGTGTGACTTATTTTTTTAAATAAGTAATTTCTTCCCGTTTAAGCTTACTGTGTTATTCTCTCTATTTTTTTTTTTTGCCTTTATGTCCTTGAGTAAGTTCCCTGAGAAGATGTCCCAGTCACTTTTGAATGTTCACTTAGTGTATCATGCCAATCAAAGTCAATATGAATCAGTCCACAGTACCAATATTCCCTTACTGACTGAAAGACAATACCTAGCCCTTGAGCAATGTGTTTGTTCTCACAGCTTGTATCTGAGATTTGTTAAAGTGCTGCGAAATGTGAAGTTCAAATTAAGTTCCTATAGATTCGTTCATTACTTATTAACATAGCCGAGCGGTCAGGCACTAGTAATACTGTCACTCCTGTCTGGACTCCAGCCACAATATCGTGCACGAAGGATAGTGTACAGTTACCTTGGGTTTCAGAGGAACCTCAGACAACCCTGGGTGCTGAGACTACTATCCCTGCGATGGCGACTTGTTCAAGTACTCGTTCCTTCCCAGGGGACGCTTTGAGAAGAACTTTACTTGCAACGAGTTATGCCATCTCTTGCTGATGCCACAAGCCATTGCAGAAAGACGTTTCTGTGGCTAGTGTACTCACTTGAGTGTTGTTGTTGTCCCTTTTGTTCCAGATTGTGATCCCATCCTAGTTGACAGTAATTCATGCAATGTAAGAAGTTATTTCTCGAGTAACTTTCACATGTTGTTAACGTTTGTAAGTGAAGTTTCTTTATAGTTGATACCTCATGTCACTGTGTGCGACTCAGATTGAATATCTATATTGTTGACTATGTCCATTTATTTTCCCCTGTGCTTGCAGTGAGAGATAGTAGATTCGTTCTCCCTTGCTCATATTGCGTGTTATAGCGTTAATTTTTTTCAACCGGGGAGAGTCATCCACTCCACCTAGTTTCATCCACTCCACTGAGTTTGTTCATTCCTCCAGTAAGAAAGAGCCTATCCCTTGTGTTCTGGGGATTCGATTCCTGCTCCAGGAAGATCTTATTCTTACTGTGAAGCCATCAGCACCCATTAGTGACTTTGTAATGAGCCAAGAATTACTGTATCGAACAGTCGAGTTGAGTACTCCGAGCAGAAGAGTTAGTAATTCCACAGTCACTAGTGAATGTAGCTGTATCTTTTGTAGATACTCGTTCAGATCGTCCATGTAGCTGTATCTTTTGTAGATACTCGTTCAGATCGTCCTCAGTCAAGACATGTGTTAGCCATAGCAGAAGAATTCGATCCTCCCAGAGATGATAACCATTCTGCATATGTAAACCTCACCCTCGCAGAATTGGGTTTAAATTTACATAGTCTGTATAATTAGATGTCCGAGATGAATGAAATTATCAACTGTGTGTTTTGTTATTAGCTGATCAGTTTGTCAGAAATTTTTGTGTTCACGTTCCCTCCGAGTTCTGAGAATTTAGCAATAATGAGCTGAGTGCACCAGATTTTGCTGTTAATTACTTGCACTTTGTAAATATATATATATTTATTCTTCCTCAGAATCCGTAGAGTGCATGAATACAGATCGATCGATCAATTCCATCCCATATTGTACAATGATTTGTTCTTATAAGTCGTAATGCATTACAATGAAACTCATTATGTTAAAAGTGATTACGTTAACACCCATTACATTAAAACTCATTATGTTAACATCCATTATGATACCATCCATTAGTTCTAAGTTATATATGTCTTTGTTATTGTATAGAATCAGCCCAAAACCACCTGCCTGTTCAGCCTATAGCATAGTAGTGTATGTCGAGACGACATACGTAACATAACCAAGCTGTCAGCATAGTTGCTGATCCCCTTACATGTGTTGTATAGCTTATATAGAAGATCCCTAGGCGTAGTGACTGTATGACGTCATGGGGTACAGCATGAGTGAGTGAGATGCTCTGCCTCGCTCTCACTCCACGCTTAGACATAGAGCAGGCAGTAACACAGCAGGCTGGGCCCCCCTTTCCTTACCACAGTCTGACAATACATATCATTACCATCCAACAAGTGTGTTTACCTTCAACCATCATATCTCCTTCCGAACCCCCACGACACAATAAGTATCTATCAAAATCTCAGGTTAATGCCTCACAGGTGTGTGGGCAGCAGAAGACCTGATCTGACCTCAGAAATCAAGCCATGTAAACAGGGCCGGATTAAGAAGTCTCCGGGCCCTAGGCTATTCAGATTGGCGGGGCCCCTTTGAGTTACGGGTAAGCGAAGCGACCCCTTCCAGCTTGGGGGTGGGGGGTGGGGGGTCAGTGTGAGCCTGTTTAAGGTCTAATTAAATACATTCTGGCTATTTAGATTAAATTTAATAGGGAAAGTACATCAAGACAACCAAAACCATTTACCAACAGCCATTATAACTATTTTGTTAAATCATGCATTTTAAAGAGAATAAACTCAAGACAGCATAGTATTACTAGATTAGGCTATTAAAGTAGTGACATCATGTACCTATTATATTCACCATAACCACTACAGCACTATTATTCCCTTTATAAATCACTGACCATTATTGTTATCATTGCATCATGCATAAGACTATCAAATCATATAAACTACAGAAAATTGGAGAAGAATCTCCCATGCTCACCCATTAGCGGGAAAACACAGCTGTTCTGATGTAAACAAAGGCGTGTTGAGTGTTGCCATCTATGGTTAGATTTATTTATTTTTATTTTATTTCATTTCATTATTTATTTTTGTTTTGATTAATTTTTAAAAATCAATTTTACTCTCCAAACACTTGAACTTTTTAGGTAGGGACCCCTTTGCACTTGCACCATGTGCGCAGTCTTGGATGAGCCCCTGAACCCCTTGGACTGCGGGGCCCCCAAATGCACGGGGCCCTAGGCAAATGCCTAGTTTGCCTATGCGATAATCCTGCCCTGCATGTAAAAGGTCAATGTGTCTGAGAGTCGTATGAGCTCAGTGTTTTACAGTGGAGCTCCAGGTAAGAAATTGTGAACCATGTTCAAGTGTTCACACTTACTGTGACTGGTGTTTATTATTATTATTATTAGTAGTAGTAGTAGTAGTAGTATCATCATCAAGGGGAAACGCTAAACCTATAGTTTTAAAACTAAACAGTTTTTATGTGGAGAATAAAGCTCAGGTTAGGGATAAATTGATAACTTTATTATTCGCCCCCAAACAGCTTCACTCATCTTGAGTGTATTATGTAAAGGCTTACTGGGGCACATAGTCCAGGAACTGGGCATCAACATTCTGTTTGCTAAGTAAATTACAATGGCTAGGAAGGATTTACAAAGATAATCATAAAGATTAGAGTATGCTGAAATCTTGAACTTGATCTCAACTCTAGTGATGGGTCAAAAAAAAAAAAATTTTTTTTTTACTTGTTAAAAGAATCTGAACACTGCTACATCACTAATCATTATCAGTGAACGAATACATTTCTAATGCAGTTTCTACACGTGAAAAACATTTTAATCATCAATAACTCGGATTCGAATGGAAATAAGTCACAGTCCTAAACTCTTATTGTATAATTCTGGAATAAACTACGGCAACTGCATCACCTCTAAATCAGTGCACAAATTTATTCTATTTTTTAAAATTCATAACACAATATGCGGACTATAAGAAAAAGCTTAACTTATGTAGGACTAAAATCCTTGGGTGACCTGTATTTTAATATATCATATTTCGCGCATATTTGTCGGTTTGAATATTCATACTGTGGCTATATCTCATGTTGAATACATTTATAAATACACTTTGTCTATTTTAATGTTACTTAAACTTAGCTTTGTTTTATTGACAAGTGGAAGATACATAGTCCTATGAGCTTGAGGTTAGTGTGTCTGATGGTAGTAGGCTTACTACTGCTGGAGGCGGTGGAGATAAATGTGGTCATTGCCACCTCTCTCACACCTCTGCATGCTTCATACCAAGGTCAGTATGCTTATAATATTCGTTCAATGATTAGTTTTTATGGCACGCTATGAGTATGTTACATTTTATTCGGCATATGTCACACTCCCATATAGACTGCCTCCTGACCAGTGAACCAGGTGCTAAGGATTTAACAATCAATAGGGTACCCATCATTAAATCAGCATCTTGGTTCATTGGCCAATCACAGACAAGCCTGCTAAAACTGAAGCAACGTGGATCACTTGTGTTAAGCTAATTGACAGTGTTGCCATGGTTGCTGGTTGAGCATGGTGTATTTTCTGTCTGTGTTTCTATCACAACAGTACACTTGCTATTTCATATTTGTACATACTTGTAAATACTTGCAATTTATATCTGGTGAAGGAAAATACAAGTCAAATTTCTAGGTGTCCACCTAGATTGCAATCTCAGATTCCAAACTCACATACAGCAAATATCCAAGAAAGTCTCCAAAACAGTAGGCATCCTCTCAAAGATATGATACTATGTACCCAGATCAGCTCTTGCACTATACCACTCATCTGCCCTTACCTCACCTATGGTATTTGTGCATGGGGCTCAACCACAGCAAATCACCTTAAACCTTTAATAACCCAACAAAAAACTACAGTGTGATTGATTACAGACTCCTGTAATAAACAGCATACTCCTCCACTTTTCAAGAGTCTTAACTTACTCAATATACGAAGCATCCACACTTATTATTATGCCTACTGCATGCACAGAACACTACACTCAAATATAAACCCTCCTCTCAAACTCCCACTTTGCTAGCTACAACAGAACACACAACCGTAACACAAGACACAACTCACTTTTCGTTATCCCTCATGTCCATCTCTCCCTGTGCAGAAATGCTATGCACGTAAAGGGCCCGAAGATCTGGAATTCATTACCAGAGCACACTAAAGGACCCTTGCCTGTTAATCAATTTAAGGCCCTACTTAGAAATCTCCTCATCACCCAAAACTAACCAGAAAAGCTGTACTTAATACTTACCATTTACTCAAAAGCAACACAAAAAAGTACCAGTGATGTCTCAATTTCAATACTGAATATTGTGCTGAAGATTGCTCAGTCATGCACCCATTACTTCAATAACAGGATGTTCATATTTCATTGTTTTGAATACAAATTGTAATACTTCATATTGTAAATTGTTTAAATAGTTCTAGAGTAGACAAGGATGTGTGATGTCACCGTGGTTGTTTAATATATTTATAGATGGGGTTGTAAGAGAAGTAAATGCGAGGGTCTTGGCAAGAGGCGTGGAGTTAAAAGATAAAGAATCACACACAAAGTGGGAGTTGTCACAGCTGCTCTTTGCTGATGACACTGTGCTCTTGGGAGATTCTGAAGAGAAGTTGCAGAGATTGGTGGATGAATTTGGTAGGGTGTGCAAAAGAAGAAAATTAAAGGTGAATACAGGAAAGAGTAAGGTTATGAGGATAACAAAAAGATTAGGTGATGAAAGATTGAATATCAGATTGGAGGGAGAGAGTATGGAGGAGGTGAACGTATTCAGATATTTGGGAGTGGACGTGTCAGCGGATGGGTCTATGAAAGATGAGGTGAATCATAGAATTGATGAGGGAAAAAGAGTGAGTGGTGCACTTAGGAGTCTGTGGAGACAAAGAACCTTGTCCTTGGAGGCAAAGAGGGGAATGTATGAGAGTATAGTTTTACCAACGCTCTTATATGGGTGTGAAGCGTGGGTGATGAATGTTGCAGCGAGGAGAAGGCTGGAGGCAGTGGAGATGTCATGTCTGAGGGCAATGTGTGGTGTGAATATAATGCAGAGAATTCGTAGTTTGGAAGTTAGGAGGAGGTGCGGGATTACCAAAACTGTTGTCCAGAGGGCTGAGGAAGGGTTGTTGAGGTGGTTCGGACATGTAGAGAGAATGGAGCGAAACAGAATGACTTCAAGAGTGTATCAGTCTGTAGTGGAAGGAAGGCGGGGTAGGGGTCGGCCTAGGAAGGGTTGGAGGGAGGGGGTAAAGGAGGTTTTGTGTGCGAGGGGCTTGGACTTCCAGCAGGCATGCGTGAGCGTGTTTGATAGGAGTGAATGGAGACAAATGGTTTTTAATACTTGACGTGCTGTTGGAGTGTGAGCAAAGTAACATTTATGAAGGGATTCAGGGAAACCGGCAGGCCGGACTTGAGTCCTGGAGATGGGAAGTACAGTGCCTGCACTCTGAAGGAGGGGTGTTAATGTTGCAGTTTAAAAACTGTAGTGTAAAGCACCCTTCTGGCAAGACAGTGATGGAGTGAATGATGGTGAAAGTTTTTCTTTTTCGGGCCACCCTGCCTTGGTGGGAATCGGCCGGTGTGATAATAAAAAAAAAAAAAAAAAAAAAAAAAATAAGTTCTAGAGTAAAACCGTAATGCTTCAATATTGTAATGTTCAAATTTCATAGTTTTAAATACTCAATTGTATGTCATATTGTAAATTGTTGAAATTGTTCTATTATGGTACATACTGTAATTTTTATAAAATTCAAAACTGTAGTTATTCACTACTAAACTTCTCTACTAGACTGCTGGTGAGGCAGAAACGAGGAACCAGAAGACTACTGTGGAAACTTCCAACCCATTTTCGGTGCTACCTGACGAATGTGGGTTGTCTGCTGGGAACGTCACAATGAGCTCCAAGGGAGCATTGGCAGACGTGAGTGAGACATCCCTTGAAACCCCAACAAAGACCATCGAGAACGTCACAACGAATTCCACGAGTGAAGGTAAGAGCATTGTTTTAGCTGGAGACAGTCAGGTTAAGTTTATGGATAGGGCCTTATGTCTTAGGAACAGGAAGAGGAGGCAGAGGGCATGTTTTCCTGGGGCTGGGATGGGGGATGTTGTTAGCTGTCTGGATGACATCATGAAAGTAGTGACCTGCACTTAATTAGTGGTGACCTGTACTTAACTTAGTTGTGACCTGTACTTAACTCTGTGAAGACGTGTCTTGTGTGCTCTCTGTGAATCTGAACAAGATGTCCTCTCTTGAGCAACTCTGCCAACAGCTAAAGAAAGAACTGAGGATGGCGAAGATGGAGATATAGTGACTGATTGAGGAAAACAAGAAGATTCGTAGTAATCTTCCTGTTGAGAATCCTCAATGCAAGAAAGGAACCTGGACAGTGGCTGGAAAGCATGGGACAAAGTTAAGGATCAAGAGGATGGATGGAGAGGTAGAATCAACGAAGATCCAGGAAACTGTTGTGGAAACATCGAACCCATTCTCCATGTTACCTGATAAATGTGAGTCGACTACTGGGAACATCACGACGAATGATGCCAAGGAAGGTAAAAACATTGTTGTTGTTGGGAATAGCCAGGTTAGGTACATGGATAGGGCCTTCTGCTTGAAGGATAGAAGTAGGAGGCAGAGGGTGTGTTTTCCTGGGGCTGGGATGAAGGATATTGTTAGCCATTTGGATGACATCATGAGAGGTAATGGGAGTAATCCTATTATCTGTCTCAGTGCTGGAGGCAACAATGTTGGCAGACGTAGGAGTGAGGACCTGATTAGCAGGTATAGCTCAGCAATAGAGATAATTAGGAGGAAGGGTGGGAACCCTGTCATATGTGGTATTTTGCCAAGGAGAGGAGTTGGAAATGAATGGTTGTCCAGGGCAATTGGTGTGAATTGCTAGGTGGACAAACATTGTAAGGAAAATTCAGTAACATTCATTGACAACTGGGACCTCTTCTGTGGCAGAAATGACACGTATGCCAGGGATGGGGTTCATTTATCTAGGTCTGGGGTGGGGGCACTGGCAACTGCAGTGGAGGGAGCTGTTAGGACTTTAAACTAGGAATAGTTAGTGGTATGGGTTTTGGCAGGAAAACAGTGAAGTCCCAGTGTAGCAATATGAGTACTAGGGGAACTAGTAATAGGCTGAATGAGGTGGATATTGGAAAGCCAGTGGCACTAGGTGACAAGAACAGTAATAGGTTTAGTGGAAAAACAGAAATGAGCAGGAAGGGTAAAGAAAAAGGAGGGTCTTTAAATATAGATTATGCTAATACCCGTAGTGCTAGGAATAAGATGGACAAGTTGAAATTATAGATGAATGGTTCAGAGAACCGAAGGCTCCTGGTGCCTCTGGCCTAAACCATTTTATCCTAAAACACCTTCCTGACTCTATCATTACTGCCTACACAAACCTCCTCTAGGGACCCACAAACTGAAAAAAAACAAGAATATTGTCCTAACTAAACCTAATGAAACACCACTGCATCCCACTGACACAGCTAACAAGATGAACGACTTCTTATCAACCATAGGTTCCAATCTCGCCAATAAAATCCCACATACCAATGTCCATGCCGGGGACTACCTAGATGGGAATTTCCCAAATTCCTTCTATCTTGCTCCAACTGAGCCCATGAAAGTCACCGAGATTATAAAGTCACTTAAAAATAACTCAGGGAATCTGTCTCATGTCCCACCATTATTGTACAAGAGAGCAACCCATGTCCTCTTGCATGCTATCTCATTACTTTTTAACAAGTCACTAGAAACTAGAGGGGCCCAAGACTGTTCAACTGCCTCCCAGCATACATAAGGGGCATTACCAATAGGCCCCTGGCAGCCTTCAAGCTGGCACTGGACAAGCACCTAAAGTCGGTACCTGACCAGCCGGGCTGTGGCTCGTACGTTGGTTTGCATGCAGCCAGCAGTAACAGCCTGGTTGATCAGGCTCTGATCCACCAGGAGGCCTGGTTATAGACCGGGCCGCGGGGGCGTTGATCCCCGGAACTCTCTCCAGGTAAACTCCAGGCAAACATAAATATACAGCACTTGAAAAAAATTAATATCCTCTGGGGCTCTTAATAGACCTATGGAAAGCATTTGATACAGTAGACCACAATATCTTACACCTAAAACTAGAGCATTATGGGTTCAGAGGACACACTCTCTATTACCTAAAATCTTATCTTAGTGGTAGACACCAATATGGAATGACCTCCAAAACTCAGCTTGTAGTTGTTAGGGTGCCACAGAAAAGTCTCCTAGGTCCTCTACTCATTCTTATTTTCATCAATGACCTCCCAAATGCATCATGACTCCTTAAGCCATAAATGGTCAAAACGTATATATACGTTCACTACCCTAGTGCCCTGAATATTTTGAAAAATAATTTTTTTTTATAGAAATAAAGAGCACATTTTTCTAAGTGTTATAGGATTTATTTATTTATTTAGTAATTTTAGCATACGTACAGAGGTACAAAAAAATACAGGTAAGAGCAGCATGCCAAAGCCACTTATATGCATAGCATTACGGGCTGGATAAAAAAAAAAATTTAGGGTTGGTACTTACTGAGATATGAGGGCACAAAGTTGGCAGTTGGCGATCACCTGATGGCAACATGGAGTACTGCCGCTTGCAGAAATTCTACATATTTACCGTTTTTTCATTATTTTTTTACTTTTCTTGGTTTTCATGATATGATACATATGTTTTATAGTAAATCTTTTGATTTCAATGTCAATTGTTGCTTATACACCAATATTATATACAAAATTATTATCATACTGTCACAAACACACATGTACACACTGATAGGTGATTTTGCACACCTGGCTGAATCACACACTATTATCTACAACTATATACAGGCATTGTATGATACTCCATGAAGCATGGATTCATACAGAGTGCCACCCCACACTGGGAATGCTTCTTCTTTGGGGTAGGTGGTATTGGTACCAGTTAGGGATGATTCAGTCTGGCACTTCCCCCACCGGCTGTGGTTGTCGTTGGGGGGACAGGTTGTGGTGTGACAGGTTGCTGTTGAGGGGCAGGTACAGGTGAATAATGATCACTATCACTAGACAAATCCTTTAATGGCATAAAATCAATCTCATCGTCATCCCTTTCACTATCACTAAAACACTTGTGTAGCTGCCTATGGGTATCACTTGCCACTCCAAAGGTGCTTGGCCCAGGGTCTTGTGTGGCCACACCTGCCACCCCAGAAGTGCTTGGCCTAGGGTCTGATGTGGCCACACTGGCCATCCCAGAGGCGTGAGTGAATCACGAGGATGTGCCATGATGTTGACCCAAGTTGGAGCTGAATGTAACTGGTGTTACCATGCAGTACCCAGGCGTCCTCGATTTTTTTCATATGGTGCACACTGAGTGCGCATATCCATTCTCTTGTGTCTAAGTAACTCAGGCCTATCGTGCCAATTTTGAAGGAATGAAAAATGAAACGTAAATATACTTTTGGGGCAGTAGCAGTAAAAACGTATATATACGTTTGGACCGTTTACGGGTTAAACCAGTTCTATTCACAGATGACATCACTTACGTCTTCTCCCACTCAAACCTGGCTATACTTAGTAACACTATAAACAGCAAGCTACATAAAATATCAAATTGGATGATGACCAACAAACTTTCAATACAGACAAAACCTACTTTATGCTTTTTGGAAACAGAGCATTAAATATCCAGCTAAACTTATTGATAAATGGTTCACCCATTACAAGACACATTGAGGGCAAATTTCTAGGTCTCCACCTTAACTGTAATCTTATTCAGACCCACATCCAGCATATACCTAAGAAAGTTTCCGAAACAGTAGGTATCCTTTCCAAGATGTGATACTACATACCCTAAAGGGCACTTCTTACTGTATATCACTCTCTAATATACCCTTACCTCACCAATGGTATGTATTTATGCTTGGGGATCTACCACAGCCAATCACCTTAAACCTTTAATAACTCAACAAAAAAGCGATGGTGTGGATGGTCACAAACTCCTGTGCCAGACAACACACCCCACCACTCTTCAAAAGCTTGAACTTACTAAATATACACACTTATTATTGTGCCTACTATATGCATATACAAAACATTGAATTCCAATATCAACCCTTAATATTTAGTGAAGGGATTTAGGGAAACCGGTTAGCTGGACTTGAGTCCTGGAAATGGGAAGTACAATGCCTGTACTTTAAAGGAGGGGTTTGGGATATTGACAGTTTGGAGGGACTTCTAAACTGTCATATCTGAGTGCCTCTGCAAAGACAGTGATTATGTATGAGTGAGGTGAAAGTGTTGAATGATGATGAAAGTATTTTATTTTTGGGGATTTTCTTTCTTTTTGTGCTACTCTGCCTCGGTTGGAGACGGCTGACTTGTTGAAAAAAAAAAATTAACCCTTCACTCAAACTTCTCCTAGACAGCTTCAACAGAGCATACAGGTATAACACGAGGTACAAAATGCTTTTTTGCATCCCTCGTGTCCGTCTCACACTATGCAAAAATGCAATGCACATAAAAGACCCTAATATCTGGAACTCTTTGCCCGAAACAGCAAGAGGTCCTCTGCCCACAAATCAACTTAGGACTACAGTGGTACCCCGAGTTTCGTACAGCTCCCAACTCGAACAGTTATGTAAGTGTATTATTGTAAGTGCTTTTGTAAGTGTATTTTTGGGGATCTGAAACAGGCTAATCTAATTTACTTATTCCTTATGGGAACAAATTCGTTCGGTAATGGCACTCGAACAGCCTTCTGGAACGAATTATGGTCGAAACTCGGGGTACCACTGTACAGTGGTCCCTCAATTATCGTCCTTAATCCGTTCCTGGAAGTGGGACTATTATCGAAATAGACAATTTTCGAATCAATTTTCCCCATAAGAAATAATGTAAATACAATTAATCCGTTCCTAACACCCAGAAGTATTAAAACAAAAAAAAATTTTACATGAAATATAGATGCAGTACATAAGCAATACAATGGGACACGATGAATGGAACATTAACAGCATAACACTTACCTTCATTGGCGATTCTTCTTAGTGTATGGAAGACTGGAGGAGGAGAGAGATTGAATTACTGTTTGGAAGGGGAATCCCCTTCCATCAACACCTCAGGTACCAGGTGCTTTTCTGGGGCTATTTCTCTTCTCTGTTTCTTAATGCCACTAGGACCAGCTTGAGAATCACTGGAGTCCTGTCTCGCAAAAAAACTGTCCAGAGAGCTCTGTTTCTGGCGTCTCTTTAAAACTTCCCTAAAATGGGCCAAGACTCTGTCACTGTACAAGTTGCCGATATGGCTTGCAACATCCTTCTCAGGGTGATGTTTCTCCATAAATCTTTCAATCCTACCCCACATTTCAAAAATCTCCTTAATTTCTGAAGAAGGCACCTTCTTTCATCTCTCTTCGTCCTCCTCTGCAGCAAGATTCTGAGCTGTGATGTGTTGCTCTTCCTGCTGAAGCTCTTGCAGCTCCTCAGTGGTTAGCTCTTTGTTGTGGTCCTCCAACAATTCTTCCACATCCTCCAAACTCACATCCAACTCCATGGAACTCCTCAGTGCCACAATATTTATTTATTTATTTATTTATTTATTTATTTACAATTTGAGCACACATACAGAGGTACAAAAAATACAGATAAGAGCAGCATGCCAAAGCCACTTATACTATGCATAGCATTACGGGCTGGCTTAAAATTAACTTAGGATTAACTAAGCAATGATGAAATCAGTGATAAAACATTAATGTAAACAGATTACTTTAAAGCACAAGTGAGTATTACAAAAGACAGGTCTTATGGTTGCATGCATTGTTGTACATTCAGTCGTATGAAGTATTCTGTTAGGTAGTGTATTTAAAAAAATAATAAAGTTAGATTCGGTTTTAGGTTTAACATTTATGTGATATAATTGTGAGAAACATTTAAGATATACAATTTATAAGGTTCAGTTATTCAGTATTTATTTGGTTTTGGGTGAGTAAGTGATCTTTGAGAAGAGACTTGAATTTATAAACAGGTAGTGTTTCTTTTATATTTACAGGTAATGAATTCCAGATTTTAGGGCCTTTTATGTGCATTGAGTTTTTGCATAGTGTGAGATGGACACGAGGAACATCAAAGAGTGATCTGTGCCTTGTGTTATGGTCATGTGTTCTGTTGAGGTTGGCAAGGAGATGTTTGAGGGGAGGGTTAATATCAGAGTTAAATGTTCTATGTATGTAATAGGTGCAGTAATAAGTATGGATGTTTTGTATGGTGAGTAGGTTTAGTGTATTGAATATTGGTGGAGTGTGCTGCCTGTAGTGAGAATTTGTTATCATTCTAACTGCAGCCTTTTGTTGGGTAATTAGTGGTCTGAGATGGTTAATTGTTGTTGAGCCCCATGCACAAATTCCATAGGTGAGATAGGGGTAAATAAGAGAGTGATATAGGGCCAGGAGGGCTGACTGTGGAACATAGTACCGTATCTTCGATAGTATGCCTACAGTCTTGGAAATTTTCTTAGAAATTTGTTGTATATGTGTATGAAATTTGAGTCTATTATCAAGGTGGATTCCTAAGAATTTTCCCTCTGTTAGCTTTGTGATAGGTGATCCGTTTATCATTATGTTAAGAGGGACATCTGTAGCTCTGTTACCAAACTGAATGAAGTAGGTTTTGTCAATGTTTAGTGTAAGTTTGTTAGTCCTCATCCAGGTAGATATTTTCTGTAATTCGGTATTTACAGTATTGGCTAGCGTGACTGGGCTCGGGTGAGAGAAGACGTATGTAGTGTCATCTGCAAATAGTGTGGGTTTGAGTAATTGCGAAGCATTTGGAAGGTCATTTATGTATAGGAGAAAGAGAAGAGGGCCAAGGACACTTCCCTGTGGGACACCAACTGTAATTGGTTGCGCAGAAGAGTTTGCCCCATTTGCGTACACATATTGGCTTCTGTTGCTGAGGTATGACTTGAGGTAGTTGAGGGAGTGCCCTCTTATACCATAGTGTGACAATTTTACGTGGAGCAAGTCATGGTCAACTGTATCAAAAGCTTTACGTAAGTCAATGAAGATCCCCAGTGGGACTTCTTTTTTCTCTATTGCAGTGTATATATGTTCTAGCATGTGTATAATAGCATCATTAGTATTTTTATTAGGCCTGAATCCAAATTGGCAGGGGTTGAGTATGTTTTGGGAGATAAGGTAGGAGTAGATTCGTTTATGAATTAATTTTTCCAAGATTTTTGAGAGAGGGTGTAAGTTGGATATTGGCCTATAGTTATTCAACTCTGTTTGGTCTCCTCCTTTGTGGATCGGGGTGACCCTTATATATAATAGAGTTAACAACTGACATAGGCTCATTAGGGGCCACCTCAAACCCTTCAAAATCCCTCCTGTGGACACAACCTGGCCACAAGTTTCTCCAAGCAGAGTTCAAAGTCCTGGTAGTCACTCCCTCCTAAGCCTTACCTATAAGGCTTATGCAATGGAGAATATTGAAGTGTTCTTTCCAAAAATCTCTTAGGGTCAAGTGAGTGTCTGAGGTCACATTAAAGCACCTTTCAAACATTGCTTTGGTGTAGAGTTTTTTAAAGTTTGAAATGACCTGCTGGTCCATGGGCTGGAGGAGAGGAGTGGTATTAGGGGGCAAGAACTTTACTGTGATGAACCCAAACTCCTTCAGAATTAGGTCATTCAAGTTTGGAGGATGAGCAGGTGCATTGTCCATTACTAGGAGGCACTTGAGATCCAATTTCTTTTCCAGGAGGTAATTCTTCACACTAGGGCCAAACACTTCATTGAACCACTCGACGAAAATTTCCCGTGACCCATGCCTTATTATTAGATCTCCAAAACACACACAATTTACTCTTCATAACATTGTTTTTCTTGAACACTCTGGGATTTTCAGAATGGTACACTAGTAACAGCTTCACTTTGAAATCCCCATTAGCATTAGCACAGAACATGAGCATCAGCCTGTCTTTCATAGGCTTGTGTCCTGGCAGTGCCTTTTCTTCCTGAGTAATGTAGGTACTCTTTGGCATTTTCTTCCAAAAGAGGCCTGTTTCGTCCCAATTGAACACTTGTTCAGGTTTCAGTCCTTCAGCCTCTATGTACTCCTTGAATTCCTGCACATATTTTTCAGCCGCTTTTTGGTCCAAACTGGCAGCCTCACCATGCCTCATTACGCTGTGTATGCCAGTATGCTTCTTAAATCTCTCAAACCAGCCTTTGCTGGCCTTAAATTCACTCACATCACCACTAGTTGCAGGCAATTTCTTTACCAAATCGTCATGCAACTGCCTAGCCTTTTCACAAATAATCGACGTCATAAGACTATCTCCTGCTAATTGCTTCTCGTTTATCCACACCAATAATAACTTCTCAACATCTTCGAGTACTGGTGATCTCATTTTTGTTAGCATATTTGCCCCCTTTGCAACAACAGCTTCCTTGATTTCCTTTATCTTGGCTATGATGGAAGATATGGTTGTACGGGATTTGTTATACATCCTGGCCAGTTCGCCCACACGTACGCCACTTTCATATTGTTTGATGTTTTTCTTAAATTCAATCATATTTCTCACCTTTACCAAAGGCTTGGGACTAGGAGCTTTATTTGGAGCCATGGTAGCTTATTTAGCACTTGTAAGCACTAAAATGAATGGAATACTATTATGAAATATTTCGTATGAACATGTGACGGGACCGTCGCTCACTGGTAAACAATGGCACACTGGCTGGGAACTGAGGCCGAGGCGGCTCAGAGCCGTGAGTACTCATCCAGGACGAAAGACAATTAGTGAGTTAACGGACCATTTGCGAGCCAATGTTTAGACGAAATAATGCGACGATTTCCGCAATGGATGACTTTCAGGCTGGACGATTATTGAGGGACCACTGTAGTATACTCAAAAATCATCTCATCTCTGAATAACAACCATATCCACACTATGCTAAACTCTAACCAAATTTAGAGCAACTCTTCCAGATATTTAATTATCCCTTAACTATTTAGCTATTAGTACAAACTTAAAAATATATGTTTGTATCATTAATTGTACTACCTCATATTAATAATAGAGTAAAATATTGAATATTTGTAATCTACCACTCTTCACCTGTCTAGACTTAAGCAGTCTTTAGTGTTAGATTAAGTCTGCTCAAAATGCCTTAGCATGATAATAGCTTTCTTTGTACCAATCAAATTATGAAATGTAAACACACATGGTAACCTTAGCAAAGAAATAAAATTTTTATTTTTATTTTTTATTTTGATTATTCTTATGGCAGTATTTCTTTCGTGCTACTTGCTGATTTTTTTAATGATTTAATAATTGTTATGTTTAACCCTAAACGTATATAAACGTTTTTTCAACATCTGAAAGTATGTAAAAAAATGTAGATCTTCTTTTTTGTTTTACATTTGAAAACGTGTAAAAAAACTTTTATCTACATTTTTCTTTTGTTATATTTGAAAATATGTAAAAAAAGTAGATCTACTTTTGTAGCACTACGAATTTGAACGTCGATCTGTTTGGACCGTTTAAGGGTTAAGAGATTGTAGTAAGAGACAAGTAGAAGTTTGGGTAGTTATCGGTCAGATAACGACTGATGTTGGTACAGGTCTTTGGGATTTCACTTTATCTGCAAGATTATTTCCTACAATAGAGAAATTTTTTTTTTAAGCTTATTCACATTATCAGTACTGTAGCTGAAAGGACTCAGAGGACACAGCTACACATATTTCTGATCCTGTCTCTGTAACAGACATCAACATGTAACCTTATGTGACACCTCATTGAGTACTGTTGAGAAATGGCATTACCAGTTAAGTTTAAAGAGTTTGTACTTAACTTAGAAAGACAGCTCATCGCCTGCACAGCCGCCCCTGCAGACGAGGTCTTGAGAAGCTGTCGAAGTCATCTCTCAACGGGCTGTAAATGAGTTATAATTTGTAAGATTATAAATTACCCCTAGGGGGTGTTATGTCAGCATATTTCATTCATTGATGGCTGACAAACTTACTTGTGTGGACTCAAAAGTCTGCACCTAACTGCCGACTATAGGTTGATTACAAACTCCTTGCGACTCAAGAACTGCGCAGTCCCCCGTACTACAAGAAATTCGTAACCTACCTTGCTCTTGTAGCGTGAGCTATGGTGTTCTTCACACCTTCGACAGATATCGGTGACTTGATAGAAGCTGAAGTGTCCTTTGATGTCCACGTCTTCCATAGTCTAGGAATACGCACACTGGTACACTGTGTTCCACAAGATTTGTCTTTATTGTTCACAATCTTATCACTAAAGAAGCTGATCACACTTCTCTTAAGTGTTTATTGTGTTTTATGAAACACTTTGTTCACACTAACGCACAGATCATTCTTTGTTGGTTATCCTGGCATCAGTGTCACTCTCAGTAGAGTCAAAAGTAATCAGAAGACGCCACAGCGCCCCACGCCGTTACTCCCCTAGCACAAAGGAAAAGCTGACCTAGTACTTTTGCTTCCTTGCCACTTCCTCGATGAAGCAAAGCAGAATGTTTGATTCTTGCTGTCTTAAGCATAGACAACAATGTCCATTATCTTTACTATGGTAATAAAGTGGGAGCAGGATTTTCCTTAATTGTCCTGCTAAGGTAAGAGATGAACTGTCTTTTATTAAGCTACACTTTGCAACACAGGACCGCACGGAGCGTCGAGCCACGTCTCATACTGGTACTGCATCTGGGGTCAATTACTCACTGTAGCAGTAAACAAGATATTTGCCCCTTCTGAGAGGGCTGGGCCCCTCAGGGCTGAAAGGGGCTGAAGGGGCTGAAAGGGGCTGAAGGGGCTGAAGGGGCTGAAAGGGGCTGATACCCCCCTCCTGGAGAAATTTTCTCCACACTGGGGGGCGGCGGAGGTTCGCTGCAGGTGAACTATTCATCACTTAACATTAATTTGATTTTCTCACTCGCCACCACTGCTGCTTGTCTTTTCTGAACAGCTTTAGTCTGTGTGGTTTCTGGAGAATCACTGATTTTGTTTTCAACACTGTGTAATTCTAACAGTACTAGTTTATTTATTGTCTGCTTATTCACTACACTTTTGCTCAAAACATCAACTGTCCTGATGATTCCATTTGCATCAGGATATATGGTCACAATTTTTCCAAGTGGCCATTGGGACCTCGGACCATCATTGTCGATAATCACTATGTCACCAGGTCTTAAGGACTTATGATTTTCAGGAACACCAACTCCATAGAAGTGTTCTCTCAATGAGGTGAGATAGTCTTCTCGCCAAATTTTCTCCCAACGTTCAATCACTTTATTAAGGTGTTTGAATTTACGTCTGAGTTGCTCAGGTTCGAAAAAAGAAGGATCCTCTATGATTTCTTTATCATTCATGGGAGGAACAGGTTCGAGCCTTCTGCCATGGAGTAAATGAGATGGACTTAACACTTCTAAATTGTCCAGATCATCGGTAACATAAGTTAGAGGTCTGTTGTTGACTCTATTTTCTATTTCAGTCACAACTGTACGGAATTCTTCTAAGTCGATTCTTTGATGTTGAAGAGTCTTCCTCAAACAACGTTTTACAATGCCGATCATTCTTTCATAAAATCCGCCATGCCATGGAGATTTAGGAGGAATGTATCTCCAACAACAACTGCGTTGATACAGCATCTGTTGTACTTCTGGTTGATCAAAGATCTTGCTTATATAAGCAGCACCAGCAACAAAGTTCGATGCATTATCTGAAATCATCAGTCTGGGACATTCCCTTCTGGCTGCAAACCTTCTGAATAATTTGATAAAGGTTTCAGCAGACATGTCAGTGGCTACTTCTAGATGTACTGCTCTAGTTGTAGCACAAGTGAACAAACAGATGTACACCTTGATAGGAACTTTGTCAACTGTTTTGGTTAAAATTATTGGTCCAGTGTAATCTACACCTGTCACCTCAAATGGAGTGATATGACAAACTCTTTCAGAGGGATATGGAGGTGGACCTGGATACTGACATACTCACATATCATAGTGACGACAAGTAATACAGTCCTTTATTTGTTGTTTCACACTTTGTCGACCTTGAGGTATCCAGTAGGATTGTCGTATATGACAAAGTGTGTCAGCTACCCCACCATGTAACACGTTACTGTGGGCATTTTGCACAATCAGTTTTGTTAGCCAATGATTCTTGGGGATCAATATTGGATGTATGGCTTCTTTAGGTAGTGAAGAATTATGAATTCTTCCTCGACATCTTATAATCTTTTCTGAGTCGAGATAAAGTCCTAAAGAATTAATCATAACAGGTTTCTTTGGGGATTTATCTTGTGTTTCTAGAAATTTATATTCTGTAGAGAAAACATCTTTCTGTATTAGTTTCACCCAGTATTTAATGGGTTCAAGACATTCATAATCAGGTTTTATTCCTTTAATGAATTTATGGACAAGAGCTGTAACTCTTAAGAGTTACCCAAAGATGAGTATTTAGATCCATCAATGACTCTTTCTGTTGTGTCTGCAGTATTTACACAACTTACTTCTGTTGTGTTCAAGCAGATTGTTTCTTCTGGCATAATGTGAGCTTTTTGCTGAGGCCAGTTATTTTCATTAGAGAGCCAGTGCGGTCCGTGGAGTCATAATTTATTATCCACAAATTTCTTGAGTGGGACGCCACGTGACAACATGTCAGCTGGATTCTCTTGGGTAGAGACTTGGAGAAAGAGATAATCTCTCTGCATCTCTATTATTTCTGCTACTCTGTTCTTTACATAGACCAGCTTACTCTTATTATTTCTTAACCACTGGAGAACTGCTTCATTATCACTCCATATCACGGTTTTTTCAATAGTGAGATGATCAAGTACTTTGTTGAGATAGACAGCTAATTTTGTACCTACATAGAGTGCTGTCAGTTCCAATTGTGGTACTGTTCTGACCTTCAAGGGTGCTACCCTAGCCTTTGAAGTAATTAGTGTACTTCCTTCAGCATTACTCATATAAGCTACAGCGCCATAACCTCTGGTTGACGCATCACAGAACACATGTAATGTGTAATTGTTTCCCTCTTGACCTATTTGTCTGGGAAATGTAATTTGATGAAGTTGTTTAAACTCCTTGGATATTTCATCCCATGCTCGACTCATTTCTAGAGGCAAGTTCTCACCCCATCCAATTTTGAGCTTCCATGCATCTTGCATAAGCATTTTACCCTTTATGGTAATCGGTGAGACGAGTCCTAGAGGATCAAAACATTGTGATACCTCTGACAGTAAACTACGTTTAGTGAGTGTACTGCATGAATTATTGTTTATCCCTTTGAGACTCAAAGTATCTTCCTGTGTGTTCCAATTAAGTCCCAGCATATTGTTGTAATCAAGAATTTCAGTTTCAGGGAAATCTTCTTTGATAAGTTCCCTTAATTGCATTGAATTTGTATTCCACATCCTTAGAGGCATATTTGCTTCTTTCATCTCCTTGTTAGCTTCTCTGTATAAGGATTTCAAATCCTCCTCTTTATTCACAGTACCTTGAAGATTGTCCACATAGAAACTTTTCTTTAAGATTTCTTTGAAGGGACTTTCAGATTTCTTCAAATGTGTATTTAGAGTAGCTTCTAGTAAGAATGGAGAGGATGTTGCACCAAATAATACTGATTTGAAACGATAAGTTTTCACAGGACTTTGAGGATCATGTGGATTTTCAGGCCACAAGAATCGAGTATAATCTCTATCTATTTCTTGTAGTCCTATTCTTAAGAAAGCTTTGGAAATATCAGCTGTGTAGGCATATGGGTTTATGCAAAATTTTATAAGCACGTCTCCAAGCTTCTCAGTTAGTGAGGGTCCGGTCATCAGACAGTCATTAAGACTTGCTACATCTTTATTTGCATGTGCGCTGCAATTATATACAACACGTAGTGGAGTAGTTTCAGAATCTTTTCTGACTCCATGGTGCGGGAGATAATGAGCGTTTGTCTTCAACTTATCTTCGACTATTTCCTCAATGAATTTATTGTCCAACTGTTCTTGTATGATATTATCATAGACAGTCAGTAGCTCTGGATTCTTCCTGAGCTCATGTATTTGTGCTTTCATTTGTCCGAAAGCCATGCGATAATTGCTAGGCAGATGTGGTGGATTTAATTTCCATGGTAACCTAACCCAATACTGTCTATCTTTATATTTGACAGTGTCCAAATATTGATTATAAGTCTGAGACTCTTGTGGGCTTGGTTTATTTACATCAATACCTATCGCATCTAAATCCCACAACTTATCAACTGGTTCATTCATTTCTTCCAGTAATGATAATTTTTGCTGTGGTACATGATCAGCGGTTATTCTCGTAACTAGTACATTTTCCACTGAATCAATATCAGCTTCTTTCCCACTTTGAGAGGGAATGGGACCACATATCATGTGGCCTCCTGCTGTTTTCAGCAAGTGAACATCATGTTTACTTACTATATTTTGCACAAAACAGTGATAATAATCACTTCCAATGATTAAATCAATTGGACTAATAGTGTCCGTCTGTATGTCAGGACAGGCTAACTTGACCTTAGCTGCTTTCAGTGCTGCAACTGTTTCTTTTAATCCCTGGATCTGCACAGACTTAGGCAAATCATCTACTACCACAGCTTCTACTGTCTTTTTCCTGTTTCCTAGACCAACAGTGATTCTGGCTAGGTCATATGTCTGTTTACCAGAATTGTGGAAAAAACCAGCTATATCTAACTGTATTTTGGCATAGGGTTGTTTATTCAGTTTCTGCAACACTGTTTTTCTTATGAAGGACCTTTGTGAGCCTTGATCAAATAGTGTTAGCACATTGGTTTTGTGTAATTTATTAGATAACTCAACTCGAGCTATCGGGAGAGCAGTTGCTTTAAACCTATCTCTCACATTTAATGCTGTTGCTTGTTGACTTCCTGATTCTGTGGAAGTCTTCTGCTGTTCAGCAAAAGTGTTTGGGCATAATGCTGTATGATGCATACCCTTGCATTTAAAACACTTCTTCAGTGAGCATTTACCTCCCTTGTGTTCACCTAAACACTTGATGCACCTTTTCAGCTGATGAACACGTTGTTTACGTGCCTCCATTGATGTGTATTGAATACAATACTGTGCCCAATGTGTTCCATCACAAAGTACACATTTTGGAGTACGTTTATGTGTGACAGTTTGTTTACTGTCTGTTGTATTCACAGCTTGATAAATGCCTATATGGGATTTCCCATTCTGTGGTTTAGTGGGAGTAGGTATACTCTTTTTATACTGAGTTGAAGGTTTATTATCCACTGGATTTGTGGATTTTTCATCTTGTCTCGTTGCTTGCATGCATGAAACAATTGTTTGTAAACCATTGCTAATTTCCTCACAAGTGAAATAGCGTTTATTGAACATAATATTTAATCGTTCAATAGTTTGTGGTGACAACTTATCTTGTACAATACCACTGATAAACCAATCACATTGCCTTAGGTCATATTTAGCACCTAGAGATCTGAGACTATTGTCTAATGTGATTCTAAATGCCTGTAAGTCTGAAAAACAATGTTTGGGTGGCTTCAAGCTTGATATTAAGACTGCATGTCTAACTCTGGCCTTGTCAGCATCAAAGTAATAGTCTGCTAAGACACGTAAGGCTATTTGATAATTACCTTTAACCACTGGAAATGACTTAATCAGTTCATAGGGTTCTCCCTTCACAAGACATTTAAGGTAATTGAACTTAGCAATCTCATCTATGTCAGTCCGTGAATTTACTATGGATTGAAAACCACTAATGAATTCTTCATAATTATGACCTTGGAAAATAGGTAATGACAATGTAGGTAAGCTTGGTAATGGGACACTTGTTGTTGTTACAGGTTTAACAGGTGTTTGACCACTAGTTACAGTAGGTCTCTGTGGCAGAGTTTTATGGCAGATAGCCTGTACTCCTGTCCACCTTAATTGTTGATTACTAAAAGTATCCAAAACATTTTTAATTTCATCCTCAGATGGATCTGATTCAAGAAATTTATTTTCATAATGTGTATAGTCTGAATTAATTATTTTCAGACGTTGTGCAAGTAATTCAAATTTGACCTCAAGATCATCAAAATCTATGTTTGTATCTTGAGTTAATCCTATACAGACTGAAATTAGATTTTCTAATTGTGTAATCTTAGTCTGTAAAGACTGAAACTGAGTTTTCAAACAAGCCATTTTAATTGTATACTGTAAATTCTAGCACCACACTTAGAGTGTTTAAAAAACACTGTACTGCTATAAACAGCTGAGTTTTTGTTATGCTTAAGTCAGCAATAATCGAGTCAGACACTACTGACCTACTAAGCTTAACCTCAGGGTCAATGACCATGAAGGGTACAGAGTACATATGGCTTGAGTTTGCTGTGTCAGCCTGACCACAATTAATCGTAAATAACGATGTTATACACTTCATTCACTATACACTATAAATGTCACTGTATAACTGTAAATCACACATGAATATTACTTACACATATATAAATGTCACTGTTAATATATATTTGAAAGCTTACACTTTATATATAGTTCCTTTAATATAATAGGTATATCTATAAGAAACAAACTTTAAAGCAATCTTGTCTCTTAATTTCTGTCTATAAACATTATAAACACTATGTGTATATACACTCAGACAAACTGAACATCACTTGGGTTGTTGTCTTAGTCAGCGATTTTCGAGATTGGAGCAGTGGATGCAGGGTGCCATCCCACGTTTTCTTGTTGAGTGAGTCACCCAGCTCCTGTTTTCTTTGGGTGAATGCTGGGTGAGTGCCCGTTTTCTTTTGGCTGCCCATTCTCTCTGATTGAGTCTGGAGGGACTCATTTATACTGATTTATATTGTAAAACACTAGTTTTACAGCTTTTTTCGAAGGACCTTGGCTCGTAGATTATTTGTACACTGTAGTACAACATATTTGGACCACAGTGTGGCCTTTATCCGGTTCGAGCACAACCAATTATGTTGAGAAATGGCATTACCAGTTAAGTTTAAAGAGTTTGTACTTAACTTAGAAAGACAGCTCATCGCCTGCACAGCCGCCCCTGCAGACGAGGTCTTTAGAAGCTGTCGAAGTCATCTCTCAATGGGCTGTAAATGAGTTATAATTTGTAAGATTATAAATTACCCCTAGGGGCTGTTATGTCAGCATATTTCATTCACTGATGGCTGACAAACTTACTTGTGTGGACTCAAAAGTCCGCACCTAACTGCTGACTATAGGTTGATTACAAACTCCTTGCAACTCAAGAACTGCGCAGTGCCCCGTACTACAAGAAATTCGTAACCTACCTTGCTCTTGTAGCGTGAGCTATGGTGTTCTTCACACCTTCGACAGATATCGGTGACTTGATAGAAGCTGAAGTGTCCTTGGATGTCCACGTCTTCCATAGTCTAGGAATACGCACACTGGTACACTGTGTTCCACAAGATTTGTCTTTATTGTTCACAATCTTATCACTAAAGAAGCTGATCACACTTCTCTTAAGTGTTTATTGTGTTTTATGAGACACTTTGTTCACACTAACGCACAGATCGTTCTTTGTTGGTTATCCTGGCGTCAGTGTCACTCTCAGTAGAGTCAAAAGTAATCTGAAGACGTCACAGCGCCCCACGCCGTTACTCCCCTAGCACAAAGGAAAAGCTGACCTAGTACTTTTGCTTCCTTGCCACTTCCTCGATGAAGCAAAGCAGAATGTTTGATTCTTGCTGTCTTAAGCATAGACAACAATGTCCACTATCTTTACTATGGTAATAAAGTGGGAGCAGGATTTTCCTTAATTGTCCTGCTAAGGTAAGAGATGAACTGTCTTTTATTAAGCTACACTTTGCAACACAGGACCGCATGGAGTGTCGAGCCACGTCACATACTGGTACTGCATCTGGGGTCAATTACTCGCTGTAGCAGTAAACAAGATATTTGCCCCTTCTGAGAGGGCTGGGCCCCTCAGGGCTGAAAGGGGCTGATACCCCCCTCCTGGAGAAATTTTCTCCACAAGTACCCTGCCCATAAACCTAGGTGTCCACATAGGCAGCATTCTGGGCCCCTCTTCTTCTTTTTAGCATCTGTGTCAGTGACCTGCTTAATAAAACTTGCTGATGTCACAACCTTTTTAATTAATATCAAGTTCAGATCCTGAGTCAATAAACAATGAACTTAAAAATATTCACTCATGGACAATTATCAACAAACTCATCTTGACAGTGCCTGTCACTGGATACATATATGACAGTGACTGTAAATAAATACATATATGACAATGACTGCAATTGGATGTATGACTATGGATGCCAATAAATGACAGTTATACAGGAGGCATGAAATGCAGACATATGGTAAGACATGGTAAGAAGACACAAACTGTAGGGAAGCCTTTATTAGTACAGTGTTTCACCCATGGGAGGGAAGGGAATGTGCTTTATCAAGTACACAGAAAACATAAGAACAATGCTTCTTAAATAGCACATTTGGTGATTGATATCAGGTAAAAGATCAGGAAGTGGAGCATCAAAGGAGCAATGCAGGAGGACTACTGGCCCCATGCTATGCTTTAAGTTTGTGTTGTTTGAAGATGATATCGGTGATGAGTGCAGCAAGATGAACATGTCACTATTCAGATTAATGGTGTTGGGTAGCTTGATAGCTAAAGACTCCAGACAATTTAATTCTTTCATTTTCGTGTAATATCAGTGTAGCTCTATCCCACACCATTATGTGGGCGTGTGAACTGTGGTGTTGTACACAAGCATTACTGGTGTCACTTCTGCATGCATGCTTGTGCTACGGCAACTAACTCCCTGTAATCTGTGCTATTGCAGCAATTCCCTGCAATCTTTTTATAACTTTTATAAGTAAAATTATGAAACCTTACCATACACAACTAAAAATATATTGTGTCCTCTTAACAGACTCATTTCAGAAGCCTGGAGCTGGGCATAGTACTGTGGGCAGAAGAGATATGCATATTCAACACAGATCTTTGGCTTTGCATACACCCAAATATTTAGCACTTACTGAATCAAATCACATTAGCTCATCCAGCATTCATCCTGGGAACAACTTTAAGACAGTTAATGTGGTTGAAATTGTTACAAAAAATATTGTCACTACAGCTACAGCAACTGCTATCAAAATCTTCACCAAGAGCCAAGAAAATGCTGTCACCATTACTACAGTGACTCTTGCAACCCTAACTCACACCTCAGTGCACTCAACCACTGTTACAACCACAGTGTGGGAGCCTTGCCACCAGTTCACCACTCTCTGCTACACCCATTATCACATCACTACTGCACCCATGTCTCCTGTAGCAACAGACTGGTTCACTGTGCTACCCGTGACACTAATCATGACCACATATAAAACATGTCCGCCGAAAACTGTTCCTGAAAATTGGTATGACTTGTAAACAAGCTATGCTGTCTTCTCCCCGCTTCCCACCACCAGTTTGATTTCATTTGTCTTGAATATGGCTCAACAGGGGCATCAGCTTCCCCCCCCCATCCAAAAAAAAAAACATTAATAATGCTATTTCCAACCAGATTGCCACCCATAAGCTCCTCATATATAAAACTTTTCAAGTCGCCCTTGTAGCTCAGTTTTATTATTAACATTCTTGTGAGCAATTTAGTGCAAAAAATTTTTTGTATAAAATATAAAATATTGTACTGAAAATGTTAATATTATTCCACTTATCATGGGATTAAAATCATTAGGTATCCCCTTGAAAAGGAATACCTATAATGGTTGTCAATTTGTTTTTCTTTCTTTTTTCTACCTACAAAATTTTAATTCATAAATTCATAACTTTAGAATGGTTCTATTGATCAACTTTAAACTTTCAAAGCTGGTGTACTTTACATAGAGGAAGGGTTGCAGTGTTATTGGGTTAGATGTAGCAGAATTTAAACCGAAGAAAGATCAATACTATTTTAAGCTGTGTAGGTTCTAATATACCAATTTACTATCATAATTAAGTTCTGTATAATAACTGGAGAATGTCACTTTTGATCAGTTTTAAACTTTCAGTGCTGGTGTGTTTTGAACAAAGGAAGAATTATGTTTTTATTGGGTTCTGTAAGTATTTGTCAGTTTTATTAAATAAACTGGCCTCTCATGAAAGGTTCTTTGACACTGGCTCTTGATCCAAGAAACTGAACCTGAACTCTCCTTCCTTGGATCAAATGTGATTGCCTCACATTCCCTCAGATGCTGTATGACTCCTATGGGTTTAGTGCCCTGGCAATAAATGTAATAAAAATAACATAATACTTAACCAAATGAGGATAATGGTTTTCATGCAATAACTGGCAATGACTGTCCTGACCAGTTTTAACCTTTCAACATGGGTGGGTCTTAAAGCAGGCCTCACTCACCTGTCATGTCATCTCCAGCTACTACACTTTATTTATAAGTTTCTGGCCTCATGTCTTTGCTTTAGGTAGAGTTTTATGAATCAGTAAAAGTGTTGTACACCTGTGCTTTTTCCTCTTTACCATCAGCAGTTGTCTTTTTATACAGGTATGGATTGGATTTAAAAATTCAGTGGTAGAGTGGGAAGCAGAAACTTGTGGTTACAAGAGGGTGAATGTTGTTAGGAAGAGGGATGACTGTTGGAATGATGACAAAGTGGTAAGGGAGAAAAAATCAGCATATGATGGTTTTGTACTACAGTGGTACCTCGGGATACGAACTTAATTTGTTCCAGAAGGCTGTTCAAGTGCTGATACCGAACAAATTTGTTCCCATAAGGAGTAATGTAAATTATCTTAATCTGTTTCAGACCCAAGAAATACACTTACAAAAGCACTTACATAAATACACTTACATAACTGTTTGAGCTTTGAGCTGTTCATATTCTGAGGCACCACTGTATAAAAATTATACAATACAGTGGACCCTCAGTTAACGCCTGCATTGGCTAATGCCAAAATCGGATAACGCCTTGCTTTGGCGTAAAAAAATTGGCTCGGATAACACCTAAAAACTTGGTTAGGAGCTTTCGTCCTGAATGTGTCTGCACAGCGCCCTGAGCGGGCCCAGCCACTCCCCCTGTGTACCAGCCAGTGTGCCATTGTTTACAAGCCAGGGAGGATGATTCCACGTGTACATGCGATATTTTTTTTATTATTCCATTGTTTTTAGTGCTTGTAACTGCTAAATAAGCCACTAGAAAGCTTCTAGTGCTAACCCTGTGGTAAAAAGGGTGAGGTGTACTATCGAACTGAAAAAGGAGATGATAGAAAGTACAAGAGTGGAGTGCGTATCTCAGAGTTGGAAAAGTTATACAACAAACCCCATTCAACCATCACTACTATCTTGTGCAACAAAAAGGCAATCAAGGAAGCTGTTGTTGCAAAAGGTGCAAGTGTGCTTACAAAACAGAGATTGTAAATACTCGAAGATGTGGAGAGACTGTTGTTGGTGTGGATAAATGAGAAACAATTATCAGGTGATAGTATTTCTCAGTCAATAATATATGAAAAGGAAAGGCAGTTGCATGAGGATCTCATTAAGAAAATGCCTCCAAATAGTGCTGCTGTTGATGAATTTATGGCCAGCAAAGGCTGGTTGGAGAGATTTAACCCTTTCAGGGTCCGTCCCGTAGATCTACGGCTTTACGTTCAGGGTCCAAACCGTAGATCTACGCCATGAGCTCAGCTCACTCTGATAAACTGTGAGTGGTACATTTGGGCCTAGATATGAGAGAATACATCTATGTGGTATGTGTGCACCACATAAAACAGATCCTGCAGCACACTGTGTATAATGAGAGAAAAAAAATTAAATCATGATTTTTCGATTAAAACAGCAACTTTGCAGTGTTTTTTCGTATGTTTTTATAGTTGTATTTGCGATTTCTTGGTCTCATTTGATAGAATGGAAGACATATTACAGAAATAGAGATGATTTTGATTGGTTTTAGCATTGGAAATGGCTTGAAACTGAGCTCAAAGTAGCGGAAATGTTAAATTTTTTCCGATATTCAAGAGTAAACAAACGACCTCACAAGTCTAATACACGTCAGCTGGTGGGTCTAATATACATTCACAAATATGGTGATGATATTTATGCAATTATTACAGTATTGCATTACAGTAAATCTTCTATTTTTTGGTGTG
The DNA here is from genome assembly GCF_038502225.1 of Cherax quadricarinatus. Taxonomy (NCBI): domain Eukaryota; kingdom Metazoa; phylum Arthropoda; class Malacostraca; order Decapoda; family Parastacidae; genus Cherax; species Cherax quadricarinatus. The sequence continues at coordinate 71,324,769 of NC_091296.1, read as the reverse complement.
AATAAAAATTCATTATGTGAATAAAAAATCAAAATGGAATTTATTTGTAAAGCCTCAAAACATAACTGATGAACAGAGGAAATGTTAGTTTAGTGCCAGGAATGCCTACATTGTTCATTCTGGACCCTATTTTGAAATTGGAATATTTTGAACTTTGTGTTAAATTGGCCAAATTAACAATTTCCGATCACTTTATTTTGTAGTTGAAACAGTTGACTTGGCGATTTCTTGTGCTCAATCGATAGAATAGAAGTAATACTAGTGAAATAGCTAAGAATTTGGTTGATTGGAATAATGTAATTGGCCTAAAATGGGAGTCAAAGTCGGCAAAATCGCTGATTCGTAAATATCGATGACACATCAAAATTCGCGAGAGCATAATTTCGTCAATTTTCCACCAAATTTCGTACTTTTTGTTTTATTACCTTCACAAAAAGATTCTCTACGATTTCATAAGAAAAAATAACAAATTTTTTTTTTTAAAATTCTTGGACATTGGTGCGTGACTCCAGATTTGGGCCTTGGACCCTGAAAGGGTTAAGAATCGTAGTGGCATACACAGTGTGATAAGGCATGGTGAGGCTGCCAGTTCTGACAAAAAAACGGCTGAATAATATGTGCAGGACTTTAAGGAGTACATAGACACTGAAAAATTTAAACCCCAACAAGTATTTAATTGTGACAAAACAGGCCTGTTTTGGAAGAAAATGCCAAACAGGACCTACATTACTCAGGAGAAAAAGGCACTCCCAGGACACAAGCCTATGAAAGACAGGCTAACTCTAATGTTGTGTAGTAATGCTAATGGGGATTACAAAGTGAAGCCTTTACTCGTGTATCGCGCTCTGAAATTCCTAGAGTGTTCAAGAAAAACAATGTTGTCAAGACTAAATTGTGTGTGATGTAGGGAGCAAACAGTAAGGCATGGGTCACTAGAGACATGTTTATTGACTGGTTCTATGATGTGTTTGGCCCCACTGTGAAACAGTACCTCCTGGAAAATAAATTGGAACTCAAGTGCCTCCTTTATAATGGACAATGCTCCTACTCATCCTTCAGACTTGCAAGAGCAAATTGCAGGGGAGTTGAGCTTCATCAAAGTGAAGTTTTTGCCTCCTAATACCACTCCTCTCCTCCAGCCCATGGACCAGCAGGTCATTTCAAATTTCAAAAAACTCTACACCAAAGCAGTGTTTCAAAAGTGCTTTGAAGTGACCTCAGACACTGAATTGACCCTAAGAGAGTTCTGGAAAGATCACTTCAGTATCCTCAGTTGCATAAACCTTATAGGTAAGGCTTGGGAGGGAGTGACATGCAGGACTTTGAACTCTGGTTGGAGAAAATTGTGGCCACAATGTGTACAAGAGAGGGATTTTGAAGGGTTTGGGCTGACCCTACGGAGCCGTTGCCAGTTGTGGAATCTATTTTGGCATTGGGGAAGTCCATGGGGTTCGAGGTTAGTGGCAAGGATGTGGAAGCATTGGTGGAGGATGACGATGAAGAGCTAACCACTACAGAGCTACAAGAGCTTCAGGTGCAACAGCAACAGACCAAAACTCTGGGATTTCCTTCAGAGGAGGAGGAAGAGAGACGGAGGAAGTTGCCTTCGCCAAAGATTAAGGAAATGTGTACAATGTTTACAGAGTTGCAAGCATTTATGGATGAATATTTTCCTGACACAGCTGTTGCAAGCTGTATTGGCAATTTGTACAATGACACTCTTGTGGCCCATTTTAGGGAAATCTTAAAGGGACGTGAGAAACAGAGCTCTCTTGCATGACAGGGGTCCAGTGACTCTCAAGCTGATCCTAGTGGCATTAAAAAACAAAGAAGGGAGGTAATCCCAGAAAAGGACTTGTTACCTGCAGTCTTTATGGAAGGGGATTCCCCTTCCAAACAATAGAACACCTGCATCCTCTGCCCTCCTACCATCTCATCACTCATCAACATGTCCACAATAAGGGTAAGTGTGATGTTATTATTGTTTTATTGTGCATATATTATTGTTTTCTGTGTAGGGAAATGTACATTTCATGTAAAAAAAAATATTTTGTTTAATACTTTTGGGTGTCTGGAACGGATTAATTGGATTTCCATTATTTCTTATGGGGAAAATTAATTCGGTTAAAGGCTAAATTGGTTGAAGACTAGCTCTCTGGAATGGTTTAAAGGCGTTAACTGAGGGTCCACTGTATATGGAAGGTAAAGGACATGGAATAGGAAAAAAAAATATTGAGTGATGGAGTGGATGAGTCTTTATCAGTAAATCTCTCCTGAGAATAAGGAACAGTTTTGGAGAGCCATTAGTAAGTTTAGAAGATCTACAAGGCAAATGGACTTGTCAGTTATGAATAAAAGAGATGAATTATTAGATGGGGTGACAGAGGTACTGGAAAGATAGAGAGAACATTTTAAGGAGTTTTTAAAAGTTGATGAAAAGGAGCAATGGTTTTGTGTATTGAGCACGGAGGAGTAAAACCTGGTAGGAGTAAGGAAGAGTCAGAGGTAAGCATGTAGGAAGTGCATGAGGCAGTGGGTAGGATGAAAGGAAGTAAAGCAGTTATAATAAATGAGATTATGACTGAGATGCTGAAAGCAGGTAGAGATATAGTTTTAGAGTGGCTGTACAGTGGTACCCCGAGTTTTGGCCATAATTCGTTCCAGAAGGCTGTTCAAGTGCCGTTACTGAACGAATTTGTTCCCATAAGGAATAATGTAAATTAGATTAGAGTCCGTTTCAGACCCCCAAAAATACACTTCAAAAGCACTTACAATAATACACTTATGTAACTGAGTTGGGAGCTGTACGAAACTTAGGGTAGCACTGTATTTGTTTATTACATACACAGAAGAAGGGAAGGGGTCCATTCACTGACAGAGCATGCATAGTTCCTTCATATAAAGAGAGAAAGAAAGAGAGAGAGAGAGAGAGAGAGAGAGAGAGAGAGAGAGAATGAAAATGAGAATGAGAATGAAAATGAGAAAGAGAATTGTTAGGGAACAAGTATGCTGAGCATACCAAGTTAAGTGTATGGTGAAGTATATCAAAGTAGTTATGGTTTAGAAAGTAGGATTCCAGAGGAACATGGAGGATTAAGAAAGGGAGGGGATGTGTAAACCAAGTGTTAATATTAAATATAAATGAACAATAAAGGGTAAGGAATTGTTTGTTGCATTTATGGATTTAGAAAAGGAATATGATAGTGAATAGGGGAACAATATTGCAGGTATTGCAAGTGTATGGAATAGGTGGTAAATTTTTGAAAATTGTGAAGAGTTATTAATGTTAGGTATATGCAATGTTACAACGATTTTTAGTACATTTATGGACAGGGTTGCAAAAAAAGTGAATACTAGGGTGCTTGGGCAAGGTGTGAGATTAAAGGATAATCAATGTGATATGAATTGGGAATTGTCACAGTTGCTCTTTGTTGATGACACAGTGCTTTTGCAAGATTCTAAAGAGAAGTTGCAAGATTAGTTGAGTATGGTTGGGTAAGTAGAAGAAGTATATAAGTTGAAAGTAATTACAAAAATGAGGAAGGTGATGAAAGGAAGAAAATGTCTAGGTAATGAAGGGTTGAACATCAGATTGGAGGGAAGGAGCATAGACTAAGTCTGTAAATATATTTAGATATTTAGGGGTGGATGGGTTTGCAAATAGGTCTATGAAAGATGTGGAGAATTATTAAATAGATGATGAAAAAAAAGAGAAGGTAGAGTGTTGAAGTGTCTATGGAAATTAAAGTTAACATTACAGGCAGAATATAGTGGTATCAATACTTACAAGAGTGTGAAATATGAGTTGAAAGTTAGAGGAAGAAGAGACTGAAAATACTGTACTATGCTTGAGAAAATAAAACACATTGTGATGGCTTAACAGATATACTGTATTTCAAAGAGCAGAGGAGGGGTTGTTGAGATTGTTTGGTCACTTAGAAAGGATGGAGAAGAATACGTTGGCCAAGAGGGTGTATAGTCCAGGGTGGATGAAAAGAAGAGTAGATCTCAAGGACAAATTGGAAGGATGGGGGGTGAAAAGTTGAGTGTTTATCACTAGAGTATCCAGGAGGCATGTGTGTGTGTGTGTGTGTGTGTGTGTGTGTGTGTGTGTGTGTGTGTGTGTGTGTGTGTGTGTGTGTGTGTGTGTGTGTGTGTGTGTGTGAGTGTGACTTAGGAGTTAGTGGAGACAAGGGATTTTTGGGATTTAGTGTGCTGTTGGAATGTGAGCAAGATAGCATTTTTGAAGGGATTCATGGGAAACATGTTAGCCTGACTTGAGTTCTAGAGGTGAAAAGTACAATGCTTGTACATATACTTTGAATGATGGATGGAGATGTTGCAGTTTAGAGGTTATTTGAATTGTAATGTGTGAACACTTCTGCCATGACAGCTATTGAGTGAATGATAGAGAATATTTCCTTCTTTAAGTCGCCCTCCCTTGATGGGAAATGACTGCTATGGATAAAGGAAAACTGTCATGATAACTAAGTATTTCAAGCACCATTATTTAGCACTAGTAGATCAAAAAACAATATTTACATAACATATCCTTTATTTTGCTATATATAATTTTTAACATTCTTAAATTTAAAAAGAAACATCTTCACCTAAATTTTGGTTAATTAAATAACTTGACAGAATGGTGCAAAGAAGATTACTGCAATCTCAAATTTAGTTAATTAATATACAATAAAAACAACTAAAACTCAAAATGATTAGGGTCATAGAACTCCCTGTGTCTACTAGCAATGTGAGCCTTGAGATTGTCTCGTTGGTTACAACGGTGTGGGCAGTATGGACAGGCATAGGGCTTCTCTCCAGTATGAGTCCGTTGGTGGCGTTCCAGCTTGTACCGAGTTTCAAAGGCCTTGCTGCACACTGGGCAAGTATGGTCCCTGCGCCGGGCAGCAGCAGATGGTGAAATTCCACCACTCCATGAACGGATTATCTGAGAAGAAGAAATGTGTATGAGAAGTACTGTACATGGTTGTATTACTGGCAAGAATGTAATGAATGATGCATCTGTATAAATGATTTTACTTACATGTGCTCAGTAATTATACAGTTTGTAATAATCAGTCAGCCAGTTATTCAACCCATAAGATCATCTCAATTAATTCTTGAAGATTTTCCATAAAGACTTAATACAGTAACTAGTTATTGCTATTTTGTAAACAATGTCCAGTCTAATACTTTTATCAAGCTATTATGCAAAGTAATAATCGAACCTGATTTTTCTTATACCTATGTGATTGAACCCAGACCAAAATCTTGAGCTAGCTACAGCTCTTTACAACTCTCATGGGACATTAAATGGGAAACTGACTTGGATGAGATAATTTATGGAGATAATGTCTTCATGAATATATTAGGAAAACAATGGATGGTTTTGTTGACTCTCCAGCACCCACTTTGCTTGTGACAACGTGTGGTACGTATATACATGTAGAACAACCTTGATATAACAGTTTTTAGAAATGCAAGACAAAGTCTACTGGGTGAGTTTATTCAGAAACAACCATCAATGTTCATTGGTTAATGTTACAATCAGCACAAAGCAATCTTGTCTCTGTCCACTACAACTGCTATTACCGGCCATCCAGTCCTCCCTTATTAGTTTGTTAACTTGTAGGTTTACTACTGGTATGTGTTATTTTCTAGAGGAAGGACATGCCCACCCTCTGGACAGTGTCACAGCAAGTAGCTGGCATCAATTTAGCAGGGAAATTGATAAGGTGCAGTATAAATATCCAAAAATATTTTAACCAACATCTGAAAATATAATTTAGCCATAATAAGTCTTTCAAACATCAATACTGGGTATGTATTAGCATAAGTAAGATATACTTTTTTGTATTTGTCTTTATTGTAAATTTTTTATACACACACACACACACACACACACACACACACACACACACACACACACACACACACACACACACACACACACACACACACACACACACACACACACACACACTCACACACACCCAACACCGAGCTATAGAATCCCACAGTATGCTACCAGCTCTCCCACCCTCACAGGCCCCCCAAACCACAGTGCTGGAAAGGAAACTGAAGGTATGGTACACAAACACTGATGGAACAACAAATAAGTGGGAGGAGTGGCACGAAAGAGTCAAAGAGGAATCACCGGACATCATAGCTCTCACAGAAACCAAGCTTACAGGTATGATAACAGATGCCATCTTTCCAATGGGATACCAGATCCTGAGGAAAGACAGAGGGAACAGGGGGGGTGGAGGAGTGGCATTGCTGATTAAAAACTGATGGAATTTTGATGAGCTGGAGAGAGGAGAGAGCGGAGAAGAAAGTGATTACATAGCGGGAATGCTTCACTCTGGAGGTCCCAAGGTGGTAATAGCAGTGATGTATAACCCACCACAGGACAGCAGGAGGCCAAGGCAAGAGTATGACGAGAGCAATAGAGCGATGGTTGACACACTGGCTGCAGTGGCCAGAAGAGCTCATGCATGCAGGGCAAAGCTCCTGATCATGGGTGACTTTAACCACAAGGAGATCGATTGGGAGAGCTTGGAGCCGCATGGGGGCCAAGATACATGGAGGGCTAAGATGATAGAGGTGGTACTGGAAAACTTCATGTCCCAACACGTAAGGGACACTACAAGAGAGAGAGAAAAGGATGAACCAACAAGGCTGGACTTAGTATTCACCTTGAGTAGTGCAGATATCGAGGACATCACATATGAAAGACCCTTTGGGGCCAGCAATCATGTGGTTTTATGCTTCAAATACACAGTAGAGCTACAAGTGGAGGGAGAAGCAGGAAGGCCAGGACGAATGAAGCCAAACTACAAGAAAGGGGACTACACGGGAATGAGGAACTTCCTGAACGGGGTTCAGTGGGACAGAGAACTGGCAGGGAAGCCAGTTAATGAGATGATGGAATATGTAGCAACAATATGCAAGGAGGCTGAGGAGAGGTTTGTACCCAAGGGTAACAGGAATAATGAAAAAGCCAGGATGAGCCCATGGTTCACCCAAAGGTGCAGGGAGGCAAAAACCAAGTGTGCTAGGGAATGGAAGAAATATAGAAGGCAAAGGACCCAGGAGGATAAGGAGAGCAGTCGTAGAGCCAGAAACATACAACACAATACATACAACCAAGGAAGAAGTGAAGAGGCTGTTAAGCAAGCTAGATACCTCAAAAGCAATGGGGCCAGATAACATCTCTCCATGGGTCCTGAGAGAGGAAGCAGAGGCGCTATGTGTGCTACTAACAACAATCTTCAACACGTCTATCGAAACAAGAGTGATTACCTGAGTTATGGAAGACAGTGAATGTAGTCCCAGTTTTTAAAAAAGGAAACAGATACGAAGTATTAGACTACAAACCAGTGTCAATGACATGTATAGTATGCAAAGTCATGAAGATTATCAGAAGAGTGATGGAGCACCTAGAAATGAGCTTAACAACAACAACCAGCATGGTTTCAGTGATGGGAAAATCCTGTGTCACAAACCTACTGGAGTTCTATGACAGGCAGGGCCAGGAGCTGTGGCTCAACCCTTGCAACCAAACTAGGTGATTACACACACACATGCATTTATTTATTTATATTATTTTGTCAAACAGGAAGTTTCTGTATTTCTTTAGATTGCCAGCATAAAGGGGGTTACATTATTGCTGGTGAAGGGCTCTCAATTCAAGTAATTTGAGCAATGCTGCTCTTCATATCAAACTAGATTATCCACTTACAACCCCACTTCCTAGTACTTTCTCATGAATTTAACAGTAATAATAAAAATGCTGTATACTAGATATACAGTGGTACCCCAAGTTTCGGCCATAATTCGTTCCAAAAGGCTGTTCGAGTGCCGTTACTGAACGAATTTGTTCCCATGAGGAATAATGTAAATTAGATTAATTCGTTTCAGACCCCCAAAAATACACTTACAAAAGCACTTAAAATAATACACTTACATAACTGTTCGAGTTGGGAACTGTATGTAACTCGGGGTACCACTCTATTATGATAACTGTGACTTGGTAAGGTATCTCCAGCATCTAGCACCTCTGCCCTCTATCCTGGCATATTTTACAAGGTAAAAGAAAGTAGTAACATATTTGGCTTAGAATTGTTTTCTTGCCTTTTGCTTTTCTCTCTCTCCTAATATTGTGAGGTGAAGAAATGAAATGTGATTACTTGTTAGTAATTCAAGGATCAGAGCTGTTTGTTCTGGGTAATTTGTAGTCTGTCTTTCAGTTTTTTGTGAAGGCAGAATATAAGAGCTAAACATAAGGTCCTGGGAGCCTCAGTAGGTAGATAATGTACTTGTCTGTAGAGGAACTTTAGTCAGGAATTCACTTTCTTTACTACACTGCTCTTATCAACCCTGTCAAGTTTTTGAGTTAGTATCTTGTAAATCATAAACATGTTTTTCCCTGGTCATTTTCTATGGTCATCAGGTTCATTTTTTCATCTCTCCTTGTAGCTTATTCACCTCAGCTCTGGGACTAATCATGTTGCAAATCTCTTGACCTTCCCGAGTTTCCTAACATGTTTGACCGGTGTGAATGGCAGATGTATCTTATTGTTTAGTTTGTCATATACAGTAGGTTTATAAAATTTCCAATTCTGCATACTGCAGATGCATATACAGTGGACCCTCCCTCTCCTCCTCCCTGTCTTCCATAAGCCAAAAAGAGTCTTCAATAAAGGTATGTAATAGTGATTTAAATGTTCATTTATTTATTTTATTTAGTTCTCATTGTTTTGTGTATGTAAAATTATAGTTAATCTTTAAAAAATGTATGTTTTGTTAATATTTTTTGGGTGTCTGGAACGGATTAATTGTATTTATATTAATTTTTATGGGAAATATTACAGTGGAACCTCAAATTTCGAACGTATCACTTATCGAACTTTTCAAAAATAGAACGCTTTTTTCAAACCAACTTTGTTCCTATTATCGAACTCGCCCCTATTTTCGAACCGCCGGGTACCGGACCTGTCCGGCAGCCCACTCTGTCCGCGTCCCCAAGCAGGCACCGTGAGCCAGTCTGGTTTTGTTGATGCCTGAGTGAACACTAACCTGCGCTCTCATTCAAACATTTTACAATTATTTCATTGTATTTAGTGCTTTTGGGACTGTGAAATAAGCTACCATGGGCCCAAAGAAACTTCCTAATGGTACCCCTGTGGTAAAGAAAGTGAGAAACACCATAGATGTGAAGAAGGAAATAATACAGAAGTATGAGAGTGGTGTGAGACTTGTTGAGCTTGCCAGGATGTACAGAGGACTGTGGACAGTTATTTTGTGAGACAGAAACAGACGACTGTGGACAGTTGTTTTGTGAGAAAGAAACAGAGGACTGTGGACAATTATTTTGTGAGACAGAAACAGAGGACTGTGGACAGTTATTTTCTGACAGAAACAGAGGACTGTAGACAGCTATTTTGTGAGACACAGGTCCAGTGACTCTCAAGCTGATTCTAGTGGCATTAAAATACAAAGAAGGGAAGTAACCCCAGAGAGGGGTTTGATACCTAAAATCTTTATGGAGGGGGATTCTCCTTCCAAACACTAACTCCAACTCCCTCTCTCCTCCTCCCTATCTTCCAGATGCCATCACCAATCTTCAATATAGGTAAATAAAAATGTTATTTTATATGTTTATTTAAACTTATTAATACATAATTGAACACTATATTTGTTGTGTGTATGTAAAACTATAATTAATCTCTATAAAATGTATTTTTTTGTGAAGGGGGTAGGAGAGTTTCAGTGGGGGGAAATAAATGGGATTAAATCTGGAGTATCTGAGAGAGTTAGAGCAAAGGAAGGGGTAGCAGTAATGTTAAATGATCAGTTATGGAAGGAGAAAAGAGAATATGAATGTGTAAATTCAAGAATTATGTGGATTAAAGTAAAGGTTGGATGCGAGAAGTGGGTCATAATAAGCGTGTATGCACCTGGAGAAGAGAGGAATGCAGAGGAGAGAGAGAGATTTTGGGAGATGTTAAGTGAATGTATAGGAGCCTTTGAACCAAGTGAGAGAGTAATTGTGGTAGGGGACCTGAATGCTAAAGTAGGAGAAACTTTTAGAGAGGGTGTGGTAGGTAAGTTTGGGGTGCCAGGTGTAAATGATAATGGGAGCCCTTTGATTGAACTTTGTGTAGAAAGGGGTTTAGTTATAGGTAATACATATTTTAAGAAAAAGAGGATAAATAAGTATACAAGATATGATGTAGGGCGAAATGACAGTAGTTTGTTGGATTATGTATTGGTAGATAAAAGACTGCTGAGTAGACTTCAGGATGTACATGTTTATAGAGGGGCCACAGATATATCAGATCACTTTCTAGTTGTAGCTACACTGAGAGTAAAAGGTAGATGGGATACAAGGAGAATAGAAGCATCAGGGAAGAGAGAGGTGAAGGTTTATAAACTAAAAGAGGAGGCAGTTAGGGTAAGATATAAACAGCTATTGGAGGATAGATGGGCAAATGAGAGCATAGGCAATGGGGTCGAAGAGGTATGGGGTAGGATTAAAAATGTAGTGTTAGAGTGTTCAGCAGAAGTTTGTGGTTACAGGAAAGTGGGTGCAGGAGGGAAGAGGAGCGATTGGTGGAATGATGATGTAAAGAGAGTAGTAAGGGAGAAAAAGTTAGCATATGAGAAGTTTTTAGAAAGTAGAAGTGATGCAAGGAGGGAAGAGTATATGGAGAAAAAGAGAGAGGTTAAGAGAGTGGTGAAGCAATGTAAAAAGAGAGCAAATGAGAGAGTGGGTGAGATGTTATCAACAAATTTTGTTGAAAATAAGAAAAAGTTTTGGAGTGAGATTAACAAGTTAAGAAAGCCTAGAGAACAAATGGATTTGTCAGTTAAAAATAGGAGAGGAGAGTTATTAAATGGAGAGTTAGAGGTATTGGGAAGATGGAGGGAATATTTTGAAGAATTGTTAAATGTTGATGAAGATAGGGAAGCTGTGATTTCGTGTATAGGGCAAGGAGGAATAACATCTTGTAGGAGTGAGGAAGAGCCAGTTGTGAGTGTGGGGGAAGTTCGTGAGGCAGTAGGCAAAATGAAAGGGGGTAAGGCAGCCGGGATTGATGGGATAAAGATAGAAATGTTAAAAGCAGGTGGGGATATAGTTTTGGAGTGGTTGGTGCAATTATTTAATAAATGTATGGAAGAGGGTAAGGTACCTAGGGATTGGCAGAGAGCATGCATAGTTCCTTTGTATAAAGGCAAAGGGGATAAAAGAGAGTGCAAAAATTATAGGGGGATAAGTCTGTTGAGTGTACCTGGTAAAGTGTATGGTAGAGTTATAATTGAAAGAATTAAGAGTAAGACGGAGAATAGGATAGCAGATGAACAAGGAGGCTTTAGGAAAGGTAGGGGGTGTGTGGACCAGGTGTTTACAGTGAAACATATAAGTGAACAGTATTTAGATAAGGCTAAAGAGGTCTTTGTGGCATTTATGGATTTGGAAAAGGCGTATGACAGGGTGGATAGGGGGGCAATGTGGCAGATGTTGCAAGTGTATGGTGTAGGAGGTAGGTTACTGAAAGCAGTGAAGAGTTTTTACGAGGATAGTGAGGCTCAAGTTAGAGTATGTAGGAAAGAGGGAAATTTTTTCCCAGTAAAAGTAGGCCTTAGACAAGGATGTGTGATGTCACCGTGGTTGTTTAATATATTTATAGATGGGGTTGTAAGAGAAGTAAATGCGAGGGTCTTGGCAAGAGGCGTGGAGTTAAAAGATAAAGAATTACACACAAAGTGGGAGTTGTCACAGCTGCTCTTTGCTGATGACACTGTGCTCTTGGGAGATTCTGAAGAGAAGTTGCAGAGATTGGTGGATGAATTTGGTAGGGTGTGCAAAAGAAGAAAATTAAAGGTGAATACAGGAAAGAGTAAGGTTATGAGGATAACAAAAAGATTAGGTGATGAAAGATTGAATATCAGATTGGAGGGAGAGAGTATGGAGGAGGTGAACGTATTCAGATATTTGGGAGTGGACGTGTCAGCGGATGGGTCTATGAAAGATGAGGTGAATCATAGAATTGATGAGGGAAAAAGAGTGAGTGGTGCACTTAGGAGTCTGTGGAGACAAAGAACTTTGTCCTTGGAGGCAAAGAGGGGAATGTATGAGAGTATAGTTTTACCAACGCTCTTATATGGGTGTGAAGCGTGGGTGATGAATGTTGCAGCGAGGAGAAGGCTGGAGGCAGTGGAGATGTCATGTCTGAGGGCAATGTGTGGTGTGAATATAATGCAGAGAATTCGTAGTTTGGAAGTTAGGAGGAGGTGCGGGATTACCAAAACTGTTGTCCAGAGGGCTGAGGAAGGGTTGTTGAGGTGGTTCGGACATGTAGAGAGAATGGAGCGAAACAGAATGACTTCAAGAGTGTATCAGTCTGTAGTGGAAGGAAGGCGGGGTAGGGGTCGGCCTAGGAAAGGTTGGAGGGAGGGGGTAAAGGAGGTTTTGTGTGCGAGGGGCTTGGACTTCCAGGAGGCATGCATGAGCGTGTTTGATAGGAGTGAATGGAGACAAATGGTTTTTAATACTTGACGTGCTGTTGGAGTGTGAGCAAAGTAACATTTATGAAGGGATTCAGGGAAACCGGCAGGCCGGACTTGAGTCCTGGAGATGGGAAGTACAGTGCCTGCACTCTGAAGGAGGGGTGTTAATGTTGCAGTTTAAAAACTGTAGTGTAAAGCACCCTTCTGGCAAGACAGTGATGGAGTGAATGATGGTGAAAGTTTTTCTTTTTCGGGCCACCCTGCCTTGGTGGGAATCGGCCAGTGTGATAATAAAAAAAAATAATATTTTTGGGTTTCTGGAACGGATTAATTGTATTTCCATTATTTCTTATGGGAAATATTGCTTTGCTTTTCAGACTTTTCGAATTTAGAATTAGCTCCTGGAACGGATTAAGTTCGATATTTGAGGTTCCACTGTATTTCGGTTTTTGGCCATTTCAGATTTAAGCCGACCTTCTGGAACAGATTACGGCGGATAACCAAGGGTCCATTGTATTACTTCTCAGATCCTAGACTACCACTCTATTTGTGAAGAATATTTCTCAATATTTTTTGTCTTACAATATATTTTTTATCAATGTCTTACTGGACACTAATGGCCCCTTTCAAAGCAGGCAAAATTGCAGACCTAAAGAATATACAGAGAATTTTTACTGCATGTACAAATGCCAGCACCTAAATTACTGGGAACGGTTGAAATCCCTTGACCTGTACTCATGGGAATGCAGGCAAGAGAGATACATGATAATACAGTAGAACGTCAACTTACGAGTACCCCACCATATGAGTTTTTCAGGATACGAGCAAAAGTTCAGGATGTGAGCTTTCCTCTCAAAGAACTTTTTTTTTCAGACCTCCAGATCTTAGAAAAATAAAAGTGAATACTATGTTGTTTTTACTGCTTAAGACTATAATTGCAACAGAAATAATAGTATTTCTTACCTTAAATTGTGGGTGCTGGTGTTTATGGATGATTGTGAAGAGAGTGGAGTTATGCTGTGACCCTACTGGGCTGAGGTGGATGGTAGACATACTGGTACTGAAGTCGATGGTTGTACTGGAGTGTACATAAATTCTGTAATGGATTTCTGTTGTAGTTTACCCTGCAGTACATTATACAACTGACAGTAAGGCATCAGCTGCTCTAGACACCATTTCAGGATCCTCAGTGAAAAAGTCGAATTTTAAGTCATTTAGTCAGTCAAGTCAGTAAGTCAGTCAGTTAAGTCAGTCAGTCAAGTCAGCAAGTCAGTCAGTTAAGTCAGTCAGTCAAGTCAGCAAGCCAATCAGTCAGTCAAGTCAGTAAAGTCATGTCAGTCAGTCAAGTCAGTCAGTCAGTCAAGTCATTCAGTCAAGTCAGTCAGTCAGGTCAGTAAGTCAGTCATTCAGTAAGTCAGCAACACTGGTATGCCTACAGGGTATCATGATTGCTTGGCAGATACAAGATATGGTAATTAAAAGATCAAAGCACAATTCACAAACACAGCTAGCTTGTAGGAGAGAAGTGGAACTGAACATGTATTCATGAAGCTGGGATGGTGGTGTCAGGAGTGTGGAAGTGTCAGGGAGTCAGGAATGTCCATGATCTAGCTCGTATCCCAATCTGCTCGTATGCTGAGTCAATTTTCCTCGTATAAATTAATTGAAATGCCATTAATCCATTCCAGCGGAATTCCTGCTCTAGGAGGCAGGACAAAAATACTTCAATATGACACTAATATCAACTCTACGGCTTATTTATCTATCCCAATTCATCTAATATGACATAATGAACAATATAAATACATAACATAGAAACCTGATATATACTCTAGAATGAATAAAATATGTCATTATATGACAAGTGGTGGTGGCCATTCCCTACCTCAAGTGACCTCCTTGTTGTGGGTCAGCGGGGGAGAACTCCCACCATCCCCTGACATTCCCACACTCCCGACACCACCATCCCAGCTTTGTGAAAATGTGTTCAGTTCCACTTCTTTCCTACAAGCTAGCTGTGTTTGTGAATTGTGTTTTGATCCTTTAATTACCATAATCTGTATCAGACAAGCAATCATGACACCCAGTAGGCATACCAGTGTTGCTGACTTACTGAATGACTTACTGACTTGACTGAATGACTTACTGACTTGATTGACTGACTGAATTACAAACTTGACTGACTGAATGACTTGACTCACTGACTTAACTGACTGACTTACTGACTTGACTAACTGAATGACTTGACTGACTTACTGAATGACTTAAAGCTCGACTTTTTCACTGAAGAAGACCTTGAAATGGTGTCTAGAGCAGCAGATGCCCTATTGTCAGTTATATAATGTACTGCAGGGTAAAATAGAACAGAAATCCATTACAGAATTTATGTACACTCCGGTGCAACCATCAACTTCAGTACCAGAACCTCTACCATCCACCTCAGCCCAGTAGGGCTGAGGTGGATGGTAGAGGCATAACTCTCCACTCTCTTCACAATCATCGACAAACACCAGCACCCACAATTTAAGATAAGAAATACTATTATTTCTGTTGCAATTATAGTCTTAAGCAATAAAAACAACATAATACAGCACGAAAATGAACTACAATTATATATTCACTTTTATTTTTGTAATATTTGGAGGTCTAAAAAAAAAAAGTTGTTTGAGGGGGAAAGCTCGCGTCCTGAATTTTTGCTTGTATCCAGAAACAAAAAATCAACCGAGCGACTGCTCATATCTTGAAAAACTCGTATGGTGGGGCACTCATAAGCTGAGGTTCCACTGTATTTGTTTATGAATGTATGGCATTGTATTTATTGCATGACCTTCATAATTTTACCTTGCACAGCACTTGATAACACACCAACTGTGCAAGTAACGAGATGCATGTAATATGTTTGTCCTGTGTGTACAATCTTTGCAATAATGAGCAGTGCCAGTGCTCTATGCACTACTGCATATGATATAAACAAATTACAGAACAGGTGAGGCTCAAACCCATGGCAAACTTACAGGCCAGTGTACTAACCACTGGACCAGCTGGCTTAATAGGATTTGTTCAACTAGGTATATTTCTCTACACTATTGGGAGGTTAGCACAGGCCCCACTGTGACCACAAAGGTTTTATGGATGAATCCCACATTAGCATGGTTGTGGCATGCTCTTGCTCAAGTCCCATCAAAACCACCATTATGACTCATAAAATAATCATAATAACACATTTGCAAATAAAACACAGAATGGGTGAGGCTCAAACCCATGGCAGAGGAGCCATAAAACCTACATTCATGGCCCATGCTAACCTCCCTATGGTGTATAGAAATACACCTAGCTGGATATGAATCCTACTAGAGGCAGCTGGTCCCGTGTTTAGTTCACTGGCTTGTGAGTTTTAGGACTTACCTGCCATGGGTTGAACCCAACCAGCTTGCTTGCAATTGTGTTATTATAATTTTGATTCATGATGTAAAAAACTTAGAACTCAACATACACAGTGCACTCATCTGACTGATCTAATTTTTAATATTATAATTCTGTGAGATATCATGAAAGAAGCAATATAAGGATTATACAGTATTGATTACAAGTCTAAGAGAAAGTTGACCATATTTTACGTGGGACTGAACCTGTGTCCATTTAGTTGTGAAATAAATGCTGTTCTGTGTTGTGTGCAGTACATAGTAGCAAATTTCATTAAGCATACTTAATTTCTTTGCCTTTTTTAAATTTGCCAAAGGGTATCAGTAGTATAAAATTTCAATTTGTTGTACAAATGCAGGACCAAGAATTTATCTTCATCTTTCCTCTTCATATGGGTATCTTTTATTATAATTTTTATTTGCTTGCTTGACTTATTTTACAATACTGTGAATAGTAAGCCCATGGTTTACAAATAGCATCCTCGAATCCGTTGATAATAAACATCAATATGAAAAACAGTTCAGATTGGACTTAACAAAAGAACAGACAAAACAAAATACAGTAGGGCCCCACTTATATGGCAGGTTAGGTTCCAGGCTGCCACCACAAAGCAGACATTGCCGGAAAGCAGAACGCCATTTTTTTCCACTTATAAATACATGTAAATGCCAGATAACAAGTTTACACTAACATATATTAAGTGAGCAATAGAACTAGGCATTAAAAACAATAAAAAGTAAAATACACACACAGTACACTCATTATTTACCTCAAAATATTTGTAGTCTTAATGTAGGGCAAAAGGTGAGTAGTATTTATTGTAAGAAGTCAGGTGTGGGTAGGTATGGTAGCCCTCCTGGCCACCCCACCCACACATAATATACTACGACGCTTAAAGTGCCCTAGAGTGATAAAATGTGTATACAGTACACTCATTACTTACTTTAAAATATTTGTAGTCTTAATGTAGGGTCAGAGGTGAGTAAGTGAGATAAAAATGAATAAACGAGAGAGAGAGAGAGAGAGCAAGTAAGATGACAGAGCCGCAGAGTACTTATGTAAACAAATGTGTCTGGTTATAGTTGATACACATTCATACAAATGCTTCACATTGTGTACAAATTGTCTCCACAGTGGTACAGTAGAATAAATAAAGACCAACACTTCCATTCTCATGTAACACCATTTTTAGAAGGAATGATGCTCTGACAAGTTATTATTATTATTACAAACTATTATTATTACAAGTTATTATGATTGCAAGTTATTATTATTATTATTATTATTATTATTATTATTATTACAAGTTACTATTATTATTATTATTATTATTATTATTCTTATTATTATTATTATATTCATAATAAAAAGAAGCACTAAACCCACAAGAATTGTGAATAGCTATAAATAGAGTGAAGGCATACTAAAAGAATATTTTTCTACAGTTAAGCGACTAGTGTTTGACTACAGGAAACATAATTCTTCTGACAGTCCTACAAACTGCTTGGTAAACAAATCTCATATGCCAATTTTTATACTGTGGGTGTATGTATCATGTTTATATGTTACATAGCATGTTTATATAATTTTCAAAAAAATATCATAGATGGATTAATGGAAATGTCTATATTAATGTAATATACGACATTTAATGCACCCAAGAGATTATATGGCATCAAGAGTAGAGAGACTCTTAGTGATTTTAATGTGTACCTGCATGGTGGGACCCACGCTGCTGACTCGTCAGTTCAAGGACAAAGCAGAGCGTCAGCCACCAGCCCACCACAACCACAACCACCCGCACAACCAGCCTATGATATCCAGTATCCACCAGCAAACCGTATGTGGGATTGGCAGCAAAATCCCAATTTTGTTTTCCCAAGCCTCACCACTTTGATGACTTTCGAAGTGGAATTCTACCTACTTGTCCCCTTGGAACCACAACCAATGAACTGGAATTCTTTGAATTATTCTTTGACCAGCCATTGATGGAAACTATTGTCAGGGAAAGTAATAAGTATTTTGAGTACACCATGGCAAATACGATCATATCACCACAGTCAAGACTACACAGGTGGAAAGAGACGACTGTTGCAGAAATGTATTTGCTTTTAGCAACAATAATGCTTATGCCTCATGTCTATAAGCATAATATAAAAGCATACTGGTCCACAGATCGGCTAATTTCTACCCCGGTCTTCAGTGAAATCATACCAGTGAACAGGTTTATCTTACTCTTACGTATGTTGCACTTCTCTGACAAAACCAGGCCTGACAGAAGTGACAGGTTATACAAGATTACAAATGTTTTCATGTATCTCAAACAAAAGTTCAGCATATACTTTTATAGATTCAAGAATCTTGTAATTGACGAGTCTTTGATTTTGTTCAAAGGTAGACTGTCATTCAAGCAGTATATACCGAGCAAGAGGAAACGCTTTGGTATAAAACTGTTTGTACTCTGTGACTGTGACAGTGGCCTGGTGTTGGATATTGTTGTATACACGGGAAGTAAAACATTGAAAGATACCAAGATGTTATTGGGTATCTCAGGTGACATAGTGAGAAACATGATGGCACCTTATCTTGGTAAGGGGCATACATTATATACCGATAACTGGTACACAAGCCCATTACTCAGTGATTTCATGCGAGTGAACAAGACAGATGTGTGTGGTACAGTGTGTTCTAATCGTAAACTTATGCCCAGGCTAAACGCAGGTGCTCGTGGTGATGACGTGCAGGTGTTTACTGCCAATGACATCATGGCATTACGGTGGCATGACAAACGAGATGTCACATTGTTGACAACCATTCACCGTAATGAAATGAAAGACAGTGGAAAAGTTGATCAAGTGACTAATGAACGTATTCGAAAACCAGTGACAGTGATTGATTATACACAAAACATGAGCTTGGTTGACAAATGTGACATGCAGATTGGTTTTGTTGACTGTGTTCGTAAGAGTTACAAGTGGTACATGAAACTTTTCTTCCATCTCATGGACATTTCAATGCTCAATGAATATAATATGTACCAAATAAAGACTGGCAACTGACCACCGTATGGTGAATTTTGTTTGTCTGTTGTCAGACAACTCATAATGAAGTACCAGGTAAGAATGCCTGCTATACAACAAGGTCCTCGAATTACTCAGGATATACCCAAGCGTTTGAGGAGGGAAGGTGATCATTTCATAATACAGCTTCCTTCAACTAAGAAGAAATTTGCTCAGAAGAGATGCATCGTCTGTGCACAAACAAAGATGCAAAGGCATTCGGTTAATGTGTGAGGAATGTAAGGTGCCTCTGTGCATGGTGCCTTGTTTCAAGGAGTTCCACAAGCTCTAGCAGTTCTAAAACCATGTCCAGTGATTGTAAATATGTAAATATATGATAGAACATTAGTATTATACAAGATTTGTGCATGTTTATTGTAATAAACAACAGTGGTAAACAATAATATGATAATAACTTCAGTGCGGTTATTGTGTTCAATACAGTGAGTTTAAATATATACATTATATACAGTATTGGTCTCTCAGGCCCCAAATGTTAGTAGGAATAGAAAAAAATTGGAAAAGAAAAGAAAAAACTATAAAAACCGCTAAATAATGTAATGCGCGTATGTGGAATTCGTCGATGTTGCCGCCACCACATCATTTTCGACAAACTTCTTGGCACTGTATCTCGGTAAGTACTGATCAGAATTTTTTTTTTGTCTTATTACCTTCACAAAAATATGCTCTTTAATTCTGTAAGAAAAAATAATTTTTTTTTTTTTTCAAAATTTCTTGTACACTGGAGCACCACTTCAGATTTTGGCCTTGGACCCTGAAGGGGTTAATCACTCTTGGGCACATTAAATGTCTTATTTTAGGTTAATATAGACATTTTCATTAATCCATATATGATATTTTCTTCCAAATTATATAAGAAACATGTTACATAGCATACAGCATAAAAACATGCAATGTTTACATGCTTTCGAGCGGAGAGTCAGGTGGAGAGTAAACATTATATTTTCTCTGATTCAGCGTTAGAGAAAACTGTGTATCTTGCGTCTCGCCCAGTAACCGCTCATCATATGTTTATTTATAATTTTTGGCATGAATTATTTATTACTTCTCCCTTTGTTTATGATGGCATCTAAAGGTAGTTATTAGAAATGATTAAACTCAGTGAACAATGTAATAATATAGCTGTGTAGTGTAATAACATGGCTGTGTAGTGTAGCCCAGGGAGGCTACATACGAGTACTATACCTACATCTAACGCTACCTACACTGACTTCTTACAAATAAATACTACTCACCTCTCGCCCTACATTAAGACTACAAATATTTTAAGGTAAGTAATGAATGTACTCATTGTTTTCTGTATGTAAAACTATAGTTAATCTTTGAAAAATAAATGTATTTTTTGCTAATATTTTTGGATGCCTGAAACGGATTAATTGGATTTACATTAATTCTTATGGGAAATATTACAGTGGTACCCCGAGTTTCAAAATGCTCCCAACTCGACCAATTATGTAAGTGTATTATTGTAAGTGCTTTTGTAAGTGTATTTTTGTGGGTCTGAAACAGACTAATCTAATTTACATTATTCCTTATGGGAACAAATTCGTTCAATAACAGCACTGGAACAGCCTTCTGGAACAAAGAAAGTTCGAAACTCAGGGTACCACTGTACAGTGGACCCCCACCTTACGATATTAATTCGTTCCTGAGAGCTCATTGTAAGCTGAAATTATCATTAGCCGAATTAATTTTCCCCATAAGAAATAATGGAAATCAAATTAATCCGTGCAAGACACCCCAAAGTATGAAAACAAATTTTTTTTTACCACATGAAATATTAATTTAATACACACAAACTGAGGAAGACATGCACAATTACTACTCTACTAAGAATAGAATACATGACACTTACCTTTAATGAAGATCTGGTGATGACTGATAGGATGGGAGGAGGGGAAAGTGTGGAAATTATTGTTTAGAAGGGGAATCCCCTTCCATTAGAACTTGATGTAGCAAGTCCTTTTCCGAGGTTACTTCCCTTCTTCTTTTAATGCCACTAGGACCAGCTTGAGAGTCACTGGACCTGTGTCGCACAACAAATCTGTCCATAGAGGTCTGTACCTCCCATTCCTTTAAGATTTGCCTAAAATGGGCCACAACACTGTCATTGTAACAGTCACCAGCATGGCTTGCAATAGCTGTGTTAGGGTGATTTTCATCCACTTCAATCCACTTTGCACACATTTCCTTAATCTTTGAAGTAGGCACAATGGATTCCACAACTGGCATAGGCTTCTAAGGGTTAGCCCCAAACCCTTCAAAATCTTTCTTAATTTCCATACTAATTCTCACCCTTTTTACCACAGGGTTGGCACTAGAAGCTTTCTTGGGGCCCATGGTGACTTATTTTGCAGTTACAAGCTCAAAAAACACTGGGATAAGGTGAAATGTACTGAATGTATGAGTGGATGCGACCACACTGGCTGGCTTGTAAACACTGGCACCCACGGGGCAGCTGAGGCCACACGTGGGACGCGTCCTGGATGAATCACGTAAGGCGAGTTTTTTATCGTGCGGCGAGGCAAAATTTTTGCTTTCAAATGCTTCGTATGGCAGATTTAATGTAACGCGATGCGTTCGTAAGGCGGGGGTCCACTGTATTTTGGTTTTTGGCCTTTTTGGTTTTAGGCTGACCTTCTGCAATGGATTATGGCCAGTAACCGAGGGTCCACTGTAACTGACCTAAAATAGGACTCAAAGTGGGCAAAATTGCTGATGCATAAATACCACTGACACAGCATAATTCGCGAAAGTGTAATTTCATCAGTTTTTGATCAAATTTTGTTTTTGTTTTCTTACCTTCAGAAAAATATTCCCTACCATTTCATAAGAAAAAATAATTTTTTTTTTTTTTTTAAATTCTCAGATACTGTGGACAAGTTTCAGATTGGGGGCCTGGACAGTGAAAAGATTAAATATATTGAAGAGCATTATACATGTACTGGAGAATGTGCTCCAGAGAA
The DNA here is from genome assembly GCF_038502225.1 of Cherax quadricarinatus. NCBI lineage: Eukaryota > Metazoa > Arthropoda > Malacostraca > Decapoda > Parastacidae > Cherax > Cherax quadricarinatus. The sequence continues at coordinate 71,302,781 of NC_091296.1, read as the reverse complement.
AGGATGTACTGTATAAATAATATTATGGAATTAAATTTCCACACAAGAAGCATAATTTTTATTCAGTAAACAGTACAGTCAAGTTTTCTGCACATTATACAAACATTGTATGAATATATATATATACATACATATAATGATTTGATATACTGTAATACATGAATTTAAAATGTAAAATTTACAAATAATAAGACAACACACTGCACATTTTAATTGTGAAGCTTAAAATGCATACTGAGGTAAATTTAATAAATTATTTGTTATAAATGGAAAAATTTTTATACTTTATTATATACTGATGGAAAATGTTTTCAGTGTTTTGTTATCAGTTATGTATGAACCCCTATAATGTTGCCAGATAGTACATCCAATACTACTGAGTGTACTGTGAAGCAAGATACATGATCATCTTAGAAGGGATTCCAGTTACAATTTTATTCTTGTGAAGACTGTGATATATTGTTTGATACTTATGATAATTGTGATCTGATAAACAAAAACTTTATTTGATTCATAGCCCATTAGCTGCAACACAGCATATATTATTCAGTAGATGTATTCAGTTTTACTTATTTTTATTGAGATACAGTACTTTCAGAAGTTCTAGGCCAAAACATCATGTGTTATTTATTATAATTTATTGTGTCAAGTACAGTATTTTTCTCAAGACATTTTATTTCCTGTAAAACCTTGAAAACTGTTTTATGTAAACTAAATGAAAGCTATTTTTATTGTATTTCTGCAGCATTAAGGGGGCTTGCAATTTATAAATGAGTTGCATTCCTGGTGTTCCAATTTATGTGTGTGTCCACATTGAATCTATTTTCCTATGGGTATGGTTCACACATGTTCATAACTGCAAATTGACCATCATAAAAATTTAACTGTTCCTAAATGCCTTGTTTGAAAGTGTGGGTGTTTGTAGTTCATTAGGTTTGTCAGCCGGGCACCTTTGCTGAATGTGGAGATTAAGTGAAAATTAACAGTAAATTAAGGAAAATTATTGTGTTATGAATGCTGAGGCAAAAATTCAACATTTATAAAGTGTACAGTACATCTATACATTAATGGTAAAACTGTCAGTAATCATCGTCTGTGGCTCAATTTCAGTCTCATCTCTATAACAGTGACCCTACTGACTTAGGAATTTCTTTTATTGTAAAAGCCTTGATAACAATAATGGCAGTTAACTTTTTGTGTTAAATGTTAGAGCAGATTGCAATATATATTTTACTGGCAAAATAATAACTTCTTACCCAGGGTTCAAAGTCTTAGTGGCAGTCTCGTAACAGTTAAACCTTTACATAAACAATTAAACACTGCAATTATATACAGTACCATAATAATAATAATAATAATAATAATAATAATAATAATAATAATAATCTTGAGCTATAAGTGTAAATTAAAAAAAAAAAAATCGTGGTCTCAACTACAAACATCTGAATGACAATTTACACCTTTGCTTTACATTTTTATTTATGTAAATTTTTCTTTAGTTTTACATCATGTACCAAACTGATGGTATTTGTTACATAGCAATACCAAGCATTCCATCTAAGTGCTCAAGAAGACTACATAAGATATATAGTGAGGGAATTTGCTTCTTTATTTCATGGTATAATAAGTGAGGGAACTTGCCACTTTATTTTAAGATATAACAAGTGAGGGAAACTTGCCACTTTGTTTTAAGACACACTATTAAAGTACAAAGTTTGAAATACATTATAAAACTAATATAATTCATTATAAAAGTATTATAATTCATTCATCCATTTATCAGTTTATTTATTTAAAAAATACTTTATTTTTTCCAATGTTATTAGTACTAATTACACATGGTTATTTGCTGAAAAGAAAGAAAGTAACATGAATTATAATTTGATAATTTGGAATTCAGTTATAAAATGAGGCAGGTTGAAATATATGGTTTTATTTTACCTATTAATTTCTGTAAATATTAGTTATACTTTTCATGTGCAAATGATGATTTTCACATAATTAGTTTAAATAACTCTTAATTTAAAACTGCCTGTCTATATATATATATATATATATATATATATATATATATATATATATATATATATATATATATATATATATATATATATATATATATATATATATATATATATATATATATATATATATATACACATATGTATATATATATACTATATATATATAATATATATAATATATATATATATATATATATATATATATATATATATATATATATATATATATATATATATATATATATATATATATATATATATATATATATATATATATGTATATATAAAATAAAAAAATACTAATGTATGTAAGCTATACATTTAACTGTTAACTTCCATTTTCTACTACCTACAGATCAGAGTCATGTCGAGTCCTCATATGGCTGCGTAGCCTAGCCTTGACTGCAGCACGATAAGGGCAGAATGGACAGGCATAAGGCTTCTCACCAGTGTGGACCCTCACATGTTTACGGAAGTCATTCTTGTGGTAGAAGTTCTTGGAGCAATGATGACAGGTGAAGCGGAATGGCGACCCCACCTGAGGGAGAGTGAAAGGTGTGTCAGGCAACATATTGTTTAACTTTAGCTTCAGTGTTATTTGTTTTGTAGTTTATATTACTGTTACAAGCAAAGAAGAAAAGCTACAGAAAGAATTCAAATATATATTTAAATTTCCTTAGCTGAGCTGATCTCCATTAGAATTTTGAGAAAGTTATAAATTTCATATATGAATATTATTTATATCTGCAATACTATGATTTTTCATTAGCATTGAAACTGAACTTAATTATGCTTGAGGTGTCTGAATTTCCAAAAACAGTATTATACAATAATCAGTTCTTTTAGTCCATGATGAATATGAGATTCTTTTTGGTCCTAGTACAGTATAGATTTTCTTGTGATCTCCTTACACTTGCTACCCCAGTTCACCTGGCAGTTAATAAGTACTGTACCTGGGTGTTACACAATCAATGTTGATTTCATCTTTGGGAAGATGTGGTCAGATGCTTGATTTAGGGATTTTGATAAGCCAAATGCTTCTTGTTCCTGACAGAAACATTTGTATGTTAGAGTTCTTAAGATCCTAGTAAAATATATCCTTCAGGTTATTATATTGTGTAATATTCCTTTTGATCCTAGTGTAGTAGTTATTATTATGGTTGTAGTAAAGCACATTCTTCCAGTGATTCAAACATGTTACATTTCTTTTGGTTCGATCAGAGTACAGTAGCCTAGTACAGTATAGCATACTGAAGAAATCCAGAGTGGTAAAAAGTTGCTGATGTATGGCACACTAAATGACTGCCCAGCTGACACTGTATGATGAGCACAGGTATTCTGAGGAGTGTCATTGATGCTCAGGCAGGGACAGAACAAGACTCTTTCACTCCACTAAGGCTACTGGAGAGGTCCACAACACTCATTACACTTTACTCTGGCTCTAATGCACAACACTACCAGTTGTCTATACACCAGTCAGTGCTTCATTGCATCTTTCACAGAACTCTATCACTGTTTATACGATGTACACCAATTATGTCCATCACAATACTGTTAATGTGTGCAGAGTCTCTTATAATATTGCACATTTCAGTTCAGGACGACGACATACACCATTGCAGAGTCCTATAGAACCATCTGGGAGACTAACATTCCACACAGGTATGTGGTTGGTTGCTAACTTTACCCATACTCCATATTCTTGTTGGAGATCCAGGATCTCTAAAACTCAGCCTTACATCTCAAGGCCAAACCCATGATAAAACAAGACCCTGTCAGGCTGTTCCAGCTCTCACTTTTTAGTCTCACACCTTCATATCCTTGCTCCCTCCTCATTATGACTGTACAGCATAGGTCTCATCAGCTGATAAATACAACATGGACTCACTTGTGAAGAGTACAGAACACAATTATAAAGGCTATTTTTAACCCTTAAACTGTCCAAACATAGATCTACATTCACTCGTGTAGCGCTCCGAACATAGATCTACATTCGATTTTACATGCTTTCTAATGTAAAAAAAAAAAAGTAGATCTACGTTCGGAGCGCTACGCAAGTGAACATAGACCTACATTTGGACAGTTTAAGGGATAAGCTGGAAAGCTTTCCGGTAGTATATACTTTCCTTAACAAACATAAAAATAAATAGGAAGGTATTTCATCTTAAAATTTGATAAAATACAGTGGTCCCTCGTTTATCATCGTTAATCCGTTCCTGGAAGTGCGACGATTATTGAAAAAGACAATTTTCGAATTAATTTTCCCCATAAGAAATAATGTAAATACAATTAATCCATTCCTGACACCCAGAAGTATTAAAACAAAAAAATTTTTTACATGAAATATAGATGTAGTACATAAACAATATAATGGGACATGATGAATGAAACATTAACAGCATAACACTTACCTTTATTGGTGATTCTTCTTAGTGTATGGAAGACTGGAGGAGGAGAGAGATTGGATTAGTTACTGTTTGGAAGGGGAATCCCCTTCCATCAACACCTTAGGTACCAAGTCCTTTTCTGGGGTAACTTCTCTTCTCTGTTTCTTAATGCCACTAGGACCAACGTGAGAGTCACTGGAGTCCTGTCTCACAAAAAAAGTGTCCAGAGAGCTCTGTTTCTGGCGTCTCTTTAAAACTTCTCTAAAATGGGCCAAGACTCTGTCACTGTACAAGTTGCCGATATGGCTTGCAACATCCTTCTCAGGGTGATGTTTCTCCATAAATCTTTCCATCCTACCCCACATTTCAAAAATCCCCTTAATTTCTGAAGAAGGCACCTTCTTCCATCTCTCTTCTTCCTCCTTCCTTCTTCCTCCTTCCTTCTTCCTCCTTCTCGTTTATCCACACCAATAATAACTTCTCAACCTCTTCGAGTACTGGTGATCTCATTTTTGTCAGCATATTTACCCCCTTTGTAACAACAGCTTCCTTGATTTCCTTTTTCTTGGCCACGATGGAAGATATGGTTGTACAGGATTTGTTATACATCCTGGCCAGTTCGGCCACACATATGCCACTTTCATATTGTTCAATAATGTTTTTCTTAAATTCAATCGCATTTCTCACCTTCTTTACCAAAGGCTTGGCACTAGGAGCTTTCTTTGGAGCCATGGTAGCTTATTTAGCACTTGCAAGCACTAAAATGAATGGAATATTATAAAATATTTCATATGAACATGTGAGGGGACTGTCGCTTACTGGTAAACAATGGCACACTGGCTGGGAAGGGAGGCCGAGGCGGCTCAGCGCCGTGAGTACGCGACTAGGACGAACGACGATTAGTGAGTCAACCGACATTTGTGAGCCAATGTTTGGACTAAAATAATGCGACAATTTCTGAAAAGGACGACTATCGAGCCCGACTATTATCGAGGGACCACAGTACTCTGTAACTGATATTTTAAAATCCATCACAGTTTAAAATATCAATTAAAAAAACTGAAGGAAAATTTATTTTTACTGGTGCTGAGTCATACAACCTACATGTTACACACACACTTGTAGTGATATATTTAAGTGTAAACAAATGTAGCATCAAGGATATGAAAACAATCTCATAAATTCTATTCACAATTTAATAACCTAAAAATTTGTTTTTCACTATATGTAATTTTAATTTGCATTTTGATCTCTTTTTAATAAATTGTTATTAGAAATTTATATTGGGGTAGCTTACTTAGTTTATATGTATCATACAGTATTTATACATCTTCATAATGAAGCTAAAATTAATACTTGTCTTTCAACTGGTGGTTCCCAACCTTGAGTCATGACCCTGAATCAGGGTCTTAGATTTGTTTTTTGTATAATTTCACATAAACAAATAATGGTGTGCAGCATCAGCAGAAAAATATTGTTCCCACAAAATATAGTTAAGCTACAGAAAATTAGAAGAATTTAATAATTTAATGATTTTTCAAGTTTGAAATTTTTATGAAATATTTTTTCATATCAAAATTATGAGCAACTTTACTTTTTATAAATGAAACCATGATGATTTTGAATGGCAACTTATATAAATATATACATACACCTGTCCCTCACTTTATGTGGATTTGCTGTGTGTGACTTCACTTCCATGTGCCAATCCTATCTCTACCGGAAATTTATATGCAGTAAGAATTTGCTCTTACGTGATTGGAGAGGGAGGCTGCTGGGCATTTTCACTCATATGCAATCACTCACTTGCATATAGAACCACCTGATATTTAACCAAGTTAATGTAGTGTGTTGAAGGCAGCAGTACACTCTGGGATTTTCAGAGTGATACATGAGTAAAGGCTTCACTTTGCAATCCCCATTAGCATTACAACAAAACATGAGAGTTAGCATGTCTTTCATAGGCTTGTGTCCTGGGAGTGCCTTTTCCTCCTAAGTAATGTAGGTCCTGTTTGGCATTTTCTTCCAGAACAGGCCTGTTTTGTCACAATTGAACACTTGTTGGGGTTGGAATTTTTCAGCTTCGCCATGCCTTATCACACTGTGTATGCCACTATGATTCTTAAATCTCTCAAACCAACCTTTGCTGGCCTTAAATTCACCAATATGAGCACTAGTTCCAGGCATTTTTTCACGTTCACCTGGGTGTTAGTCGACTGGTGGGGGTTGCATCCTGGGGGACAAAATTAAGGACCCCAATGAAAATAAGTTAGACAGTCCTTGATGACGCACTGACTTTCTTGGGTTATCCTCTGGGGTTAACTGTTTCTCGGTAATTGTTTCTAGTTAAGCCACACCAACAACACTCTCTCCACATCTTTGAGTAGTACAGCTGACGATGGTGCAGCAGCAGCTGACCGTGGTACAGCAGCAGCTGATGGTGGTACAGCAGCAGCTGATGGTGGTACAGCAGCAACTGAAGGTGGTACAGCAGCAGCTGACTGTGGTACAGCAGCAGCTGACCATGGTACAACAGCAGCTGATGATGGTGCAGTGAGAGCAGCAGCTGACAATGGTACAACAGCAGCTGACCGTGGCACAGCAGCAGCTGACAGTGGTACAGCAGCAGCTGATGGTGGTACAGCAGCAGCTGATGGTGGTACAGCAGCAGCTGATGGTGGTGCAGCAACAGCAGCAGCTGACTGTGATACAGCAGCAGCTGATGGTGGTACAGCAGCAGCTGACCGTGGTACAGCACCAGCAGCAGCTGACCGTGGTACAGCACCAGCAGCAGCTGACCGTGGTACAGCAGCAGCAGCAGCTGACTGTGGTACGATAGTATTTCAATAGTATTTCTCACCCTTTTTAACCACAGGGTTGGCACTAGAAGCTTTCTTTGGGCCCATGGTGGCTTATTTAGCACAAAAACAAGCACTAAAAACAATGGAATAATACAAAATATATTGCATGTTTGCGTGAAACCATCCGCCCTGGCTTGTAAACAATGGCACACTAGCTGAAGGCAGGGCAGCTGAGGTGCTCAGGCTGGACGGCGGAAGGCGGACGCGTTCAGGATGAATGACCTTACCTGAGTTTTTCATTGTTGGTCGAGCCAATATTTTTACACAAAAATGCATCGGTGCCCGATTTGATCATTACTCGATGCCATCATTGTTCGAGGGTCCACTGCATATATATATATATATATATATATATATATATATATATATATATATATATATATATATATATATATATATATATATATATATATATATAAATATATATATATATATATATATATATATATATATATATATATATATATATATATATATATATATGTATATATATATGTATATATATATATGTATATATATGTGTACAGTGAAACATATAAGTGAACAGTATTTAGATAAGGCTAAAGAGGTTTTTGTGGCATTTATGGATTTGGAAAAGGCGTATGACAGGGTGGATAGGGGGGCAATGTGGCAGATGTTGCAAGTGTATGGTGTAGGAGGTAGGTTACTGAAAGCAGTGAAGAGTTTTTACGAGGATAGTGAGGCTCAAGTTAGAGTATGTAGGAAAGAGGGAAATTTTTTCCCAGTAAAAGTAGGCCTTAGACAAGGATGTGTGATGTCACCGTGGTTGTTTAATATATTTATAGATGGGGTTGTAAGAGAAGTAAATGCGAGGGTCTTGGCAAGAGGCGTGGAGTTAAAAGATAAAGAATCACACACAAAGTGGGACTTGTCACAGCTGCTCTTTGCTGATGACACTGTGCTCTTGGGAGATTCTGAAGAGAAGTTGCAGAGATTGGTGGATGAATTTGGTAGGGTGTGCAAAAGAAGAAAATTAAAGGTGAATACAGGAAAGAGTAAGGTTATGAGGATAACAAAAAGATTAGGTGATGAAAGATTGAATATCAGATTGGAGGGAGAGAGTATGGAGGAGGTGAACGTATTCAGATATTTGGGAGTGGACGTGTCAGCAGATGGGTCTATGAAAGATGAGGTGAATCATAGAATTGATGAGGGAAAAAGAGTGAGTGGTGCACTTAGGAGTCTGTGGAGACAAAGAACTTTGTCCTTGGAGGCAAAGAGGGGAATGTATGAGAGTATAGTTTTACCAACGCTCTTATATGGGTGGGAAGCATGGGTGATGAATGTTGCAGCGAGGAGAAGGCTGGAGGCAGTGGAGATGTCATGTCTGAGGGCAATGTGTGGTGTGAATATAATGCAGAGAATTCGTAGTTTGGAAGTTAGGAGGAGGTGCGGGATTACCAAAACTGTTGTCCACAGGGCTGAGGAAGGGTTGTTGAGGTGGTTCGGACATGTAGAGAGAATGGAGCGAAACAGAATGACTTCAAGAGTGTATCAGTCTGTAGTGGAAGGAAGGCGGGGTAGGGGTCGGCCTAGGAAAGGTTGGAGGGAGGGGGTAAAGGAGGTTTTGTGTGCGAGGGGCTTGGACTTCCAGCAGGCATGCGTGAGCGTGTTTGATAGGAGTGAATGGAGACAAATAGTTTTTAATACTTGACGTGCTGTTGGAGTGTGAGCAAAGTAACATTTATGAAGGGATTCAGGGAAACTGGCAGGCCGGACTTGAGTCCTGGAGATGGGAAGTACAGTGCCTGCACTCTGAAGGAGGGGTGTTAATGTTGCAGTTTAAAAACTGTAGTGTAAAGCACCCTTCTGGCAAGACAGTGATGGAGTGAATGATGGTGAAAGTTTTTCTTTTTCGGGCCACCCTGCCTTGGTGGGAATCGGCCAGTGTGATAATATAAAATATATATATATATATATATATATATATATATATATATATATATATATATATATAAATATATATATATATATATATATATATATAAATACAGTGGACCCCCGCATAACGATTACCTCCGAATGCGACCAATTATGTAAGTGTATTTATGTAAGTGCGTTTGTACGTGTATGTTTGGGGGTCTGAAATGGACTAATCTACTTCACAATATTTCTTATGGGAATAAATTCGGTCAGTACTGGCACCTGAACATACTTACGGAGTGAAAAAATAACGTTAACCGGGGGTCCACTGTAATATATATATATATATATATTATTATTATTAACACACTGGCTGATTCCCACCAAGGCAGGGTGGCCCGAAAAAGAAAAACTTTCGCCATCATTCACTCCATCACTGTCTTGCCAGAAGGGTGGCTTTACACTACAGTTTTTAAACTGCAACATTAACACCCCTCCTTCAGAGTGCAGACACTGTACTTCCCATCTCCAGGACTCAAGTCCGGCCTGCTGGTTTCCCTGAATCCCTTCATAAATGTTACTTAGCTCACACTCCAACAGCACGTCAAGTATTAAAAACCATTTGTCTCCATTCACTCCTATCAAACACACTCACGCATGTCCACTGGAAGTCCAAGCCCCTTGCACACAAAACCTCCTTTACCCCCTCCCTCCAACCTTTCCTAGGTCAACCCCTACCCTGCGTTTCTTCCACTACAGACTGATACACTCTTGAAGTCATTCTGTTTCGCTCCATTCTCTCTACATGTCCGAACCACCTCAACAACCCTTCCTCAGCCCTCTGGACAACAGTTTTGCCAATCCCGCACCTCCTCCTAACTTCTAAACTACGAATTCTCTGCATTATATTCACACCACACATTGCCCTCAGACATGACATCTCCACTGCCTCCAGCCTTCTCCTCGCTGCAACATTCATCACCCATGCTTCACACCCATACAGTAGTGTTGGTAAAACTATACTCTCATACATTCCCCTCTTGAGAGTATAGTTTTACCAACACCCCTGTATGGGTGTGAAGCATGGGTGATGAATGTTGCAGCGAGGAGAAGGCTGGAGGCAGTGGAGATGTCATGTCTGAGGGCAATGTGTGGTGTGAATATAATGCAGAGAATTCGTAGTTTGGAAGTTAGGAGGAGGTGCGGGATTGCCAAAACTGTTTTCCAGAGGGATGAGGAAGGGTTGTTGAGATGGTTCGGACATGTAGAGAGAATGGAGCGAAACAGAATGACTTCAATATATATATATATATATATATATATATATATATATATATATATATATATATATATATATATATATATATATATATATATATATATATATATATATATATATATATATATGTATACATGTATATATGTATGTATATATATATATATATATATATATATATATATATATATATATATATATATATATATATATATATATATATATATATATATACATATATATATATATACACACACATACATATACAGTGGAACCTCCACTCACGAGTTTAATCCTTTCCGTTTGCAGAGTCAATTTTCCTCATTTAAATTAATTGAAATGCAATCTGTTCCAGTGGAATTCTGTACATCAATAATTTCCCTAATCTCAACTCTACAGCTTATTTGTCATCTAATATGACATAATAAACAATATAAATAACATAAAAACCTGATATATACTCTAGAATAAATAAAATATGTCATTCATGTAGTGGTATTGTCAGCAGAAGAGCGTTTGTCTGGAGACCGGACAAAATACTCCTTGAATAATTCTGCTTATATCATCTATATGTCTTATTTATCTATCACAGTTCATCTAATATGACATAATAAACAATATAAATAACATAGAAACCTGATATATACTCTACAATGAATAAAATATGTCATTATGTAACAGGTGGAGGTGGCCACAACCGCTCCTGCTTTGTTGTGGTAAACACTGCCATCTAGTAACGCCCTTTTGAAGCCATCTATTATAATTATTATTATATAGTACATTATTATTATACATGTATTATTATGTACGTATTATTTTATTATTATACATATTATATTATTATTATATTATATTATTTTACTACTACTGTGCAGTCTATATCTACAGCACCTTAAATTCCAATATTAACCTTGACCTAAAACACTTTCTTGATAGTTGTGACAGGATCCACACGCATAACACCAGACACAAACACCTCTATGACATTCCCCGTGTTCGACTAAACCTTTACAAAAATTCAATGTATTTCAAAGGACCTAAAATCTGGAACACCCTACCTGTAAACTCTAGAACTGCAGACACATTCATCACTTTCAAAACTACAGTTAGAAAACATCTTATCTTCCTGATACACCCCAACAACTAACTACATGATAACCACCTGGTGGTTCACAATTACACTCACTCACCCACTGACTATAAACCCAGAAATACTAATCTTAATCTTAAAATAATAAATCCTAACTAGTCATAAGTTTGCCTATGATACTCCAATATAGATACTTTGTATTGTGCATGCAGGGGATGAGATGAAAAGCTGTAAGCCTTCTCCCTGAAAGCTGGCTGCCTTGGATCAAACGTGTAGCTCATGCTACACGTCAAGGTATTGGTCCAGTGTGGGTAGATTGGTAAAGCACTGCGTACCTTGTCCTAAGGTTCGTAGGTTCGAGTCTCCTTCAGCCAGAGATCAGTGTTTGTGTATATTTCGCATGCTCTCGCGAATTCTTTGCATATAATATATATATATATATATATATGGCCTAAGTTTTGCAACTTCAAAAAAACTTAATCATGTTGAAATTGCAAAAGCCCTTTGTAACTTTGAAAAATTTTCTGATTTGTCCTCTGATGAAATTAATATTAGTAAAGGAATGGTATATAGCTCTATGTTAAAACCAAACATTCCCAATTGTCCTCAAAGATTCTTTAAGTCTTATGATACACTTAATAACAATAAAAATTTGCGCCTTACTAAAGCAGACAAAATAAATGCAAAAGTAATTATGAAAGAAAATGATTACCAAGAAAAAATGAATAATCTCTTAGATGATACTGAAACCTATTCGAAACTTAGGAAAAATCCCCTAGAAACCGTTAACAGCAATTTCAATAAAACAATAAAACTTCTACTGAAAGGCAAAGATAAATTAGTCAAACAATTTACTTCCACTAATCCATCTTTACCTTGCATGTATGGACTAATAAAAATACACAAACCAGGGAATCCAGTCAAACCAATTATTAGCTCCATAGGGTCAGTTTCATATAAATTATCCAAATGGCTTGTTGATATTTTGAGCCCTATTGTTGGCAAAATTTCTAACTTTAATGTTAAAAACAACATAGACTTAGTTAATAAATTAAGCTCCTTGACAGACTTAAATGATTTTAACATGGTTAGTTTTGATGTTATTTCCTTGTTTACGAAAGTTCCTGTTGATGATTTATTAAGTTTCTTATCTGAAGAACTCGTTAACTATGATTTACCATTGCCAGTTCCTACTATCATTAAACTTATTAAACTTTGCATTATTGATGCAAAATTTGTATTTAATGATAAGTTTTACACTCAGAAGTTTGGTATGGCAATGGGAAATCCTCTTTCGCCTGTTCTTAGTAACCTATACATGGAATTTTTTGAAACAAGATTGCTTAACACAATCCTCCCTAATAGAGCTAAATGGTTCAGATATGTTGATGATATTTTGTGTCTTATGCCCAAAAATGTAGATATACACCATTTCCTTGGAAAATTAAATACCTTAGCCCATTCCATAAACTTTACTGTTGAGTTTGAAGAAAATAACTCATTACCTTTTCAAAATGTTTTAATTATTAAGGGTAATAATGAATTCAAATTTAAAATTTACAGAAAACCTACAAATAACTGTTCCTATGTCCACTATATTCTTCGCATCAAGATAGAGTCAAACTGTCTGTTTTCTCATCAGTGTTTTTGAGAGCTTTACGAATTTGTAGTCCTGAGTTCATAGATGAGGAAATACCCAAAATTTATGAAATAGGTAATGATTTAAAATACCCAAGAAATGTAATTGATAAATCTTTTAAAGTTGCTAGAAATACTTTTTACAATCCAAAAAGGGACAACCAGCCTTATTCAACTAAAAATATGTTGGTTCTCCCTTACCATGAAAACTTGGTTGATATGCCTTCTCTTCTTAAGACTTTTAATATTAAAGTTGTATTCAAAAATCTTGATACAGTAAAAAAAACTATTGATAAAGAATTCCCCCCAAAATGCTGATGGATGTGTCTATAAGATTCCTTGTAAAATTTGCGATAAAGTTTATTACGGTCAAACTGGTAAAAATCTCGAACTAAGATTAAAACAACATAAATATGGCATTAGAACTGGACAAGATTCCAATGCTCTATTTATTCATGTAAGAGATTTTAACCATCCAATTGATTTTCAAAAAGTTGAGAAAGTAGTATCAAGCAAGTCCATGGTTGACAGGAATATAATTGAATCTTGTTTCATAAAAAGCAGTTTTGACAATAATATGAATATTTCCTTTGGTTTATATAAATTAGATCCATTTATAATTAATAGAATTTGGGAAGAATTTAATAATACACTGGACAAATAATAATTTTAAAAATTTTCTTGGGTAGAATAGTTTGTTGCTGGTTGTGCAAAGGACCTGTCCAGTTGGGCCGGCGCGCGTCAGGTGTTTAACCGTTGTGGGATCTGATAGTGAGGTGTTGGCCAGACCCCCTTATATACCTTCCTTGGATGCTTTACTTTCATAGTTCCTTGATAATGTGAGTAGTCACGAAAGCGCTTGGAATTTCTCTATTCTTTCAGAGTGGTTGTTTTGCATATTCTGAAATCACCTGTTTACTGTGATCTTATTGCATATATATATATATATATATATATATATATATATATATATATATATATATATATATATATATATATATATATATATACAGTGGACCCCCGCATAACGATCACCTCCGAATGTGACCAATTATGTAAGTGTATTTATGTAAGTGCGTTTGTACGTGTATGTTTGGGGGTCTGAAATGGACTAATCTACTTCACAACATTCCTTATGGGAACAAATTCGGTCAGTACTGGCACCTGAACATACTTCTGGAGTGAAAAAATATTGTTAACCGGGGGTCCACTGTATATATATATATATATATATATATATATATATATATATATATATATATATATATATATATATCAACAACAACACTGCACTAGCCAAGGACTTGAACCCATGCTGCTTTGGCCTGCCTCATGGTGGGCAAAAACACATGACGCCCTTATCCACTGAACCATACGATCCTTAAGAGTAGGGCATCCAGCGGAACTGGATGTGATACTCCCTACCCAAGGACACACGATGGTGTGGATGACTCTAGGCTAATTTCATTCTAGTCCCTGTTTGGTGTACTAGTTCAACGAGCAGTATTTTATATTATTGTGACCACGAATGAGTGGTATTGATCAATAACAACACTACACTAGCCAAGGACTTGAACTCATGCTGCTTTGGCCTGCCTCATGGTGGGCAAAAATACATGATGCCCTTATCCACTGAACCATATAATCCTTAAGAGTAGGGCATCCAGCGGAACTGGATGTGGTACTCCCTACTCAACGACACACGATGGTGTGGATGTGTCCTTGGGAAGAGAGTACCACATCCAGTTTTGCTGGATGCCCTACTCTTAACCCTTAACCCTTTCAGGGTCCAAGGCCCAAATCTGAAGTGGTGCCCCAGTGTCCAAGAATTTTCAAAAAAAAAAATTTGTTATTTTTTCTTATGAAATGGTAAAGAATCTTTTTGTGAAGGTAATAAAACAAAAAGTACGAAATTTGATGGAAAATTGATGAAATTATGCTCTCGCGAATTTTGATGTGTCAACGATATTTACGAATCGGCGATTTTGCCGACTTTGACTCCCATTTTAGGCCAATTACATTATTCCAGTAAACCAAATTCTTAGCTATTTCACTAGTATTTCTTCTATTCTATCGATTGAGCACAAGAAATCAGCAAGTCAACTGTTTCAACTACAAATTAAAGTGATCGGAAATTGTTAATTTGGCCAATTTAACACAAAGTTCAAAATATTCCAATTTCAAAATAGGGTCCAGAATAAACAATGTAGGTATTCTTGGAACTAAACTAACATTTCCTCTGTTCATTAGTTATGTTTTGAGGCTTTACAAATAAATTCCATTTTGATTTTTTATTCACATAATGAATTTTTATTCACACCAAAAAATTGAAGATTTACTGTTATGCAATACTGTAATAATTGTATAAATATCATCAACATATTTGTGAATGCATATTAGACCCACCAGCTGGCGTGTATTAGACGTGTGAGGTCGTTTGTTTACTCTTGAATATCGGCAAAAATTTAACATTTCTGCTACTTTGAGCTCAGTTTCAAGCCATTTCCAGTGCTAAAACCAATCAAAATCATCTCTATTTCTGTAATATGTCTTCCATTCTATCAATTGAGACCAAGAAATCGCAAATACAACTATAAAAAACATACGAAAAACACTGCAAAGTCGCTGTTTTAATCGAAAAATCATGATTTCAGTTTTTTTCTCTCATTATACACAGTGTGCTGCAGGATCTGTTTTATGTGGTGCACACATACCACATAGATGTATTCTCTCATATCTAGGCCCAAATGTACCACTCACAGTTTATCAGAGTGAGCTGAGCTCATGACGTAGATCTACGGGACGGACCCTGAAAGGGTTAAACTGTCCAAATGTAGATCTACATTTTTTCAACATTTGAAAGTATGTAAAAAAACGTAGAGCTTCTTTTTCTTTTTTTACATTTGAAAACTTGTAAAAAAAACTTTGATCTACATTTTTTATTTTTATATTTGAAAATATGTTAAAAAACGTAGATCTACATGACTCACGAAATTGTAATGACACGATTGCAAACAAACCATATCACGGGCGGGATTTGAACCCGCGATCAGAGAGTCTCAAAACTCCAGACCGTCGCATTAGCCACTGGACCAGCTAGCCACAATAAGATTCATCCAACTAGGTATATTTCTACACCATAGGAAGGTTAGCATAGGCACCACTGTGACCACAAACGCAAGTTTTTACAGACGAATCTCCAGCTAGCGTGGCTGTGACGAACTCTAGCTCAGGTCCCCTCACTGCCATCAACATGACTCACGAAATCATAATGACACGATTGCAAACTAACCATACCACGGGCAGGATTTGAACCCTCGGTCAGAGAGTCTCAAAACTCCAGACTGTCTCGTTAGCCACTGGACCAGCATATATATATATGCAATAAGATCACAGTAAACAGGTGATTTCAGAATATGCAAAACAACCACTGTGAAAGAATGGAGAAATTCCAAGCGCTTTCGTGACTACTCACATTATCAAGGAACAATGATAATGTGAGTAGTCACAAAAGCACTTGGAATTTCTCTATTCTTTCACAGTGGTTGTTTTGCATATATATATATATATATATATATATATATATATATATATATATATATATATATATATATATATATATCCTAGGTAGTAGGTTGGTAGATAGCAGCCGCCCAGGGAGGTACTACCATCCTGCTAAGTGAGTGTAAAATGAAAGCCTGTAATTGTTTTACATGATGGTAGGATTGCTGGTGTCTTTTTATTCTGTCTCATACACATGGAAGATTTCAGGTACATCTTGCTACTTCTACTTACATTTATGTCACACTACACATACATGTACAAACATATATATACACATCCCTGGGTTTTCTTCTATTTTCTTTCTAGTTCGTGTTCTTGTTTATTTCCTCTTACCTCCATGGGAAAGTGGAACAGAATTCTTCCTCCGTAAGCCATGCGTGTTGTAAGAGGTGACTAAAATGCCGGGAGCAATGGGCTAGTAACTTCTTCTCTTGTATATATTACTAAATATAAAAGGAGAAACTTTCGTTTTTCCTTTTCGGCCAACCCGCCTCGGTGGGATACGGCCGGTGTGTTGAAAGAAAGGAAGGTATACAGTGGACCCCCGCATAATGATATTAATCCGTTCCTGAGAGCTCATTGTTATGCAAAATTATTGTTATGCGAATGAATTTTCCCCATAAGAAATAATGGAAATCAAATTAATCTGTGCAAGACACCAGTATGAAAAAAAAAAATTTTACCACATGAAATATACATTTTCTTACACACAAAGAGAAGGATACATGCACAATAGTAGAGTAGTACATGCACAATATATATTGTGCATGTACTACTCTAATAAATGAAGAATAAATGACACTTACCTTTATTGAAGATGCAGCAATGACTGATGAGACACTGTGTCCTCGGAGTGCCTTTTCCTCCTGAGTACTGTAGGTCCTGTTTGGCATTTTCTTCCAGAACAGGCCTTATCACACTGTGTATGCCACTACGATTCTTAAATCTCTCAAACCAACCTTTGCTGGCTTTAAATTCACCAATATGAGCACTAGTTCCAGGCATTTTTCCCTGTTCACCTGGGTGTTAGTCGACTGGTGTGGGTTGCATCCTGGGAGACAAGATTAAGGACCCCAATGGAAATAAGTTAGACAGTCTTCGATGACACTGACTTTTTTGGGTTATCCTGGGTGGCAAATCCTCTGGGGTTAATTGTTTCTTGGTATTCTCAATAAGCCACACCAACAACGGTGCTACAGCAGCAGCAGCAGCTGACGGTGGTACAGCAGCAACAGACGATGCTACAGCAGCAACAGACGATGCTACAGCAGCAGCAGACGATGCTACAGCAGCAACAGACGATGCTACAGCAGCAGCAGACGATGCTACAGCAGCAGCAGACGATGCTACAGCAGCAGCAGACGATGCTACAGCAGCAGCAGACGATGCTACAGCAGCAGCAGACGATGCTACAGCAGCAGCAGACGATGCTACAGCAGCAGCAGACGATGCTACAGCAGCAGCAGACGATGCTACAGCAGCAGCAGACGATGCTACAGCAGCAGCAGATGGTACTACAGCAGCAGCAGAAGGTGCTACAGCAGCAGCAGCAGCTGACGGTGGAACAACAGCAGCAGCAGCTGACAGTGCAGCAGCAGCTGACGGTGGTACAGCAGCAGCAGCAGCAGCTGTACCACCAATAGTAGCGATGGTTGATTGGGGTTTATTATACAACCTGGCCAGCTCGGAGACACGCACTCCATTTTCATACTTATCAATGATCTTTTTCTTCATCTCTATAGTAATTCTCACCCTTATTGCTGTAGGGTTGGCACTAGAAGCTTTCTTGGGGCCCATGGTCACTTATTTTCCAGAAAAAATCACCAAAAACACTGTAATAATACGAAATGTTCCGATTGTATGCTTGGATGTTACCGCGGAGGCTGGCTGGTAAACAATGCCACCGGCGGAACATGTGAGCATGGCTCAGGCCGCACATTGGACGCGTCTCGGACGAAGAGCGGTGAGCGGGTTTTTGGGCGGTATGCGAGGCAAAATTTTTGCGAAAAAAGCGAGCGGTATGCGGATTGTACGGTATGCGATGCGTGCGGTATGCGGGGGTCCACTGTATATATATATATATATATATATATATATATATATATATATATATATATATATACATATATATATGTATATATATATATATATATATGTATATATATATATATATATATATATATATATATATATATATATATATTTATTTATTTATTTATTTATTGATTTATTTTTAACACTTCGGCCATTTCCCACCGAGGCAGGGTGACCCAAAAAGAAAGAAAAAGCTTTTATCATCAATCAACACTTTCACCATCACTGATACATAGTCACTGTCTTTGCAGAGGCGTGCAGATACGACAGAGTATATGTCCCTCCAAACTGCCAATATACCAAACCCCTCCTTTAAAAGTTCAGGCATTGTATTTCCCACTTCCAGGACTCAAGTCCAGCTAAGCGATTTCCCTGAATCCCCTTACAAAATATTACCCTGCTCACACTCCAAGAGCCTGTCAAGTCCCAAAAGCCATTCGTCTCCATTCACTCCTATGTAACATGCTCACATATGCCTGATTCATGTCCAAGCAGCTAGGACAGATGGGAGGAAACCAGCAATGTTAAAAGGTGGCGGCTGTAAGTTTGGAATAGTTGGTGTATTTGTTCAATAAATGCATGAAAGAAGGGAAGGTACCTATGGACTGGAAGAGAGCATGCATAATTTCTTTGTACAAGAAAAAGGGGGACCAAAGAGAGTGTAAGAATTACATGGAAATAAACCTGCACTTTAGAGGAGGGGTTTTGGATATTCGCGGTTTGGATTGACGTCTAAGCTGTCGTATCTGAGCGCCTCTGTAAAGACAATGATTATGTATGAATGATGATGAAAGTTTTTTCTTTCTTTTTGGGTTCTTCTTTCTATTTGAGTCACCCTGCCTCAGTGGGATATGGCCAATGTGTTAAAAAAAAAAAAAGCATGTTGAGTATACAGGGCAAATTATTACTAACAGTGTTAAGGGAAAGAGAGACAGTAAGAGTGCACAGGAACAAGGAAATTTTATGAAGGGTAGTGAGATCTGTAGACTAAGTATTCATTTTGAAAGATATATGTGAGGAATACATAGATAAAGATAAATAATATTCTGTCAAATTAATTAATCTGGAAAAGGCACATGATAAGGGTAGATTAGGATAAATGGTATAAAATACCATCATGATGGAAAAATAAACATTAATGCAGTATTATGTGGTCCTTTATTGACTATATTTTACCCACACAGTGGGCTTTATTAAGTCACAAACAGATCTGTTTGTGACTTGATAAAGCCCACTGTGTGGGCAAAATATAGTCAATAAAGGATCACATTATACATGTACAGCATTTGTTTATTTTTCCAAGGGGTAGATAGGAGAAGCAACGTGGCAAATACCGCCAATGTATAAAATAGGTATGACATACAGTGGAACCTTGGCTTACGAACTTAATCCATTCCATGACCTTGTTCGTATCCTGATTTGTTTGTATGCTGAGTCAATTTCCCTCATTAAAATTAACTGAAAAGCCGTTAATCCATCCCGGAGGAATTTCTGCTCTCAGAGGCAGAAAAAATACACTTCAATATAATGCTAATATCAACTCTATGGGTTATTTATATATCACAATTGATCTAATATGACATAATAAACAATATAAATAACATAAAAACTTGATATATACTCTAGAATGAATAAAATTTGTCATTATGTGACAAGTGGAGGTGGCCATAAGCGCCCCTGCATTGTTGTGGTATTCATTGCCATCTAGTGATAGCCTTTTGAAGCTGTCTATTATTATAATTATTATAGTACATTATTATACATAATATTATTATATTATAAGTATTATTATTATATTATTACAGTGGACCCCCGGTTAACGATATTTTTTCATTCCAGAAGTATGTTCAGGTGCCAGTACTGACCGAATTTGTTCCCATAAGGAATATTGTGAAGTAGATTAGTCCATTTCAGACCCCCAAACATACACGTACAAACGCACTTACATAAATACACTTACATAATTGGTCGCATTGGGAAGTGATCGTTAAGCGGGGGTCCACTGTATTATTATTACTACATTATATTATCATATTATTATTATTATTATTATTATTATTATTATTATATTATATTATCATATTATTATTATTATTATTTTATTATTATTATTTTATTATTATTATTTTATTATTATTATTATTATTATTATTATTATGGGGAAGTGCTTGGAGGGGGAAGGGGATGGAAGGTACATAGGCTTAATTTAGGGAACTGCAACACAGATCTAATTCCCTAAATCAAGAGCCCCCCACCACGTACGTACTACTACTACTAATAATAATAATTATAACAATAATAATAATAATACAATATAATAATAATAATAATAACAACAACAGTAAGGAGAAACTTCAAAAGACTGCCAGTAGTTGGCACCACCATCAGCAAAACATTGGTAACCACTACTTTTCACTTGTTTAGACTTAAGTAGTCTATAAATATAAGGTTAAATCTGCCCGAAATGCATCGGCATGATAGTGGCTTTCTTTGCTCCAATCATATTATGATATGTAAACACACATTGTAACCTTTGCAAAGAAATAAATATTTTATTTATTTAAGTAACCTCCCTTGAGGAGGAAGTACGCATCCTGAAATTTCGTTTGTATCCAGAATAAAAAAAAATCGACTGAACGATGGTTCGTATCCTGAAAAGTTTGCATGGTGGGGCGTTCGTGAGCCGAGGTTCCACTGTACTTCATCTCGGGCTTTTAGGGTCCCTTATCAGAAAAAGCATTTAAAACCTGTAAATCAACTAATACATTTGACTTTTATTATTGATCATATTCACGTAGTGACTGCTTGGTATCTGCAGTTAAAGTTCACCAAAGATTATTAGTAAGAATATCAGCCAAAGTAGAAAATTTATGAATTTATGAATAGACCATGGGTAGACACTTCAACTGTGACTCTACCTCTGTAAGTAAAAAATAAGAGGCAGAGTGAACAAGGATGATTTCATCAGCATCTGGACTTCGATAAAAAATGTATCAAAACATTGTTTATGTGATGTCTAAAAGATATGTAATATTGAATTTTATCTAAAATTTTTATACATAGCATTAAAAAAAATTCTACCAATGTTTAGATACTGACATCATCACTGTCATTCTTGATGACTTGTATTTTATTTATATATAGCAGTATGGTGAAAGTGTTGAATGATGATGAAAGTATTTTCTTTTTGGGGATTTTCTTTTTTTTGGGATCACCCTGCCTCGGTGGGAGACGGCCGACTTGTTAAAAAAAAAAAAAATAGCAGTATGCTACAAGATATACTTTGTTTTTCAAGTCTTTCAAAGCATATAAAGTTGAGTGGATCAAATCTTGGAAACATACAACACTTGGCCACTGAGAGGTTTATGGCAGCACTCTTCTGGCAGTCATAGTAAACAATTTTTGAATTAATGCAGTGTTGTACATTTTTTTTTTTACTGAAATTCTTATTTATTTATCAATACTCTCCACTAATTCTGTATAGATAAATATTCATGTAGGTTTCATATATTTTTAAATAAATTGGTCAGGAAATGTGAGCTGCTGTAATTATTTACATCTTATGGAATTTGTAATTAACAAATACATGTATAAGGTATTTTTTTCTAACATTATAACCTTCACAAAGAAATAAATCTTTGTCTTTGTAAAATTGTTACCTTTATCAACTGCATTGATCTTTGGTAGTATATGGTGGTTTTGTGTGGATGTGATAGAAATTAGTAAGGGAATGTGAGATTTTTATTTACACTTAATAGCATTTGTAATAAATAATTATAAAGCACTGCATTTTTCCTCATAAATATTGTTATCATTTATTTGGAAGCAGATATTTATTATCCTTTCTTCAGTTGTTTTTGGGTTATATATATTGAAGTGTGTACAAACATGTTCACAATGACATGTTCTATCAAACAAGCCACTCCACTTTCCCCAAAACAAACAAAACATCGAAAAATTTTGGTTTCCTTAACATAACCTTTGATTATACATTTGCACCCCATTCATAAAAAATAATCAAGCATACATTATATCTGTAGATATAGTGCATGCTAAATAATTATGTGCATATATGTGTATGCATGTCTGCATAATTAACCCGTAAACGGTCCAAGCAGATCTACGTTCACATGTGTAGCGCTACAAAAGTAGATCTACGCTTTTTCACATATTTTCAAATATAACAAAAAAAAAAAGTAGATCAAAGTTTTTTTACACATTTTCAAATGTAAAAAAACAAAAAGAAGATCTACTTTTTTTACGTACTTTCAAATGTTGAAAAAACGTATATATACGTTTGGACCGTTTACGGGTTAAGCTTATATGTAAATGATAAACTTTTTGCTCTATTTTCCTGATATTTTAATGCAGTTCTATGGCAACTCACAAAATGTGGTGGACAGAGCTGTTGGAAACTGTGATCAGTTAGATTGAGCCAGAGGCAGGTGGGGGATTATTTGTAGCTTCAACTGAGAGAGTAAGATTATCACCCTGATCATGCTTTTGGTGAACTCTATTTATATGAGTGAGTACATGAGAACGCCGAGATCCTCGATAGTCACAGTGAGGGCATTGGTGGGGTCTTTCACCAGTGTGTGTTCGTAGATGTCGGTACAGATTATGTTTTAACCCAAAGGTCTTGCCACATAAAAAGCAGGCATAACCAGGTCCAGGTCCAGATACAGAATACATTTGCAGGTTGAGAGGTGCCAAGGATCTCATGGCAGGATGGGCATCAGGGTGGCTACTGTCTTCTGTCTTGCAAATTCTTCCTAAGGAATGAGGTTGACTGCTTCTAGCATGGTGGGACGATGCTTCAACGAGTGGAATGTTGGGATTAACTGGAAGTCTGTAGCTGTGACGGAGATGGGCTTGAGAGCTGCCTACGTCCTTGTTCCCACTGCCTTTAGTCTGGAAAATGGTATAGTGTCAGTATGTCTTTACAAATGGTAGCATCACTAAATTTAGTGCTTAGCAATACTGTATCAACCTACATAAGTCAGTAAATACAGCATATACGTATTTGATAAAACTACATAGACTCACCTGAAAAGCATATATTTAGTCAATCTTTTCTTTGTTTTTGAAAACCACTATTAACAAAGACTAAACTGCAACATCATTACACCATATAACATGGCCTTTTCATGGCTTAATGATAGATCTTCATCTTTGTTACTTAATACTGTATTTTCACATTACTTTGAAAGTATCAATAGTAAAGCTATAAATTATCGGTAAACCTTAAGTGTACAATTGTTTATATTTTTTAATGAAAATTTAAATATATGTTTATGATTTTGAACTGCAATA
Source organism: Cherax quadricarinatus (assembly GCF_038502225.1). Lineage (NCBI taxonomy): Eukaryota > Metazoa > Arthropoda > Malacostraca > Decapoda > Parastacidae > Cherax > Cherax quadricarinatus. The sequence goes on along the minus strand of NC_091296.1, from coordinate 71,278,650 downwards.
TAGTAGTTTCAATGTCAAATTGAGTGCTGTAATTCCAGTGAGCAGGTTCAAAGATACAGAAGTGTGAATAAAACACATAGCAAAGCCTAAGTTCAATCAATCATTTATAATGCAGTACAATGAGCCATTGAAGTATCTTTGGCATTAACAAATTAAATGAAGATCACTGTACTCTAATTCTCTATTTTTTTTTTAACACTTTGGCTGTCTCCCACCATGGCAGGGTGACCATGAAAAGAAAGAAACACTTTTACCATCATTCACACATAATCACTGTCTTGGCAGAGGTGCTCAGATTGTATTTCCCATCTCCAGGACTTAAGTCCAGCTAACCGGAATATAATAAGTCTTTTCCCAAGTAGACTTGACCTATTGACCAAACGCACTCTGGCGACCCATCATCCAACCTGCCAGCCAAATTTCCACAGTTTCTTTTTGCTGATGATGTTGTGCTTTTGGGAGATTCTAAAGAGTAGTTGTAAAGGTTAATTGACAAGTTTGGGAGGGTGTGTAAAGAAAGTTGGAAGTGAACATAGATGAGAGTAAGGTGATGAGGCTCTCAAATGAGTTAGGTAAAGAAAAATTGGATATCACATTGGAGGGAGGGAGTATGGAACAAGTGAATGTGTTAAGACACTTGGGAGTAGACCTGTCAGCAGACTGGTTTATGAAGGATGAGGTAAATCATAGAATTGATAAAGGAAAAAGGGTGGGTGGTGCATGGAGGCAAAGAAGGGAATGTATGAGAGTATAGTGGTACCAACACTCTTATATGGGTGTGAAGCATGGGTTGTAAATGCTACAGCAAGAAAGAGGCTGGAGGCAGTAGAGATGTTGTGTCTATGGGCAATACGTGGTGTAAATATTATGCAGAGAATTCATAGTGTGAAAATTAGGAGGAAGTGTGGAGTTACTAAAAGTGTTACTCAGAGGGCCGAAGAGGGGTTGTTGAGGTGCTTTGGTCATTTAGAAAGGATGGGTATATAAATCTGTAGTGGAGGGGAGGAGGGGTAGGGGTCATCCTAGAAAAAGATGAAGGGAGGGGGTAAAAGAGGTTTTGTGTGTGCAAGGGGCTTGGACATACAGCAGGCATGTGTGAGCATGTTAGACAGGAGTGAATGGAGATGAATGGTTTTGGGACCTGATGCGCTGTGGGAGAGTGAGCAGGGTAATATTTTATGAAGGGTTTCAGAGAATTCTCTATTTGTATTTTTTCAACATATTGGTTGTTTCCCACTAAGGCAGGGTGGCACAAAAAAGAAGAAAACAATAAAGCTTTTACATTTAGTAATTTATACAGGAGAAGGGGTTACTAGCCCCTTGCTCCTAGCATTTTAGTCACCTCTTACGACATGCATGGCTTATGGAAGAAGGATTCTTCTCCACTTCCCCATGAAGTATTTGATACAGACTTTCTACAGTCTCTTATTTATCACTTCTTCCTGACTTTAAAATCATGAATGCCCATGTGAATCTTTTGCCAAATATGTAGAGCTTATACATTATTTTTTCTATATTTTTTCATGTTTAATAATAATACTCATTACAATTAGAGTAATCTTATCATGATGCAGTACTGTATACTGCATTAATTAAAACAAATTATAGTAGTGCAAGATTAAGTAGGTTAGTTACCAAGTTCATTTTGTTTACTATGTTTATTCATGTAAATATATAGTCACATTAGTTAACAATTTCATAATAAACTACGTACACAAAAATTTAGCTTGATTGAGAACTCTACTTAAAATGAGTCAATGGAAATGTGTTTATTGTCTGAGATCATCTGGTATGAATATTATATAAAGAACAAGGAGTGAAAAAATTTGAGGCAGGTTATTAGCATGAAAGAAACTGAAACAAGCAGGTTTGCCTCTTTAGAATTAACTGAGCAAAATAAGCTTACAAAGGGGATGCATAAATGTAGAGCAGATGAGAGGAATGCTAGAAACTTCTAAGGAAGGGTTAGCAGGGTAAGGTGAAGAGGCTGAGGTGTTGAGATTAAGGAGCTTGGACATCTTGCAGGCACATGCACATGTGTGTGTGTGTGTGTGTGCATGCATGTGCATGTGTGTGCTCACCTACTTGTACATAACTTGGTGTTTATTTAATGTTCCATTATTAATGTTTACTGTAAGGATTGTTATTATAATGAGATAAATTTAATTCTGATCTTTAGCTGTCTTGAAGCCAGCCTCACTTTTTTCTTGCTTGCTAATGCATGTTCTTGATGGCACATGCTTCCAGTATAGCTCTGTTTCATCAGCATTAAACTCTTGGTCGGGGCTGTAATTATTCTCAGAAATAATATATGCATGATCAGGAGGGTAACATCCTACAGCAACATGATCGATTGACTTGCTTTTGCCACTAAACTTTGTTATTAAACTGGTAGTACTTTTTAAAGCTTTCAGACTATCAAACACTAAACACACACACACTTGTGAAGGCTTCCCTTCCCTCTCACACGCTTTTATAGTGTGATAGAGCTTTGTGTCATATTATAGTGCTAAATGGGAGCCCCTTCCTTGTTTAGCCCCTCAGTCCAGTAATATTTCTGACTCTTTGCCTTCCTCATTGCATAAGCTCTTACTTTTTTATCAGTGTCTCTAATTGGACGAATGGTTGATTTTCTCAGACCAAAAGTTCATGTGGCCTACATCACATGTACATCATGTCGAAGCAAATGTTATCTAAGTTTTCCATTTTCTTCAACATTCTCGGTGAGTCATGCATATTCTCCTCAGCACCTCCAACATTACCCTTATTCCTCTTGGGTGCCATGGTTAATATCCAGAGATGAGATATGGTGATGAGAAGATCCAAAGTCAGTTGATAAATAGTCAAAATCATACACTACACCTACAGACCCCTGGCAGTCTTCAAGCTGGCACTGGACAAGCACCTAAAGTCAGTTCCTGATCAGCCGGGCTGTGGCTCGTACGTTGGTTTGCGTGCAGCCAGCAGCAACAGCCTGGTTGATCAGGCGCTGATCCACCAGGAGGCCTGGTCACAGACCGGGCCGCGGGGGCGTTGACCCCCGAAACTCTCTCCAGGTAAACTCCAGGTATAGAACACAACTGTGGGTGACTTGGGTTATAATATGGGAAGGGCAGGTGCTGTGTCTCCTCTCCAAACAGTGGACCTGCCTGCAATCACACCTGACTGCAAGTTTGCAAGTTTTCCATAGTGTGTGCACAAGTGGGATCAGGACACAGTAATTATTGATATCAGCACTACTAAGATATGTGCAGTTAAAGTTAGAGCACAATATTTCGAACTGTAAGTGGTGCTCCTGAGGGCAGAAGAGATGAAAAGGTTAGGGTAATGCTAGCTTTATTTCACCTATTACAGTGGACCCCCAGTTAACGATATTTTTTCATTCCAGAAGTATGTTCAGGTGCCAGTACTGACCGAATTTGTTCCCATATTGTGAAGTAGATTAGTCCATTTCAGACCCCCAAACATACACGTACAAACGCACTTACATAAATACACTTACATAATTGGTCGCATTGGGAGGTGATCGTTAAGCGGGGGTCCACTGTATTTGTGAAACTTTTTTATAATCATGGGGAAATGCTAAACCTACAAGGGGTCATTCAGCACCTAGGAAATAGAAGGGTAATCAGATTTGATTAAAAAAAAGGGGAGTGTAGTTCAAATTCCTTGGATCAAGAGTCACCAAGGCTCCCTCTCCCCTTCCATGAAGAGCTAAGAACCTTTACCTTTATTTTTCTATGAATTTAGATGCTCTGAGAGAGTGTATGAGTGTATGTGTGTGTGTGTGTGTGTGTGTGTGTGTGTGTGTGTGTGTGTGTGTGTGTGTGTGTGTGTGTGTGTGTGTGTGTGTGTGTGTGTGTGTGCGCGTGCATGTGTGTGTGCGTGCATGCGTGCGTGCGTACGTTCATGGTTGTGCGTGGATCCTGCCTCCACTACAGCACTCTCCAGATTGTTCCACTTCCTAACATTCCTGTGATTCATCTGTGTGTGTGTGATTAAATAACTTCACGTGGCTGTTTCAGCACATTTAATTTTTTAAACATTTCTTGGGCAGAAGCACCAACACAGCTGGCAGGCTGGCCAACTGGAAGAACAGTTATAAATCTGGTAGCTGCATCAGCTTGATGACCTGTCATCTAACATCATACCTCCATGACCAGCCTTTATCATACCTCCATCACCAGCCTTCATCATACCTCCATCACCAGCCTTCATCTGTCTCCCTACTTTTTGTTTTGCTCTGCTGCCCCTGAGACCTTTGCAAATTAAGGTACAACATATAATGTACACTGTTGTACCTGACCGTGTGCAGATACAATATATAATGTACACTGTTGTACCTGACCGTGTGCAGATACAATATATAATGTACACTGTTGTACCTGACCGTGTGCAGATACAACACATAATGTACACTGTTGTACCTGACCGTGTGCAGATACAACATATAATGTACACTGTTGTACATGACCGTGTGCAGATACAACACATAATGTACACTGTTGTACCTGACCGTGTGCAGATACAACATATAATGCACACTGTAAGTGTTGCCAAGACCTGACCAGGTGCAAGTAGAGAATTTAGTTCATGCTGTGAGTGTTGCCAAGTCCTGTACATGGAGAAGCATGGCAAATTAATGATTTGTAAGTATTGTTCTGATAGGTTCTTCGACTCCTGATAGAATTTTACTACACTGTAATAAATAATTTTCAAAATATATTGGAATAACATTATTGAGATATGGTATCTTTAAACCAATAAAACTAATACATATACATAATGACATTTAGCTTTATTACTGCAGCCAGATTTAGAGCTGAAAATAAAAGAATTACAATACAGTACATTCTTAGTAACCAAATTAATATTCTTTTTATACTGTACTGAAATTTTGCATGATGTTTTTTATTGCCTATTTAGTTTATTTTGTTACTTATTATTAAATGGCTATGCTTAAATTACCTTACAAATACCTATACTCAAATTGGTAAGGGAGCAGCAAGCCTGTGGCTTGTTGCCATCCCCTAGTTACATGTAAGTAAGGTTGTGTCCATATAAGCACTCATCCAGTTACTATTTAGACCCAATTGTACTTTACCTAACTGAGCAATAGAAATATCATACACAGTGCCATGCTTTTTCAGGAATATTTTTTCTCAATAGGTAAATATTACTTCTACTAATTCTAACATATACCACACTGTATATTTTTCTGTAATATCAGTTTGATATTCTAGTTTTAGACCAAGGACAGTATCTGCAATCAGCATTTACTTAATAGTAAAAGTAAATTTTGCCTATACAGTATACTAATTAATTATATTTTTGTAGAAACTCAAGAAAAACTTCTTTGGCTGTGAGTCTGAATATGCTTTTGTAGAGTAACTCTTTGAGAGCAGCGATATGAACAAAGTGGACAAGAGAATTTCTCGCCAGTGTGGGTGCGCATGTGAGCTTGTAAAACAGGCTTCTGTGAGGCACGATATGAGCAGAGTTCACAAGCAAAAGGCTTTTCCCCTGTATGAATTCGTCTGTGTCGTTCAAACTTCCATTTAGTTGGAAAAGATTTGTGACAATCTTGGCACTGGAACTCTTTCTCCCTGACTGATGTTGATGCATGTTGTTCCATAATGGAGTGTGTTCCTAAGTGATCTTGAAGTGGAGATGCCTCCATGCATACACTGAAATTTGATGTTATTAATGGGTCCCTGAATGAGTGTATTCCCAGCTGTTGCTCAACTGTCTTGAGGTTCCCTGCTGCTGAGTTGACGTCCCCCTGGATACTGCCCCACGTCACCTATGGACAGAAAACAACCAAGTCTCAACTATATGCTAGCAAGAATATTGATGGCAATATCAATAATATTTACATAATAGCATAAAGAATTCAAAGTTATATACTGTAAATTCCTATTATATTCAAAATTTAGGGTATTATTCAAAATGTACACATTATGTTTTTGCTTTTAGATGAATGGATTTGACATTGTTTGTAATAACTGGTGACTCTTGGCATTAGCAGGTGTGGAATATGTACTTGAACATAACTATGTTTTTTCTTTAACGCACAGAAACACCTTTAGCATTAGTTGTTGACTGAAAGTACTGCTAATAAGGGATCCTCATTTTCAAATATCTAGATGCAATTATCTGTGATCAGTATCTGCTTTCATAGGTAGGAACATTTGTTATGCATATTATATTGCTTTTTTTTAATCCAATGTGATTTTATTGTCTTAATAAATTTGAGTAATACAAGAGAATCAAATATTCATTATGCTTCAGTGTATTGATACAAAAGTTGTTTGTGCCATTGGCCAGTGTTTATTACATGTTTGTGTTTGGCTGTATGGTATGTATAATGTATACACCATATCTATTTGATGTTAACATATAAGCAGTGTGATTACCTATTTGTAGCTACAGCAGCAGAGCTAAACTTGTGGTGTCCCATCTTCAGTATTTAGTTTACTATAAAGTTTTGTCTCTAGTGGTTGTACTTCTTACTGCCACTAGTAAACCATCCCAGTGTTTTCAACTCTACAGCAGTTAAAGATGCTGATATGGTCAGAATGCTCAAAATTAACTTTATTGATGCTTTAGAGGCTTTAAAATTCTTGTACAGTTTTGTGCATCTTGCCTTAACTGTGATGCTTATTGCAGAAAGTAATAAACATGTATCACCTTGAATGGGAGATTTGAGAAAATAAGCAGCAATCAACAAAACAGATAAGTGACTAAACTTTTTCAGAAAGATTTAAGCAATATGAGGGTCCAGCACCTCAAACATCCACAATTAGGTGATACATTGTAGCTCAGCAGTAGAGCCTTCGGCTCACAAGTGCAGGACCTGGGCTCAATTCTGGGTAGGTCAGGTCTCCTTATGCCTGTTGGTCCTTTTCACCTAGCAGTAAACAGGTGTTAGCTGACTGTTATGTGATGCATCCTCTAGGGTGGTAATATATTTTAGATAATGCTAGGCTCTGATATGAACTGTAAATGCAGTGGTGTAAAAAATCCATCCACAACTATTACAATCATCCACAACCACCCATAAACAATCAAAACCACCTACAACCAACAACATTCAACTATAATGAACAATCATCCACAGGTGGTTGAACTTAGCTGACATGGATACTTGTTCCATCCTTCAATGATCAATTTGAGTACAGTGGAACCTCGGTTTTCATGATCAATTTGTTCTAGAAAGTCTGACGAAAACCGAATTATACGAAAACTGAAACAATATTTCCCATGAAAATAATGTAAATCCAATTAATCCATTCCAGAAACTCAAAAATATTAACAAAAATACATTTTATAGAGAATAACTATAGTTTTACATGCAGAAAACAATGATAAATAAAAATAAATGACTAATGAAATGGATAAATGAACTTTTAACATCACTTTTACCTTTATTGAAGACTTTTGTTGGCGTATGGAAGACGGTGAGGAGGGGAGAGGGAGGAGGAGAGGTTACTGTTTGGAAGGGGAATCCCCCTCCATAAGGACTTCAGGTATCAAGGTCCTATCCGGGGTTACTTCCCTTCTTTGTCTTTTACTGGCACTAGGACCAGCTTGAGAGTCACTGGACCCCTGTCACACAAAAAATCTGTCCAGAGAGGTCTGTTTCTGGCATCTCTTTAAGATTTGCCTAAAATGGGACAAGGCATTGTCATTGAACATGTTGCAGACATGGCTTGCAACACCTTTGTTAGGGTGATATTTCTCCACAAAACTTTGCAACTCATTCCACTTTGCACACCTGTTCTTAATCACTGAAGAAGGCACATTCCCCTCTCTCTTCCTCCTCCTCCGAAGCAATTTCCTCAGCTGCAGTCTGTTGCTGTTCCAGTTGAAGGTCTTGCAGCTCTTCAGTGGTTAGCTTTTCCCTGTGGTCATCCACCAACTCTTCCACCAAAACACTACATATCTCCCACTAACTGTTTTTCGTTGATCCACACCAACAACAACTTCTCAACATCTTTGATTGTTTGCGATCTCTGTTTCATTAGCACATTTACCCCTTTCACAACATCAGTTTCTTTGATTTCTTTGTTCCTTGCCAGGATGGAACTAATCGTTGATGTGGACTTCCCGTACATCCTAGCAAGATTGGCCACACATATGCCACTTTTGTACTTTGCTACAAGTTCTTTCTGGAATTCTATTGTGTTTCTCGCCTTCTTTATCAAAGGGCTGGCACTTGGAACTGTCTTTGGCCCCATGGTGGCTTACGTAGCAGTCTCACTCAATCAACAAGCACAAAAAACAATGGGTTATTACGAAATGTTATCTGAACGTGCAGGATAATGTTCACTCAACGAGAAACGCCAGACTGAGTCAGAATGTGTGGGAGGTTTTGTGTGGGCGCGGGCAGGTGGACGCGTTTGGTATGGACCATTGTCAACTCTACAAAAACCAAGTGGATGTATGAAAACTGGAAAAAAATTTATACGAAAAAAGTCGCTGAAAACTGAATCCTACGAAAACCAGGGCATACGAAAACTGAGGGTCTACTGTGTTATAAAAGCTTATTAGGAGTCAGTATGTTATTAGCATTTACATAAATATAGATTCAGTAGTATTTCTATTTTTTTATGAATCATAATTCCTACTTTCTGTTTCTCCATAAACCCCATTCTGTTATAAGTGGATTTCCTGTATTTTAGATCACCTAAAGTAAATATCTAGCATAGCTCCTTTAAGTAAATGGTATGCATATTTTAATGAAAACAAGTCATCTTAGGATGATACACCAGGGTATAGCCTCCCAGCTATTCCAGGCAGATAGATATGTGTGTGTTCACTGATCAGTCTGGCTATTATTACCCACATCCCCTAGTAAAACAACCATTACAACCTAGTTGATTTGTTGCATCCTGCAAAAATTGAGCAATGATGATTTTTGCCTTTGTACGAGCACCTCTTGTTCTACTGTACTTCCTCAGTATACAAGTTCAATATATGCAAATATACTAATTTACAAGCTTTAAGATTTATTTTTACAGATTTGTTGCATAATTTTTTTTTCACTCTGCTTATTCAGCAGAAATGACCCTTGATTTTTTAACCAAACTCACTGGTTTGTCCTGTTATCTATTATCTATAAAGAGAATATATTATGATGTTACCTGCTTGGTTCCTGAAACAACTTTCATATGCTAATATGTGCAGACCTGTCACTCATACTTGTAATGTTATCTGCATGTTTTACTACTTGATCCACAACTCACATCCCTTATTAAATTTTATATTGCTGCACCTACATATTATCTCACATTATATGTCTGTTAGATGATCAGCTTGTATTACAAATGATCAAATATGTCTGACTAATGTTGGATAAATATGGTGGCCACAAAGGCCTGCAACACTTCTCTCCCTTTTCTTATTAAATTTATAATTAGTCTTGTAGTAACACTTTCTAGAACTAACTTAATCCTGGCCCTGTTTTGACTCACTGAACCACAACTTCCCAAAGAGCAAATCCTTAATGATCCAACATCTAAAACTAAGCCCAGTTCATCTATTTTCCTGAATCCCTCCATATATAGTGCCAGGTTTACACTCCAGCAGAATGCCAGATTTCTCATACTACATGCCTCCATGGTAATATAAAATACTTGTATATGTCTGATTTATGTTTACCATCCTACTAAATATTTTACACTTTCAATACTTCCTCAAATTTATGCTTCCTAAACTTATTTATTTGTGCTACAGAATTATACATTTAACTTGTGCTTCATTCTTTCTACATGACCAAAAAACCTCACCAATCCTTATACTGATACATATACAGTGCAACCTCTACTTACTAGTGACCCAATGTGCGAGTTTTTCAAGGTACGAGCAGTCGCTTGGTCAATTTTTTGCTTCCAGATGCGAGCGGGCCTCAAGGGAGGTTCCTGGACGCTGGATATCAGTTGTTTGTTGGACTATCTTATTGAAACTTGGGCAATGTATGATGGAAAGATGCTTTTTAACATACACCAAAATTGAAAGAAATCAGACCATAAATAATGGAATTCTTTTCTCAGCCATTAGCCACTTCTTAGCGGTGTATTTTCGTATAGTTTTATGGTTGTACTCTCGTTTTTGTGGTCTCATTTAACCCTTAAACTGTCCAAGCAGATCTATGTTCACATGTGTAGTGCTCCAAAAGTAGATCTACTTCTTTTACATACTTTCAAATGTTGAAAAAATGTAGATCTACGTTTGGACAGTTTAAGGGTTAATAGAATGGAAGATATATTACAGAAATAGATATGATTTTGATTGCTTTCACAACGAAAAGTACCTTGAAATTGAGCTCAAAGTAGCAGAAATGTTCGATTCTTTGGTGATGTTTAAGAGTAAACAAATGATGTCGCCATCCAATATGTGTCCAACTGGTCAGTCTCATACACAGTCATGAATGGGTTGACATTATTTATACAATTATTACAATAATGCAGTAGTCTGCATAACAGTAAATCTTCTGTTTTATGTGTGAATAAAAATTCTAAATGGTAAGCAAGAGTATTATTATAAGAATATGTATGTACTAATTAATAAGAATAATGCATTGGAGCTATGTAATGCTGCTTGTGTTATGGGACCCAACACATATTAATGTATTTAAGTAACAGTTACTCTGGAACACCTAATTATATTGAACTGATGGGGACACAGCACTAAATGGCCCTAAGGGCAGATCACTCTTAGGGGCTGAGAGGCAGCTGGGTCAAGCCTGTTTTTCTCAATATAATAAATTATACTATAGACACACACACACATTTAAATAAGTAGTTTATAAAGTTGTATTTCTTTTTGTAAAAGTAAAGTAAGGTGTGGAAATGGGAAACATTATTGTGGTAACCAGAGAATTGTGCTTGGCAACAGTCTTTTGTTTGTGCTTAGGTAGGCCCCTCCTTCTCTCTCACTCTCCTTGGTGGCTTCAAGTTGGTAGGACCTCTGGGTCTTTCTTTATTTATTTTTTGGGCATTATGTGTGTCCCAGAGGTGAGTTTTTTACCCTAAGATATAGCCGTCATACCCAGGGTGACTAAAGTGTGTCAAAACACTGGTTAGTCCAGAGGTTAGTCAAGAGGAAAGAAGGGCTAATTATTTCAGATGCATCACGTGGGCTGTCCTAGGGGAGCAGCTAAGGGGTGTGCAGGCTTATGTTTTGAATAAGAGAGTGCTACAGATTGTATATTCTGTATACAGTGGACCCCCGGTTAACGATATTTTTTCATTCCAGAAGTATGTTCAGGTGCCAGTACTGACCGAATTTGTTCCCATAAGGAATATTGAGAAGTAGATTAGTCCATTTCAGACCCCCAAACATACACGTACAAACACACTTACATAAATACACTTACATAATTGGTCGCATTGGGAGGTGATCGTTATGCGGGGGTCCACTGTATATCTATCTAGAATATATCTCTATTTTTGTAATAGTAGTTTAAATAACCTGTGTAGAGGGCTGGTGAAAGGATTTCAGAGACACTGAGGATGATCAATTATGAATATAAGTATTACCCTAGACAAGGCCTTTATGTAAAAGCTACCCCACACTAGAACATGTAGTGAGAACCATACCATCAAAGTTAAAAGGGACAACAACGTAACAGCTTGCATAAGTCATTTATTTCCAAAACATTCTGAAAGGGAGGAAGAAACAAATCTCCTCGGACAGTTTTTACTGAAACGCCCTGCGGATGAGTGTGACAAGCATCGAGAAAACACCAAAAATAAGTGAATAGTGAAGTAACATTAAAATAAAAATTGTAGCAGTTAAGTGCGTTGGAGCTATGTAATGACGCTTGCTGTGCCCAGCATCTCTTCTCCATCTCCAAGGTAAATGCTGTATTACATAATTTCTTTACATTACGTATTACATATATTATGACTTACATGTATTATGACTGAATGACTTACTGTCTTGACTGACTGACTTAACTGACTGACTGACCCTGAAACGGTGTCTAGAGCAGCTGATGCCTTATCGTCAGTTGTATAATGTACTGCAGGGTAAACTACAACAAAAATCCATTACAGAATTTATGTACACTCCAGTACAACCATCGACTTCAGTACCAGTATGTCTACCATCCACCTCAGCCCAGTAGGGTCACAGCATAACTCCACTCTCTTCATAATCATCCACAAACACCAGCACCCACAATTTAAGGTAAGAAATACTATTATGTAGTTTCATAAGGAAAACAATAATAATAATTAGTAATAATAATAAAAATAATAATAATAATAATAATAATAATAATAATAATAAATAATAAGTCAGTCAAGTCAGTAAGTCATTCAGTCAAGTCAGTAAGTCAGTCAGTCAAGTCAGTAAGTTATTCAGTCAGTCAAGTCATTCATTCAGTCAGTTAAGTCATTCAGTCAGTTAAGTCAGTAAGTCAGATATGGTAATTAACCATAAGACCGTAGGCATACTATCGAAGATACGGTACTATGTTCCACAGTCAGCCCTCCTGGCCTTATATCACTCACTTATTTACCCCTATCTCACCTATGGAATTTGTGCATGGGGCTCAACAACAATAAACCATCTCAGACCACTAATCACCCAACAAAAGGCTGCAGTCAGAATGATAACAAATTCCCACTACAGACAGCACACTCCACCAATATTCAAAACTCTAAACCTACTCACAATACAAAACATCCATACTTATTACTGCACATACTACATACATAGAACACTTAACTCTGACATAAACCCTCCCTTCAAACATCTACTTACCAACCTCAGCAGAACACATGACCATAACACAAGGCACAGATCACTCTTTGATGTTTCTCGTGTCCATCTCACGCTATGCAAAAACTCAATGCACATAAAAGGCCCTAAAATCTGGAATTCATTACCTGTGAATATAAAAGAAACACTGTCTGTTTATAAATTCAAGTCTCTTCTCAAAAATCACTTACCCACAACTAAATAAATACTGAATAATTGTATCTCATAAATTGTATCTCATTATTGTATCTCATAAATGTCAACCTGTGACCCAATCAAACTTTGTTACTATTTAACTTCATTACCTAACAGAATACTCCATTCTACTGATTACACAGCAACACAGTAAATGACCATATGGCCTGTCTTTGTAATACTCATTTGTACTAAATTGTTATCTGTTTTACAATAATTTTTGTACCACTGAATATATCATTGCTTAGTTCGGTCCAAGTCGGACCGAAACGTCGTCGTAAGCTTCTCTCTTTTATGTGCAGGTTATTTGTGTATCGTTCCAGTCACGGTATTGTGCCTTTTTTTGTTATTCAAGGAGTACATAAACAGTGAAGGACTGAAATCTGAACAAGTGTTCAATTGTGATGAAACAGGCCTCTTTTGGAAGAAAATGCCAAAGAGGACCTACATTACTCAGGAAGAAAAGGCGCTGCCAGGACACAAGCCTATGAAAGACAGGCTGACGCTAATGTTCTGTGCTAATGCTAGTGGGGATTTCAAAGTGAAGCCGTTACTAGTGTACCATTCTGAAAATCCCAGAGTGCTCAAGAAAAACAATGTTATGAAGAGTAAATTGTGTGTGTTTTGGAGATCTAATAGTAAGGCATGGGTCACAAGGGACATTTTCGTCGAATGGTTCAATGAAGTGTTTGGCCCTAGTGTGAAGAATTACCTCCTGGAAAAGAAATTGAATCTCAAGTGCCTCCTAGTAATGGACAATGCACCTGCTCATCCTCCAAACTTGGATGACCTAATTCTGAAGGAGTTTGGGTTCATCACAGTAAAGTTCTTGCCCCCAAATACCACTCCTCTCCTCCAGCCCATGGACCAGCAAGTCATTTCAAACTTTAAAAAACTCTACACCAAAGCAATGTTTGAAAGGTGCTTGAATGTGACCTCAGACACTCACTTGACCCTACGAGATTTTTGGAAAGAACACTTCAGTATTCTCCATTGCGTATGCCTTATAGGTAAGGCTTGGGAGGGAGTGACTACCAGGACTTTGAACTCTGCTTGGAGAAAATTGTGGCCAGATTGTGTCCACAAGAGGGATTTTGAAGGGTTTGAGGCAGCCCCTGATGAGCCTATGTCAGTTGTAAACTCTATTGTCACACTGGGGAGTTCCTTGGGGTTGGATGTGAGTTTGGAGGATGTGGAAGAGTTGGTGGAGGACCACAACGAAGAGCTAACCACTGAGGAGCTGCAAGAGCTTCAGCAGGAAGAGCAACAGATCACAGCTCAGAATCTTGCTGCAGAGGAGGAGGAAGAGAGATGGAGGAAGGTGCCTTCTTCAGAAATTAAGGAGATTTTTGAAATGTGGGGTAGGATGGAAAGATTTATGGAGAAACATCACCCAGAGAAGGATGTTGCAAGCCATATCGGCAACTTGTACAGTGACAGAGTCTTGGCCCATTTTAGGGAAGTTTTAAAGAGATGCCAGAAACAGAGCTCTCTGGACAGTTTTTTTGTGAGACAGGACTCCAGTGACTCTCAAGGTGGTCCTAGTGGCATTAAGAAACAGAGAAGAGAAGTAACCCCAGAAAAGCAATTGGTACCCTGAGGTGTTGATGGAAGGGGATTCCCCTTCCAAACAGTAAATCATCCAATCTGTCTCCTTCTCCAGTCTTCCATACACAAAGAAGAATCGCCAATAAAGGTAAGTGTTATTCTGTTAATGTTTAATTCATCATGTGCCACTGTATTGTTTATGTACTACATCTATATTTCATGTAAAAAATTTTTTTGTTTTAATACTTCTGGGTGTCAGGAACGGATTAATTGAATTTACATTATTTCTTATGGGGAAAATTTATTCGTAAATCGTCCATTTCGATAATAGTCCCACTTCCAGGAACGGATTATGGACGATAATTGAGGGACCACTGTATATGCAATACTTGAAGACTATTCCTCACACTCATATAAGTGTCAGTATCAATATAGTATTTGCTGGTACTGTAGACAGGTGAGGAGCCACAAACATAAGATTTAAACACAGTATTTTCTAATTATGGTTAAGACACAGAGTGGAATGATTTCATTACATGTACAGCATTCCTACATAAATAGAACCTGTACAAAATTTTGTAAAATGTTAATAACTGTGGTAGATGATTAATTACAGACACATAGTGGGATAAAGTGTGAGTATCAGTCTTAGTATTTACTAACTTTCACTTAGCTGAAAAATGATCATATTGTTTGGCAATCAAAATTTGTCCAGTGTTGGCTTCTAAGGTTTTCGTTGCAAAATAGTAACATTTTATACAAAAATATTTGAAGGTGCCTGATGCCAATCTGTGAGGAGTGTCAGGTCGTCCTGATAGTTGAATATCTCTTGATCAATTCTTGTTCATAAGAGAGCATGCCAACTCTATTTCAGATACCTTCTTCTATGACCTTACATGTTTGCTTTGTCTGCCCCTTGTCTCTGATGCAGATAAAGAATCCTATATGAGTGTTTCTTTCTACATCCTGATGGTGTCACCATACCTGTACACTCCCTTTTTCCTCAGGTGTCCTGTAGCTTGGTTGGTAGTGCACTCAGCTCACATACTGAGGTCTGTGGTTTGATCCAGGGCATATTTCCTTATGACACCTGCTGTCCCTGTTCACCTAGCAGTATGGTTTGGGTCACATCCTGGGAACAAAATTAACCTAATTTGACTGAAATGCTCTGCATACCAAGGAGCTTTCTATATTTTGATTTTATTTCTACAAGTACATATTCAACATATACAAACCTAGCTGACATCAATGAAATACTGTATAGAAAGCCCCTGGTTATGCAGAGCATTTTGGGCAAATTAAGTTGTGTCCCCAGGATGCAACCCACACCAGTTGGCTGACACCCAGGTACCTATTTACTGCTAGGTGAACAAAGACAGCAAGTGTCTTAGGGAAACATGCCTTAATGCTTCCACCTGTACTAGGGATTGAACCACAGACCTCAGTGTGTGAGCTGAGTGCATTAGCAACTGAGCTACAGGGCACACAGTATGTCACTGATGTCAGTTAGGTGATAAAGATTATCACTGTTATTATGTTGTAACCTTTAATGCAGACAAGAGGTTTTTAACCTATTACCCAGTAGTTTAGAGTCTTCTACTTAGGATTATTCAGGATACAGATTTGTGCATTTGACAAGGTTTATTAATTCTTCCCTTTCTAAGAAAGTATGAAGGGCCATTAAATTATTATTAATATGAAATTCTACTGTGAGTTTTAACTTTATTTGTCTTCATAACAAACATTTTATGATGCAGCGACACATTTTTATCTACCTTGTCTTCATCACAATTATACAAATCCCGTTAACTACCTTGCTGATAAAATCCTCTATAATAAATACGTAACTTAATTGTAATATTTATCACTAATAGGTGAAGTGTTTACACATAAGACATTCATGGAGTTATGCTCACTCAAAAACAAAGTGAGAGGCAACATTAATGCTCACATACAATACATATGCAGTACACAATGAGTTATTTAGTTTATCTGTTGTCAAAATCAATGATCTTTCTACAGTTGTTGCAAGGCTCAAACAGAACAAAGCTACAGTGGTAGCTATTAATTGTAAGATTCAAATAGCACAATGCTGACAATAGTGAAGAAAAGACACATGTTGCAAACCAAGCCTTTATTGGGAAAATAAATGCTCTGCATAGAGCTTTATCAAGTCATGCCCTGATAAAGTGATTGTCCCAGTAAAAGCTTTTTCCTCACAGAATAAGAACTTGACTTCTTACCCCACAAATACTTACAGTTCATTGCAAATTTTGTTTTTGTATTACCCAGTTCAAGGCTGATATACAGGTACAATGGTATCCCACTTAATAAATATTCATTGAACTTAATTTTGAATACTGAACCCTGTCCCTATTAAAAAATTAGGACCACCACCTACTTAACAACCAGCACCCAATTGTTTAACTACCAAATTTAAAGGCCACAGACCTCCTCCATCCTGATTAATGATGACCACTTCCTTGAACAGTGAACAGGAAGGAGTTGACTTGCTTTTCACCATCATGAGAAAATGTTTTATATCAGGAAGCTCTTATTTAGCCTCAAGGTGGCCAGAAAATGGAACAATATAAGTCAGCCTGAATGTTCCTGCTATTGTTCACATGTGCTTATCTACTGCTCACTGTATGCTTCAACTTTGATGTGAGTGCTAAATGATGAGCAAGTGCTCAACATCGCAGTGTTGCTTTAGCCAAGAGGAAGAACCTTTCTCTAAACACTAAAGTGGACATTTTTTTTGGCACATGGATGTGGTTAAGATGCAGTGACACAGACAAACAGCTTGACTTGGCTTAATCCATGGTATATACTATCTTCTGTAAATATGAGACATTTGTTGAAAGTGCTGGCCATGTAAATCCTGTTGCTTCTACAGAAGGGCCCTGTTTGTGCGACTTTAAGGTTCCCAACCCCATACAGTAAGCAAAAATTGCCAGCAGGTGGAAAAAGAGCATTTTTTCATTACTGAATGTGTCTAAAATGCCTGATAACGTGTTTACACTATCATATATTAAGTACTCAGTACAGCTAAGTATAAAAAACAAAAAAGGTAAAATACATGCACAATACATATAATACATACCTTAAAATATGAAGTCGGTTGCCCTTCCCTCACGCAACTGTTGTATGAAAACGGTGGAAAAGCGGTAAAAAAGCACCTAACATAGTGAACAATTGCTTGTTTGAAAACCAACAAAAACATGGAACATTGAAAAGAGGATGCTGTATATGTGGAGCCCTCCTGTACTGTACAATGGTGTGCAGATAGAATAAATTGATGAAAGGTACAGAGGTGCATTTTAGTGTGTATATTGAGGACCAGACCCAGAACATGCTGGTTAACACACTTATGCTTCAAAGGGCTTAAATTTGTTTAATGATTTAAAGCAAAAGGAAAGCGAGGCTGCCTCAGACATAACTTTCACTGCCAGTAAGGGATGGTTTAACAAGCTTAAGTAGCATGGCAGTTTTCAGAACCTGGTCTTTAGTGGTGAGACTGTTAGTGCTGATACTGAAGCCATGGACTCATCCTGCAGCCCTGAAGAAAATTATAGAGGAAGGTGGCTACACACTTCAGCAAGTAAATTTAGTGTGAATAAAACTGCACTTACTGGAAGTATATGTAATCAAGAACATTCATCTCAAGAGATGAAAAGAAGGCTTCAGGATTCATACAAGCAAGGGATCAACTAACCTGTTCTTCTTGGTGGCAGTACAGCTGGGAATATCAAGCTGAAGCCACTTACTCCTAGTGTAAAACTTAGACAACTTGAAAGTTTTGACAGCATAGAAAAACATAGTTTTCTGCTTTGATATGTGCTGATACTGGCTTCAAAGAAAATCACTATGCATATACTCTACTAAAAAATGAACACATCTTTGGTGAGTGCAAATTTTAATTCTGAATTTCCATTAAAATTTTCATGTTTTTGTTATGAACTCAACCCATTGACTGTTTTGGCTGTATATATACGTCTTACGAGCCAGTGTTTCGTATGTATATATACTCAATAATGCTAGCGGCTTCAAATCAAGCAGGAGAAAGCTGCTAGGCCCACATGTGAGAGAATGGGTCTGTGTGGTCAGTGTGCACTGTATAAAAAAAAATCCTGCATCACGCAGTGCATAATGAGAAAAAAAAAAACTCCGACTGTGTTTTTGGATTAAAATGCCGACTTTGAGGTGTATTTTCCTATAGTATTTATGGTTGTATTCTCATTTTCTTGATCTCATTTGACAGAATGGAAAACATATTACAGAAAAAGAGATGATTTTGATTAGTTTCATGATGAAAACAACCTTGAAATTGAGCTCAAAGTAGCAGAAATGTTCAATTTTTACCAATGTTCAAGAGTAAGCAAATCACACCACACATCCAATACACGTCAACTGGGGTGTCTAATACTCTTTCACTAGTGCACTGATATTATTTATACCATTATTACAATAATGCAGTAGTCTGCATAACAGTAAATCTTCTATTTTTTGTGTGAATAAAAAATAAAAAAAGAAAGCAAGAGTAACATAAGAGGGGCCAGGAGCCATGACTAATGAACAGAGGATATGTTATTTTAGTGCCAAGAATATCTGCATTGTTTATTCTGGACCCTATTTTGAAATTGGCATCTTTTTTGAGTACATTTTCTTGTACTCAATTGATAGAAAAAATGGAGTTCTAAAGAAATTGCTAGGAGTTTGGTCAACTGGAACAATGGAATTGGCCGAAAATAGGGCTCAAAGTCGGTGAAATCACCGATGCGTATATATCACCGAGATCACTAACTTCTTGGGAGCGTAATTCCATAAGTTTTCGATCAAATTTCATACTTTTGGTGTTATTGCTATCGGGAAAAGATTCTCTATCATTTCATAAGATAAAATATTTTTTTTTTCCAAAAATTTTGCAACATAGAATGAGTTTTAGAAATGGGCTTGCAACAGTCAAAGGGTTAAAATGGAGGTATAGTGCCATTATGCTTTTAGCAAACAAGGCATTCACCTCTGGCAAGCACATTTCTTAATTTTCAGCACTAAAAAAGTAATTTGGATACAAAAAATTATTTTCCTTGTTTACATGGACTCTTTTGGGAAAATTATATTCATTTAACCCTCAAACAGTCCAAACGTATATTTACGTTCTCTCGCGCAGCGCCCCAAATATTTTGAGAGAAATATTTTTTTTTTTATAGGAAACAAGATCATGTGGTACCCAAGCGTCCCCAATTTTTTTCATATGGAACACAGTGAGTGCGCACACCCATTCTCTCATCTCTAGGCGACTCAGGCATATCATGCCAATGTTGAATGAATGACAAATGAAATGTATATATACGTTTGGGGTGCTATGCGAGAGAATGTATACATACATTTGGACCGTTTAAGGGTTAACCCTTAAACTGTCCAAACGTAGATCTACGTTTGCTCGCATAGCACTCTGAACGTAGATCTACGTTTTTTTACATAGTTTCTTATGGAGAAAATCAAGGTCGGAGCCCTATGCGTGCAAACGTAGATCTACGTTTGGACAGTTGAAAGGTTAATGTATTTTTCAGTAAATGTGCTATACATTTGCTGCGTTCAATCAGAGCTGTACAGAAAATGACTAAGATTCTTATGCAAAATTAAGTGTTGATGGCCTGACTGAGCATACTACAACTACTTCAGCCTGGAACACAACTACCAGGGAGGAACACCTGTATTTTACACCTTAAGATTACAAAAACAGTCATCATCATCTTGATGAGTACATAACCTTGTATCTGAGGAACAGCCTTACTACATTTTTGAATCATTGTACAGTATTCATGTTCTCCTTCAAAGACTTGCTGGTCAAAGTTCACTGGTCTTGTTGGTCACACATCATTGACCTAGCTGGTCACACATCACTGGTCTTGTTGGTCACACATCACTGATCTTGCTGGTCACACTTCACTGGTCTTGTTGGTCACACATCATTGACCTTGCTGGTCACACTTCACTGGTCTTGGTCACATATCATTGACCTAGCTGGTCACACATCACTTGTCATGCTGGTCACACTACACTGGTCTTGCTGGTCACAGTACAATGGTTCTGCTGGTCACAGTACACTGGTCTTACTGGTCACACTACAATGGTCTTATTAGTCACACTACACTGGTTGTGCTGGTTGCACTACACTGATCTTGCTGGTCACACTACAGTGGTCTTATTAGTAGCACTACATTGGTCTTACTGGTCACACTACACTGGTTCTGCTGGTCCCACTACACTGGCTCTGCTGGTCACACTACACTGGTCTTTTTACTGGTCACATTACACAGGTCTTACTGGTCACACTATACTGGTCTTACTGGTCACACTACACTGGTCATGCTGGTCACACTACACTGGTTCTGCAGATCACACTACACTGGTCTTACTGGTCATACTACAATGGTCTTGTTAGTCATACTACACTGGTTGTGCTGGTCACACTACACTGATCCTGCTGGTCACACTACACTGGTCTTATTAGTCGCACTACACTGGTCTTACTGGTCACACTACACTGGTCTTGCTGGTCACACTACACTGGTCTTGCTGGTCACACTACACTGGTCTTGCTGGTCACACTACACTGGTTTTTCTGGTCACACTACACTGGTCTTATTGGTCACACTACACTGGTCTTACTGGTCACACTACACTGGTTCTCCTGGTCACACTACACTGGTTCTGCTGGTCACACTACACTGGTTCTGCTGGTCACACTACACTGGTCTTTTTACTGGTCACATTACACAGGTCTTACTGGTCACACTACACTGGCCTTACTGGTCACACTACACTGGTCTTACTGGTCACAATACACTGGTCTTACTGGTCACACTACACTGGTCTTACTGGTCACACTACACTGGTCATGCTGGTCACACTACACTGGTTCTGCTGGTCACACTACACTGGTCTTACTGGTCATACTACACTAGTCTTATTAGTCACACTACACTGGTCTTACTGGTCACACTACACTGGTCTTGCTGGTCACACTACACTGGTCTTGCTGGTCACACTACACTGATCTTGCTGGTCACACTACACTGGTCTTGCTGGTCACACTACACTGGTCTTGCTGGTCACACTACACTGGTCTTGCTGGTCACACTACACTGGTCTTGCTGGTCACACTACTGGTCTTGCTGGTCACACTACACTGGTCTTACTGGTCACACTACACTGGTTTTGCTG
Organism: Cherax quadricarinatus; assembly: GCF_038502225.1. Lineage (NCBI taxonomy): Eukaryota > Metazoa > Arthropoda > Malacostraca > Decapoda > Parastacidae > Cherax > Cherax quadricarinatus. The sequence continues at coordinate 71,256,906 of NC_091296.1, read as the reverse complement.
GTCACACTACACTGGTCTGGTCACACTACACTGGTCTTGCTGGTCACACTACACTGGTCTTGCTGGTCACTCTACACTGATCTTGCTGGTCACACTACACTGGTCTGACTGGTCACACTACACTGGTCTTGCTGGTCACACTACACTGGTCTGACTGGTCACACTACACTACTGGTCTTGCTGGTCACACTACACTGGTCTTGCTGGTCACTCTACACTGATCTTGCTGGTCACACTACACTGGTCTGACTGGTCACACTACACTGGTCTTACTGGTCACACTACACTGGTCTTGCTGGTTAAACTACACTGGTCTTGCTGGTCACACTACACTGGTCTTGCTGGTCACACTACACTGGTCTTGCAGGTCACACTACACTGGTCTTGCAGGTCACACTACACTGATCTGACTGGTCACACTACACTGGTCTTGCTGGTCATGCTACACTGGTCTTGCTGGTCACACTACACTGGTCTGACTGGTCACACTACACTGGTCTTGCTGATCACACTACACTAGTCTTGCGGGTCACACTACACTGGGCTTGCTGGCCACACTACACTGGTCTTGCTGGTCACAGTACACTGGTTTTACTGGTCACACTACACTGGTCTTGCTAGTCACACTACACTGGTCTGACTGGTCACACTACAATGGTCTTGCTGGTCACACTACACTGGTCTTGCTGGTCACACTACACTGGTCTTGCTGGTCACACTACACTGATCTGACTGGTCACACTACACTGGTCTGACTGGTCATACTACACTGGTCTGACTGGTCACACTACACTGGTCTTGCTGGTCACACTACACTGGTCTTGCTGGTCACACTACACTGGTCTTGCTGGTCACACTACATTGGTCTTACTGGTTACACTACACTGGTCTGACTGGTCACACTACACTGGTCTTGCTGGTCAAAATACACTGGTCTTGCTGGTCACACTACACTGGTCTTGCTGGTCACACTACACTGGTCTTACTGGTTACACTACACTGGTCTGACTGGTCACACTACACTGGTCTGACTGGTCACACTACACTGGTCTTGCTGGTCACACTACACTGGTCTTGCTGGTCACACTACACTGGTCTTACTGGTCACACTACACTGGTCTTACTGGTCACACTACATTGGTATTGCTAGTCACACTACACTGGTCTTGCTGGTCAAACTACACTGGTCTTGCTGGTCACACTACACTGGTCTTACTGGTTACACTACACTGGTCTGACTGGTCACACTACACTGGTCTTGCTGGTCACACTACACTGATCTTGCTGGTCACACTACACTGGTCTTGCTGGTCACACTACACTGATCTTGCTGGTCACACTACACTGGTCTTGCTGGTCACACTACACTGGTCTTACTGGTTACACTACACTGGTCTGACTGGTCACACTACACTGGTCTTGCTGGTCACACTACACTGGTCTTGCTGGTCACACTACACTGGTCTTACTGGTCACACTACACTGGTCTTGCTGGTCACACTACAATGGTCTTACTGGTCACACTACACTGGTCTTGCTGGTCACACTACAATGGTCTTACTGGTCAAACTACACTGGTCTTGCTGGTCACACTACACTGATCTTGCTGGTCACACTACACTGATCTTGCTGGTCACACTACACTGGTCTTGCTGGTCACACTACACTGATCTTGCTGGTCACATTACACTGGTCTTGCTGGTCACACTACACTGGTCTTGCTGGTCACACTACACTGGTCTTGCTGGTCACACTACACTGGTCTTACTGGTGACACTACACTGGTCTTGCTGGTCACACTACACTAGTCTTGCTGGTCACACTACACTGGTCTTGCTGGTCACACTACACTGGTCTTGCTGGTCACACTACAATGGTCTTGTTAGTCATACTTGCTTGCCACTATACATATTCAGAAAATGCTAACAAATACTTAATAAATCACACTTTTATACAGTTAAAATTCTAAAGTAATTTCAATATTTAATATCCTACTCTAAATATTTAACAAACAAAAAATGCAATTATGTCATTGTAAATACTGCAAGTAAGGTTTTATTTGCAACAAACAAGACATATCTATAAAGTATAAGTCACAATACTGTGGCTGGAATAATTCACAACCCTCAAATTGTAAATGAGTCTAGATGATTGGAACCACGATGGATCATTATTACTTGTGGCATGATAATGGTCAAATACGGATCAAAACATTGGTTAGTTTCCTCAACCATTTGTGGGTTAGTTGTGAAGTACATATATGTACTTCACAAGTGTAGTGTCATATTCAAAATATAACACTACACTTTCATAAAAAAAAAAAGTTTAAGAAAGTTATCAAGTTTTTTACAGATTAGTAGCTGGATGTTCTAGTAAGAGGTGGTGCCTGAGGGAATTGTTATCAGAATAAGACTGGGGACACTGAGGGCATGGGAAGGGTTTCTCTCCATTATGGGTAAACATGTGGCGTTTCAAATTAGCCCCTTTAGCTGTGCAGTATGAACAGTACTGACACTTAAAAGGTTTTTCTCCAGTATGAATACGTATATGATGTTTTAACACACTATCTTGAGCAGCCCGAAATGAACAGAAAGAACAGGCAAATGGCTTTTCTCCTGTATGGACACGGATATGCCTCTGTAGATTTCCTTTCTGAGAAGCACGGTAGGGACAATATTGGCAAGAGTAGATCTTCTTCTTAGCCTCCTTTATAGCTCGTCCTTGAGTATCACCACCTTGATCACCGACAGCCAAGACCTACAAAGATAAAGAGAATGCCTATATCACTTAATGGAAATTAGTAACCATTTAAATCTAAACTAACAAAAGTAGTGTAAATGACACTTATACCTTAATGCTGAATATTCCTACATTCATAAGAATGCTAACATATGACTGGTAGACACTTAAAAGAACACTGTATTAACCAACCTTATTCTTCTCACTATAGAGAAGAGTTATTTGTTGTCACTGTGAATCTGCATGTGTTCTTTTAAAAGATGTGATCGACTACTATTAAATGGGCAGAGTGGGCAGTTGAACGACATGTTGCTGCTATGTGTACGGATGTGATTTTGCAAATGAACTTTCTGGGATGCTCTATAAGAACACAAGTGACATTCATAAGGTTTTTCTCCACTATGGGTTCGTAGATGTTTTTGGAGGCTGGTTTTCTGAGTTGCACGATATGGGCAGACTGGGCAGGCAAAAGGCTTCTCTCCAGTGTGAGTCCGGCGGTGACGTTCATATTCCCATTTAGTGGCAAATGCCTTGTCACAGTCAGGACACTGGAAGTGCTTGGACGTCAATAGCTGCTCTGGCCCTCCATCATCCTTCACTGTAGAGTTGCTGTCCACCCAGCTTCCAGGCCAACCAGTCTATAAGAAAAAATACCATCGATGGTTGTTGCTTTGGAGTAAATTTTATTTAGATACAATATAATTCGATACTATACTAAAGAAGTACTAATTAGAAGACTCAAACATGCCCATATTTAAACATTTAAAGTAATCACTTTATCATATTTGGTCGACTACCAAAGAACTGCACGTTTATAATGCTGCTAATTTTCATGAAAGTGATGTCCAATATACTTGGGCAGTGACTACTTTCCCAAGCACAGTCCCATAATAAAGAGTCCAACACTTTCTTTATTTTAAATGGAAAGAATATTTCCTCAATTGCCAACAAATTCAGCAGTGTGTGATCCTAACAGGGTCTACTGCATCTTCATTCTTCATAAAAACAAAAATTCTGGATGTCATATATACAAAAGTAGCTGGACAAAAACTATTTCACAGTTATAGAATGGAATGAAAAGCTACTGGTGTATGAAGTTCCTTGTTGCATATACATACTGCACTCTTCTGGCCTAAGTACTGTAAATCTTTCCGCTTCAACAAGCCCTATATGACCCCTATGAGTTTAGAGCTTTCCCATGAATATTATAATAATCATTTCCACTTGAAGATAATGTACAACAGTGTGCATATCCAGCTCACTTGGATAGCTTATTAACAAATGCAGTGCAGTGTTTGTGTGTACGGTATTATAAATTCAGATGTCCAGTGCAGTACTAACAGAATTCGTGAATTTAATGTTAATGAGTAATACAACAAAACTCCTTAGTAAATTACATTACTTTTGCACCCAATAAAACAGAAAGATAAGATGAGTATTATATACTGTATTTCAGCTTCACACTTGGTCCCTCTACAGCAGACTAAAGAAAAATATATAAGTATACAAGCAATGAAACTTAAATAAAGGCAGGACATATGACCTAAATTTGAGGCAGAAAGAGTGGACTATATGGCGAGACCATTGTGTAAAAAAAGGACTAATAAAAATTGAGCCATCCTTAACCCTTAAACTGTCCAAGCAGATCTACGTTCACATGCGTAGTGCTCCAAAAGTAGATCTACGTTTTTTTACATATTTTCAAATATAACAAAAAAAAAAAAAGTAGATCAAAGTTTTTTACATGTTTTCAAATGTAAAAAAAAAAAAAAGATCTACTTTTTTACATACTTTCAAATGTTGAAAAAACGTAGATCTACGTTTGGACAGTTTAAGGGTTAATATAACAGATGTAGTATATGAAATTTCTTACAAAGATTAAAATTAATCATGCAGGATAACCAGGTAGAAAATTAATAGAACAACTGACCATAAAGAGATCTCTTAGATATGCAGAAACAAGTTAAGCAGTTTTCCAACAAGTTAAAAATCATAACCATATTATTAATTGAGAAGCTCCTTCTATTATATATATCTAAAAGATTGTCTAACAGTGTAGATTCCTTGAATTGACTATAATTGCATTGTAACCCAATTTCAGTGTCTCAAGACCAGTAGAAACCTAATTCTGTAATTACTTTTACCCTGAAATCGCATATTTTTGTATGGTATGTCACATGACTTGACACTGGTTATGCGACATGCCTTTATGTATAAGTCTCATCTTTTGCAAACATTTAAGTTTATTGAAGGTCTCAAAGTGAAGCAAAAATTTACAGTATTCATCCAATCTTTTGTTATGCATGAGCAACAAAATCACAAAACTCAGTGATACATTAATACAGTATATAATTTGACCATTGAATGATAAACAAATTTAGAGCGCTTGACCCCTTACAGGTTTAGCACTTAACTTGATTATATTATTATTATTATTATTGAAATTATAATTATTTTTTCAACAAACCAGCCATATCCCACCTAGGCACTTCCATGATGTACAAATTACATTCTTGGTGATGAAAACTAACAATACTGTACACTAGGTGGTCTAGATACAGGAGGACTATATCTCGCCTATGGACCTATCTTGTGCCAGAGGAATGGGGACACAGATTAATCAGGTTACTTCTGTTCTTTGGATGAAGAGCTTGCTCCCCCCCCCTTACCAGCTTCAAGACACTCCTCAAAAAAAAAAAAAAAAATATGGTATTTACTTTATTGTAATAAACAGCCCATTTTTTGGGGGGTAATACTGTGCTCATATTATTGAAAAATCGTTGTTCTATACACTTCCATTTCCTACTAATAACTTTCATACTAAATGTAACTTTGTAAACCACAAAAACATCTAATTTGAGTTTTTGTTTTGATGTACAGTGGTACTTCGAGTTTCGAATGACTCCCAACTCGAACAATTATGTAAGTGTATTTTTGTAAGTGCTTTTGTAAGTGTATTTTTGGGGGTCTGAAACGGACTAATCTAATTTACATTATTCCTTATGGGAACAAATACGCTCAGTATCAGCACTCAAACAGCCTTCTGGAATGAATTAAGTTCATAACTTGAGGTACCACTGTATTTCTATTTCACTATAATGTTTACTTTGTGGAAAATTTTAGTTAGAATTAAGCATATGTGAGAAGATACTTTTGGTTATCATGCAGCTCCCTGATAACCTCCCAAAATTTATTATAATGTTCCAGTCGTATGTGTAATATACACTTTTATTTTAAACATACAGTATTTACTTTTGCATTTATTTGCAGATATCTTCTAAGTGTCAAATTACGAATTCAAGTACTTATTCATAATTTCAAAAGTTATAAATCAATTAATGTTAGTCTGAAGATCTTTTATTTTTGTACTGTAGTGAGGAGAGCATTTAATTTCTTTTATCACAAATGTTGCAAGTGATAATGTGATCAAATTTATTTTGAGCTGCATTGAAAATTGTATGAAGGAACAGTATTCAGCTTAGCTTATTTACAATGATACACACAAGTACACAATACTATATATAAAATATAGATAATAAGGTTCTTCATTTAAACACATATCAAAAAGATGACTTCATTTATATTTTTACATATGCTATACAGCACAATAATTATTTTATAATATTAATTTATAAAAGAAGAAGAATTTACTGTACTGAAAATGATTGTGTATTTTTCTGTTTATTTAAAATTGCATGCAAAATACAGTAAATGGAATCTGATATTAATAATTCACTTAATATAAAAATGTATGCACAAACATATAGCATGTCCTAAAACTTAACGATGTTTCCTCCTTATGTGTCTAAGGAGGTTACTCTGGTCTTTTGTTCGGTAAGAGCAATGTGGACATGCAAAAGGAGAATCTCCTGTGTGAGTTCGAATGTGCCGCTGCAGGTTTCCTTTTTGTGTAGCTCGGTAGGTACAGTAAGAACAAAGAAAAAGTCTAGAATCTGGTCTTTGAGACACCCTATGTTCATCCATAAAATCTGATTCATGATTGACTATGAGATCCTTCTTGGAATCTAGGCCATGGTCCACCCATTGATTATGTATATCTTCCTGAGCAGCGAGCACCAGATTACCCCAAACAGCTGGACCACTGCCTCTCTGCTCACCACCAAACATTACCTACAAAGATAAAAAGGACTATCATCACTGATTTAGAAACTGTAAATTCCCCTTTTCCTAGCTTGTTTGGAAGCACAGATAAAACTTTGTTATTCGACATCTAAATAGTTATAAAAATCATCCCATGAATAAAATCCCATGCAATTAAAAACAAAATGTTTCAGTTCCTGTACAGTACAGTGTCAAAATACAGAATGCTCTTTTACAAGAGAAATATTTCTTAATTTACTACTATTTGTCTTGGTCATTTATAATAACAGCATATTTTATCTTAGCTATTTAGAACACTGGTAAAATTTTTCTTAACCATCTGGATTAACATTTCAATTTCTTTTAGCCTTTTAGAATATAGTGTGCAATAAATACAGTATCGTACTCATTTAGCATGATTCATTATTGTGCAAAATTGTTGCAAAGAATAATTTTGCACAATAATACAAAAATTACTACAAAAATCATCCCCCCCCAAAAAAAAAAGTAATTCTCAAAGCTGATAAATTTGCTAGAGCACTCCATGAAAATTTAAATCTTGATGCCTATCTGGCTCACAAACTACTGTACAGGCGATCTCTTAGGTGGTCTGAGCCTTTCATTCAAACAGTCAACCAGTAGTTAACTATAACCAAGAGTAATTTAACACTTCTAATAGGAAATATTTCAATGGTCTTTCTCATATATCTACATACCTCTCCATCATTGTACAGTTCATGAACCATAATACTCAATGAGGATTGCTACTGATGCTGGAAATCTGATGCAGGTAAATAAGTGTATCAATAATAATGAAAATAACTACCTGTAGTGACATTTACATACTATAGCAGTGTAGCCATAAATGACACCAGTCAATTTAGATGTCTACCCCCTCCCTTCTTCTTTTCCTCATCTATAGCAATGACCTTCCTAATGACACGCAAAATCTGAACTCTGTACTCTTTGTTGCTGAGGCCTGTATAGTATATGGTTCAGGCACCATGTCAATAAATAATATAGTTAATGATAAACGAAAAGAAAGTTCACAAGTGGAGGATTACAAACACTCAGTCAATATTGAAGACATTCTATAAATTCTGGGGAAACAAACTGTGTCTCCAGTTAGATATTAGAACCAATGAAATCTAAATTAGACAAAAAGAGGAAATTCCTAATTCTAATGGGTTTAGCACTTCCCCCTTGATAATAATAATAATAATAATAATAATAATAATTAATAATAATAATAATAATAATAATAATTCTAATTGTGGAAAACAAATTGAAATTTAATGTACATATCCAACACATACCAACAAAAACATCAAAGATTTTTGGGGAAATACTCCCTAAAATTTGCTTTTACATTCTGCAATCAATGCTGCTAATACTCTACTTATTCCTCATCTACCAATACCTTGCATATGGGATCTGTGCCTGGGGATCAAGTTTGGCAACCACCTCAAAGCACCAAAAGAAAGCTCTCATAATAATCACAAACTTTTATTATATGCAACACATTTTCACCTATTCAAGCTCCTAAACCTACTAAATATAAATCCTTTTCATACCTACTACTGTTGACAAAACAGCTTTTGAATGCCACACTGTAATTCTGGTGCTGACCTAACACATTTCCTGGAAAACTGTAACTGAACACAAAGGCATCAGTCTAGAAACAAATAACTCTTTGATATCCCTAATTTTCAACTGAATTCCATGTGAATTGAAGAGCTAAAAAAAAAAAAAATGTAAAATAAAATACCAGATGAAATGAGAAATTTCAACATACTGAATTTCAAGTAAAGCTACAACAAGTACTGTTTGTTCTTAAACAATCCAATCATTTCTAACCTGTTATTTAACCCTTTCAGGGTCCGTGCCGTAGATCTACAGCTTTACGTTCAGGGTCCAAACCATAGATCTACGCCATGAGCTCAGCTCACTCTGATAAGCTGTGAGTGGTAAATTTGGACCTAGATATAAGAGAATACATCTATGTAGTATGTGTGCACCACATAAAACAAATCCTGCAGCACACTGTGTATAATGAGAGAAAAAAAAACGAGACCATGATTTTCGATTAAAACAGCGACTTTGCAGTGTTTTTTCCTATGTTTTTTATAGTTGTATTTGCGATTTCTTGGTCTCATTTGATAGAATGAATAACATATTACAGAAATAGAGATGATTTTGATTGGTTTTAGCACTGGAAATGGCTTGAAACTGAGCTCAAACCAGCGGAAATGTTAAATTTTTGCCGATGTTCAAGAGTAAACAAACGACCTCACACGTCTAATACACGCCAGCTGGTGGGTCTAATATACATTCACAAATGTGGTGATGATATTTATACAATTATTACAATATTGCATAACAGTAAATCTTCTATTTTTTGGTGTGAATAAAAATTCATTATGTGAATAAAAAATCAAAATGGAATTTATTTGTAAAGCCTCAAAACATAATTAATGAACAGAGGAAATGTTAGTTTAGTGCCAGGAATACCTACATTGTTTATTCTGGACCCTATTTTGAAATTGGAATATTTTGAACTTTGTGTTAAATTGGCCAAATTACCAATTTCCGATCACTTTATTTTGTAGTTGAAACAGTTGACTTGGCGATTTCTTGTGCTCAATCGATAGAATAGAAGTAATACTAGTGAAATAGCTAAGAATTTGTTTGACTGGAATAATGTAATTGGCCTAAAATGGGAGTCAAAGTCGGCAAAATCGCCGATTCATAAATATCGCTGACACATCAAAATTTGTGAGAGCAAAATTTCGTCAATTTTTCATCAAATTTCCTACTTTTTGTTTTATTATTTTCACAAAAGGATTCTCTACCATTTCATTAGAAAAAATAACAATTTTTTTTTGAAAATTCTTTGACACTGGGGCACCACTTCAGATTTTGGCCTTAGACCCTGAAAGGGTTAATATACTGTAATTATTGAGTAACCAATCTTTCATCGTAATTTTATAAAGTACCATTTATGGTTTTCCAATTTGTTAATTACAATTTTTGTGAATGATCTTGTAAGATTAATTATTTTTAACTTCCTCTAAATACATTATGTTAGACTAATACATATAAAACCTCTACAATTATGTATTACATAAGCATTAATTATTGTAGTGTTAGTCCTAGTCTAAGTTTGCCTGAAATGCTCTCAACTTATTGTACCATATTTATGTACAGTATATTGAAATGAAATATATTATTACAATATTACAATTATTTTGATACAACATACTCACTCTTTTCTATCCCTCATTTATCTTATCAAACTCTTCTATCTCCTATGTACTATAGTAGACTGTCATTTAAGCCTTTGATTGTCGCAACTCACAATCCTGAGGTCTCTCCTGGTCCCGCAAAAATTAAAAAAAAAAAAAAAAAAAATCTTATGAAATGATAGAGAATCTTTTCCTGATGGTAATGACACTAAAAGTATTAAATTTGATTGAAAACTTATGGAATTACACTCTCGCGAAGTTAGCAACCTTGGTGATATTTACAAATCGGCAATGTCGCCCACTTTGAGCCCTATTTTCATCTAATTCCATTGTTCCAGTCGACCAGACTCATAGCTATTTCTTTAGAACTCCATTTGTTCTATCGATTGAGTACAAGAAACTGCCCATTTACCGATTTCAACTACCCAATAACATGGTCAGAAATTTGCAATTTGGCCAATTTCACAAAAATTAAAAAATATGACAGTTTCAAAATAGCATCCAGAATGAACAATGCAGACATTCCTGGCTCTAAAATAACATTTTCTTTGTTCATCAGTCAAGTCTCCAGACCCCTCTGATATTACTCTTGCTTTCTATTTTGAATTTTTATTTAAAGAAAAAATAGAAAATTTACTGTTATGCAGACTACTGCAATATTGTAATAATTGTATAAATAATGTCAATCCATTCATGACTGCATATTAGAATGGCTAGTTGGACATTTATTGGACAATGACATCATTTGTTTGCTTTTGAACATCGGTAAAAATCAAACATTTCCCCTGCTTTGAGCTCCATTTCCAGGTTCTTTTTATAGTAAAACCAATTAAAATCACCTCTATTTCTATATGTTTTCCATTCTATCAAATGAGACAAAGAAATCGAGAATACAACCATAAATACTATACAAAAATAGACCACAAAGTCGGCATTTTAATTAAAAAAAAAAAACGGTCTTTTTTTTTTCTCATTATGCACTGCATGCTGCAGGATTTTTTTTATATGGCACACACAGACCCATTCTCTCACATGTGGGCCTATCAGCTTTCTCCTGCCTGATTTGAAGCTGCTAGAATTTATGAGTTATGAGTATATATACATCAAACACGATGGCCTCGTAAGATGTATATATATGACCGAAACAGTCAAAGGGTTAACATAGTAGTTACGTTCCTGAAAATGCTGTGTTAGGCAAACTGAAGAACTTATGGAAAAAATAGTGTTATGTTCCTGGGGGCCTTCCCAAAAAGCCAGTTTTTTTTTAGACCTCCAGATCCTACAAAAATAAAAGGAATATGTAATTGTGGGTGCTGGTGTTTGTCGATGATTGTGAAAAAGTCTAACTTTAAATCATTCAGTAAGTCAGTCAAGTCATTCAGTCATTCAGTAAAGTCAGTAAGTTATGCAGTCAAGTCAGTAAGTTATTCAGTCAGTAAGTCAGTCAAGTCATTCAGTCAGTCCAGTCATTCAGTCAGTCAAGTCATTCAGTCAGTCAGCCAAGTCAGTATGTCATTCAGTCAAGTCAGTAAGTCAGTCAAGTCATTCAGTCAGTCAGTCATTCAGTTAGTCAAGTCAGTAAGTTGTTCAGTCAAGTCAGCAAATCAGTAAGTTATTCAGTAAGTCAGTCAAGTCATTCAGTCCAGTCAATAAGTCAGTCAAGTTATTCAGTCAGTCCAGTCATTCAGTCAGTTAGCCAAGTCAGTATGTTATTCAGTCAAGTCAGTAAGTCATTCAGTAAGGCAGTCAAGTTATTCAGTCAGTCAAACAAGTCAGTATGTTACTCAGTCAAGTCAGTAAGTCAGTCAAGTCCTTCAGTCAGTCAAATCATCCAGTCAGTAAGTCAGTCAAGTCATTCAGTCAGTCCAGTGAGTCATTCAGACAGTCAGCCAAGTCAGTATGTCATTCAATCAAGTCAGTAAGTCGTTCAGTAAGTCAAGTCATTCAGTCAAGTCAGTCAGTAAGTCAGTCAAGTCAGTCAGTCAAGTCAGTAAGTTAGTCAAGTCAGTAAGTCAGTCAGTCAAGTCAAAGTCAGTCAGTCAGGTCAGTCATCACACAAACTCATATTTACCTCAATCTTTATGTGTACAAAATGACGCTTCATTCCGGCTAAAGGCTATCTATCTCTTGTCTAATATCTCTAATTTGTTTGATAATTCTAAGATTTAAATGCTTGAACCTTTTCTTGCAACTTTCAGCAACACTTGTATGCCTACTGGGTGCCATATTGATTGGCAGATTTAAGATTTGGCATTTAATATGTATCTAAACAAACACAGCGAGCTACTGGCACAGGTTCATCCAACACTTGTATGAACCGAGCTGAAGACTGGGAGGGTGGTGGGGGTGGCTGATGCTAGCGGGGGATGGAAGTAGCCCATCCTGCCCCGTGAACGACCGCACGCTCAAAATGTTTTCCCTCCCACAACCATGTTAAATTAATTTTATGACGTGTTATACAAAAATATACCACAATTCTTCAATCGTGCAATAACCAAAACTGTGTTAAATGACGGTCTACTGTACTATTATACAGAGGGTTGTGTACACTATTATTAGTTTCTCACCTTTGGATTTTTATCACTAAAATTTCAACACACTTTTGTGTTTTGTACAGTTTCACCCAACACTTGACTTTTTTAAGTACAGTGGACCCCCGCATAGCGAACGCCTTGCATAGCGAACAATCCGCATAGCGGACGCTTTGTTCGCTAAAATTTTGCCCCGCATAGTGGACAAAAACCCGCTCAGCGGCCTTCGTCCGAGACGCGTCCAATGTGCGCCCTCAGCCAGCCTCACATGTGCCGCCCGTGCCATTGTTTACCAGCCAGCCTCCGCGGTAACATTCAAGCATACACTCGGAATATTTCGTATTATTACAGTGTTTTCGGTGCTGTTTCTGGAAAATAAGTGACCATGGGCCCCAAGAAAGCTTCTAGTGCCAACCCTACACCTCAAAGGGTAAGAATACCCATTGAAATGAAGAAAGAGATCATTGATAAGTATGAAAGTGGAGTACGTATCACCGACCTGGTCAGGTTGTACAAGAAACCAAAATCAACCATCTCTTCTATTGTGGGCAAGAAAACGGCAATCAAGGAAGCTGTTGTTGCCAAAGGTTTAACTGTGTTTTCGAAACAAAGATCAAGTATACTGTACCTACAGCTTTTCATCCACCATCATGCTTTTTGTGAGTATGTTTAAGCTAACACTAAATTCAAATCAAATATTCATTTCTTTGCTAAGGTTACAATGTGTGTTTACATATCATAGTATGATTGGAGCAAAGAAAGCCAGTATCATGCCAAGGCATTTCGGGCAGACTTAACCTAATACGTACTTATAAACTACTTTAGTCTAGACAGGTGAACAGCGGTAGAATACAAACAGTCAATTTTCATTCTATTGTTAATATGAGGTAGTACAATTTATGACAATCTTACATTTTTAAGTACAAAATTAGGTTTTTTTACAATGGAAGAATACAAATATTCTATATTTTGCTCTTATTATTACTATGAGGCAGTAGAATTTATGATACAATCAGTTCATGATACAATCAATCATACATTTTTAAGTTTGTAATTAAGTTCATTTCCTCTGTTATTACTATGAGGGAGTACAATTAGTGATACAAACATACATTTATAAGTTTGTAAAAATAGCTTAATAATTAAGGGGTAATAAAATATTTAGGAGTTGCTTTGAATTTGGTTGGGGTCTAGCATGGTGTGGGTACGTTTGTTATTGAGAGATGAGATGATTTTTGAGACTGGTCCTGACAAAGCCCAGTGTTAGCTCAGATGTTACAGAAATAAAGTACTGTACTTCCCTGCATTTGTCTTTTTTGCCAACTGTTAGCAGATTGCCATTGTCACCACTAAAGATCTTCTGTAATTTGTATATCTAGTAATTCTTTTCTATGCTTTGAGTAAATACTATTTTTAGTAGCTTGTTCTTATAATTCTCATATTTTCCAACTTGCCTAAATCCCACTATGCACTCTTGAATACAGTACTGAAGTCCACTAAATATTTTGTCATATCATTTACTGGTAGGTGTTGTTCTTCGATTCTTTCTGTTCTTGATTTCATTTCCTTTTCTGCACTGCCAAAAAAAATTTTTTTTTCTTTGTCAACAGTCTAGAATTCTTCACACTCCCCCTTTTTTTTTATTTAAAAAGTAATGTTAGTTTAGCATAAATCTCATTAGTCACTACCATTACCTGCTGGTCTATCTCTTCTTTTACTTTAGAGATTTTGACATGACTTTCTTCTATTTTAGCATTACAGGAGGGCCTTTACTACACAGCATCACAAGCCAGCACTATCCTAAACAATGATAAAAGTCTATCAGTACTTAACTACAACATCAGGACCTTAAGCAAACACTATGATGACCTCCTGGCACTCCTTGAATCACTAAAGACACCCTTCTCCTGCATTATTCTTACCGAGACCTGGCTTAAGCAGGACACAATAGATATCTACCCTCTATCAGGATACACAGCAATCCACAACTGCAGACCATACCAAGTTGGGGGTGGTATTGCAATCTATTACTCTAACCAATTATCTTGTATCAGCACCAATTGCTTTAGTGATGAATATGGAGAATACATTTTTGCTAATTTTACTGTAAAAAATCTTAAGACGCCTATAACAATCGGTGCCATTTACCGGATACCCCACACTAACATCCCAAACTTCAGTGAGAAATTAAAGGCACTAATTTATTTATTTATTTATTTATTTATTTAGAAATTTTAGCATACAAACAGAGGTACAAAAAAATACAGGTAAGAGCAGCATGCCAAAGCCACTTATATTCATAGCATTATGGGCTGGCTTAAAATTAACTTAAGATTAACTAAGCAATGATGAAATCAGTGATAAGACATTATTGTAAACAGATAACTATAAAATACAAATGAGTATTACAAAGACAGGTCCTATGGTTGCATGCATTGCTGTTCATTCAGTAGAATGGAGTATTCTGTTAGGTAGTGTATTTAAAAAATAACAAAGTTAGGTTTAACATATGTGTGATATAATTGTGAGTAACATTTAGGATATACAATTTATATGGTTCAGTTATTCAGTATTTATTTGGTTTTGAGTGAGTAAGTGAACTTTGAGAGAGACTTGAATTTATAAACAGGTAGTGTTTCTTTTATATTTACAGGTAATGAATTCCAGATTTTAGGGCCTTCTATGTGCATTGAGTTTTTGCATAGCGTGAGATGGACACGAGGAATATCAAAGAGTGATCTGTGCCTTGTATTATGGTCATGTGTTCTGTTGAGGTTGGCAAGGAGATGTCTGAGGGGAGGGTTAATATCAGAGTTAAGTGTTCTATGTATGTAATAAGTGCAATAATAAGTATGGATGTTTTGTATGGTGAGTAGGTTGAGTGTTTTGAATATTGGTGGAGTGTGCTGCCTGTAGTGAGAATTTGTTATCATTCTAACTGCAGCCTTTTGTTGGGTAATTAGTGGTCTGAGATGGTTAGTTGTTGTTGAGCCCCATGCACAAATTCCATAGGTGAGATAGGGGTAAATAAGAGAGTGATAAAGGGCCAGGAGGGCTGACTGTGGAACATAGTACCGTATCTTCGATAGTATGCCTACAGTCTTGGAAATTTTCTTAGAAATTTGTTGTATATGTGTATGAAATTTGAGTCTATTATCGAGGTGGATTCCTAAGAATTTTCCCTCTGTTAGCTTTGTGATAGGTGATCCGTTTATCGTTATGTTAAGAGGTACATCTGTAGCTCTGCTACCAAACTGAATGAAGTAGGTTTTGTCAATGTTTAGTGTAAATTTGTTACTCCTCATCCAGGTAGATATTTTCTGTAATTCGGTGTTTACAGTATTTGCTAGCGTGACTTGGCTCGGGTGAGAGAAGACGTATGTGGTGTCATCTGCAAAAAGTGTGGGTTTGAGTAATTGCGAAGCATTTGGTAGGTCATTTATGTATAGGAGAAAGAGAAGAGGGCCAAGGACACTTCCCTGTGGGACACCAACTGTAATTGGCTGTGCGGAAGAGCTTGCCCCATTTGCGTACACATATTGGCTTCTGTTGCTGAGGTAAGACTTGAGGTAGTTGAGGGAGTGCCCTCTAATACCATAGTGTGACAATTTTACGTGGAGCAAGTCATGGTCAACTGTATCAAAAGCTTTACGTAAGTCAATGAAGATCCCCAGTGGGACTTCTTTTTTCTCTATTGCAGTGTATATATGTTCTAGCATGTGTATAATAGCATCATTAGTATTTTTATTAGGCCTGAATCCAAATTGGCAGGGGTTGAGAATGTTATGGGAGATGAGGTAGGAGTGGATTCGTTTATGAATTAATTTTTCGAAGATTTTTGAGAGAGGGTGTAAATTGGATATTGGCCTATAGTTATTCAACTCTGTTTGGTCTCCTCCTTTATGGATCGGGGTGACCCTTGCTATTTTGAGAACTGTAGGGAAGGTGGAGGATTCAATGGATTTGTTAAAGAGTGTTGCAATGATTGGTGATAGTACTTGTGACGCTTTTTTGTATATAAAGGGTGGTAAGGTATTTAAATCTCCTGCCTTGTTTTTCAGTGCGTTGATAATAAGGGAGACTTCGTATGGGTTAGTAGGAGCTAGGAACAGTGTGTTCGGGTAGTTGCCAGTGAGGTAGTCATTTGGTGGGGTATCTGAGCTTGGGATATTATTGGCAAGGTTTTGACCTATAGTGGAGAAGAAATCATTGAGTCTATTTGCTGTTTCTGTTGGGGGGAGTTGGGGTTCATCTGATTTTGCTAATTTTATTTCGCTATGTCGTGATATCTTTTTTGTTCCCAGAATTTCTGATAGGGTCTTCCAGGTCTTTTTTATATCACCTCGTAAGTTGGATAATCTGTTCTCATAATACAATAACAAACAGACAAATGAATAAGCACCACCTTCTCTTAGCTGGAGACTTCAACATCAACCTTGGCCTACTAGATGATCAGCCTGTAACTGATTTCATCAACAATATGAACAACACACTTCTCATACCAACAATAACTAAACCAACCAGGCTCACTGAGACAAGTGCAACCATAATAGACCACATATGGACCAATATACTAGCCCCCCTTAAATCAGGGATAATCACAGATAGCACTACAGACCACTACCCTACCTTCCTCTTGACAAACATTAGTAAACCACCACTTGAATACAACAAAGTCTCATTTAGACTCCATGATGAGGCTTCAATAAGGAAGTTCACAGCTGACCTAGAGACTGTTGACTGGCCTACAGAATTCTCCAAGGCCAATGGTATTGACGACTGGACAGACATTTTTCTTAACAAACTACTTAGACTATACAACAAACATTGTTCTATAAAAACGAAACAGATCACAAACAAACGGCTTGGTTGCCCATGGCTAACCAGCACCATTCTGAAATCCATTGATAAGAAACACCAATATGAAAAGCAATATAGACAGGGCTTAATACACAAAGATATTCTTAAACACTATTCATCAGTCCTAGTAATAAGTAATAAAGAAAGCCAAACAACTATACTACTCCAGTAGATTCACTGACACAAGAGGAGATATAAAAAAGACCTGGAAAACACTCTCTCAGATTCTAGGGACCCACAAACTGAAAAAAAAACAAGAATATTGTCCTAACTAAACCTAATGAAACACCACTGCAACCCACCGACACAGCTAACAAGATAAACGACTTCTTTTCAACCATAGGTTCTAATCTCGCCAATAAAATCCCACGTACCAATGCCCATACCGGGGACTACGTAGATGGGAATTTCCCAAATTCCTTCTATCTTGCTCCAACTGCGCCCACGGAAGTCACCGAGATTATAAAGTCACTTAAAAATAACTCAGGGAATCTGTCTCATGTCCCACCATACTATCTCATTGCTTTTTAACTCTCGCATACTATCTCATTGCTTTTTAACAAGTCACTAGAAGCTAGTATCTTCCCAAAACTACTCAAGACGGCAAGGGTTACACCAATACATAAAGGTGGTGACCCTACAGATTTAAACAACTGTAGGCCAATATCAAACTTACCATTGCTATCCAAAATCTTTGAGAAACTCATGCACAGGAGACTATATTCATTTATAACGTCACAAAACATACTCAACCCCTGCCAATTTGGATTCAGGAAAAACAAAAACACTAACGATGCAATTATAAAAATGCTAGATCTGCTTTACACAGCATTGGAAAATAAGGAATATCCACTAGGAATTTTAATTGACCTAAGAAAAGCTTTTGACACAGTAGACCACGGCATCCTACTCCACAAACTTGACCATTATGGTATAAGAGGCCATGCGCTTGCATATTTCAAATCTTACCTTACTAATAGGTATCAGTATGTCACCATTAAAGACACAGCATCAACAACACAGCCACTTGATACTGGAGTTCCGCAGGGAAGTGTCCTTGGTCCCCTGCTCTTCCTCATATACATCAATGATCTTCCAAACGTATCCCAACACCTGAACCCCATTCTCTTTGCTGACGACACGACTTATGTCATCTCTCACCCTAATCTTGCAACCCTCAACACCATTGTTAATGAGGAGCTGATCAAAATATCGACTTGGATGACAGCCAATAAACTTACGCTTAACGTTGACAAAACCTACTACATTATGTTTGGTAGCAGAGCAGGAGATGCGCAAATTAACATTAAGATCGACAACACTCTAATTACCAGGCATAATAAGGGCAAATTCCTAGGCCTATACCTCGACAACAACCTGAACTTCAGCACCCATATCCAACACATAACCAAAAAAGTATCCAAAACGGTTGGGATCCTCTCCAAGATACGATACTACGTGCCGCAAACTGCCCTTCTCACACTATACCATTCACTTATATATCCATACCTCACCTATGCTATCTGTGCTTGGGGTTCAACTGCAGCAACACACCTAAAGCCAATAATAACCCAACAAAAAGCCGCAGTAAGAATAATCACTAAATCCCATCCCTGGCAACACCCTCCCCCCCACTCTTCATAGATCTAAACTTACTCCCTGTTCAGTACATCCACACTTACTACTGTGCAATCTACATCTACAGGACCTTAAATTCCAATATTAACCTTGACCTAAAACGCTTTCTTGATAGTTGTGACAGAACCCACAGGCACAACACCAGACACAAACATCTCTATGACATTCCCCGTGTCCGACTAAACCTTTACAAAAATTCAATGTATGTCAAAGGCCCTAAAATCTGGAACACCCTACCTGAAAATTCCAAAACTGCAGACACATTCATCACCTTCAAAACTACCATCAGAAAACATCTTATCTCCCTGATACACCCTGTCAACTAATAATACGAATACCACCTGGTGGTTCACACTTACACTCACTCACCCATTTGACCATAAACAGAAATATCAATCTCAATCTCAAAATAATGAATCTTAACTAGTCAAAAGTTGGCCTGTGATACTCCAATACTGAAACTATGTATAGTGCCAAAACAAAAGCATTCACATTGCTAAACTCACAACTAGTATTTAGTCACTTAGCCATAATACCAACTTATCTCATAATTCTGTAACATTTTAAACCTAAGATTTAATATAAGTCTGCCCGAAATGCCTAGCCATGCTAGGCGTTCTAGTGGTACACTCTGTAATTATTATTTTACTACATGTAAACCACACAATAACCAAATTCTGTAAACTCAACATTGTAATACTTATAGAGAATAAAGTTTGAATATGGCAGGTTAGGTTCCAGGCTACCGCCATAAAGCGGAAATCACTATAAAGTGGAACACCTTTTTTCCACTTATAAATACATATAAATACTAGATAACAAGTTTACACTAGCACATATTAAGTTAGTAATAGAACTAGGCATTAAAAAAACAATAAAAAAACTAAAATACACATATAGTACACTCATTACTTACTTTAAAATATTTGTAGTCTTAATCTAGGGTGAGATGAGTAGTATTTATTGTAAGAAATCAGGTGTGGTATGTATGGTAGCCAGTCAGGCTACCATACCAGGCCACCCCACCCACACATAATATCCTATGACATTTAAGTGTCTCAGAGCGATAAAATGCATATACAGTTCACTAATTACTTAACATAAAATATTTGTAGTCTTAATGTGGGGTCAGAGGTGAGTAAACGAGAAAAAAATGAGTAAATGAGAGAGAAAGAATGAGTACATAAGAGAGGACACTCGCAGAGTTATGTAAACAAACCATTCGAATGCCAGTTTTGTAAACAACCCAGGCAAACATGTCTTGTTTCTGTACAAGTTACATCGTGTACAAGTTGTCTCTATGTTGATACGGTAGAATCAGTAAAGAGGAACACTCCCATTCTCATGTAACGCCAGTTTTTAGAAGAAAGACGCTCTGACTGAAGGCATATGAAAGGAATAAATTTCTACAGTTACCCCCAGTAACACATTTTCTCTTTATGTTGGACTAGAGAAAATGTTATTCTTGCTGTCACTTGTACAAGTTGTCTGGCTCCCACATCTCATATTTATGCTTATTTATTCTACTGTGGGGTGTATTTATCATCTTTATATATTATGTATCATTTTTATTATATAATTTTGAAAAAAATATCATAGCTGAATTAATGAAAATGTGTATATTAACATAATATATGACATTTAATGAGACTCAGTGATTATTATTGAGTATTATTATTATCATTACTAATATGGCATCACTCGTACAAGTCGTATGCTACCACATCTCATATTTATGTTTATTTATTCTACTGTGGGGTGTATTTATCATCTTTATATGTTATGTATTGTGTTTATTATATAATTTAGAAAAAATATCATAGGTGGATTAATGAAAATGTGTACATTAACGTAATATATGACATTCAATGAGACTCAGTGATTATTATTATTATTATCATTACTAATATGGCATCTGGAGACATAAGACACTCTTACTGATTTTAACCCTTTCAGGGTCCGTGCCCTAGATCTACGGCTTTACGTTGAGGGTCCAAAGCGTAGATCTACGCCTTGAGCTCAGCTCACTCTGATAAGCTGTGAGAAGTAAATTTGGGCCTAGATATGAGAGAATACATCTATGTGGTATGTGTGCACCACATAAAACAAATCCTGCAGCACACAGTGCAAAATGAGAGAAAAAAAAACTTAGACCATAATTTTCGATTAAAATAGCGACTTTGCAGTGTTTTTTTTTGTATGTTTTTTATGGTTGTATTTGCAATTTCTTGGTCTCATTTGATAGAATGGAAGATATACAGTAGGGCCCCACTTATATGTCGGGTTAGGTTCTAGGCTGTCGCCGGAAAGCAGACATCGCCGGAAGGCAGAACGCCATTTTTTCCATTTATAAATGCATATAAATGCCAGACAACAAGTTTACACTAAACTATATTAAGTTAATAATAGAACTAGGCATTAAAAAACAAAAAAAGTCAAATACAGTGGACCCTCAACCAGCAATGGCATCGATTAACGATAAATCTGACTAGCGATACATTTTAACGCAAAAATTCTGCCTCAACTAGCGCTTAAAAACCCGACCAGCGCTATTCGTTCCGTACCATACGCGTCCACTTTGGCCTGAGCGCGCCTCACTTGTCCCTTGGTGCCAGTGTTTACAAGCCAGCCAGCCACCAACAACTGGAACATTTCATATTATCACAGCCTTTGTAGTGATTGCACCTGCAAAATAAGTCACCATGGGCCCCAAGAAAGCTTCTAGTGCCAACCCTACAGCAAAAAGGGTGAGAATTACTATGGAGATGAAGAAAGAGATCATTGCTAAGTATGAAAGTGGAGTGCGTGTCTCTGAGCTGGTCAGGTTGTATAATAAACCCCAATCAACCATCGCTACTATTGTGGGTAAGAAAACGGCAATCAAGGAAGCTGTTCTTGCCAAAGGTGCAGCTGCTGCTGCACCACAGTCAGCTGTTGTTGTTGCTGCACCACCATCAGCTGTATTACTCGAAAATGTGGAGAGAGCGTTGTTGGTGTGGCTTAACGTGAAACAATTACTGAGAAACGATTAACCCCGGAGGGTCAGGTTGTACAATAAACCCCAATCAACCATCGCTACTATTGTGGGTAAGAAAACGGCAATCAAGGAAGCTGTTCTTGCCAAAGGTGCAGCTGCTGCTGCACCACAGTAAGCTGTTGTTGTTGCTGCACCACCATCAGCTGTATTACTCGAAGATGTGGAGAGAGTGTTGTTGGTGTGGCTTAACGTGAAACAATTACTGAGAAACGATTAACCCCGGAGGGTCAGGTTGTATAATAAACCCCAATCAACCATTGCTACTATTGTGGGTACGAAAACGGCAATCAAGGAAGCTGTTCTTGCCAAAGGTGCAGCTGCTGCTGCTGCACCACAGTCAGCTGTTGTTGTTGCTGCACCACCATCAGCTGTATTACTTGAAGATGTGGAGAGAGTGTTGTTGGTGTGGCTTAACGTGAAACAATTACCGAGAAACGATTAACCCCGGAGGGTTAGCCACCCAGGATAACCCAAGAAAGTCAGTGTATCATCGAGGACTGTCTAACTTATTTCCATTGGGGGTCCTTAAGCTTGTCCCCCAGGATGTGACCCACAACAGTTGACTAACACCCAGGTGAACAGGGAAAAATGCCTGGAACTAGTGCTCATATTGGTGAGGTTAGTGGGGAGGATGTGGAAGAGTTGGTGAAGGAGGACAATGATGAGCTGCTAGAGCATCTTCAACAGTAAAAGGCCACACCTGAGAAAACTGCTTCGGAGGAGGGGAGAGAGAAATTGAAGAAGTTGCCTACTTCAAAGATTAAGGAAATGTGTGTAATGTGGCTTAAAGTGCAAACCTTTTTTGATGAAAATCACCCTCACACAGCTATTGCAAGCCGTGCTGGTGACTATTACATTGACAATGTTGTGAAACACTTTAGGATAAAGGAACGAGAGGTACAGGCCTCTATGGACAGATATGTTGTGCGACAGAAGTCCAGTGACTCTGAAGCTGGTCCTAGTGGCATTAAAAGAACAAGGGAAGTAACCCCAGAAAAAGACTTGCTACCTCAAGTGCTAATGGAAGGGGATTCCCCTTCTAAACACTAACAAGATCAACGGTCTCCCCTCCTCCCATCCCATCAATCAACACCAGATCTTCAATAAAGGTAAGTGTCATGTAACTGTGCATGTCTTCTTCAGTTTGTGTGTATTAAAATTAATATTTCATGTGGTAAAAATTTATTTTTTCAATACTTTGGGGTGTCTTGCACGGATTAATTTGATTTCCATTATTTCTTATGGGGAAAATTAACTTGACTAACGATTATTTCGATTAACGATGAGCTCTCAGGAATGGATTAATATCGCTGGTTGAGGGTCCACTGTATATTCACAGTAAATTCATTACTTATCTTAAAGTATTTGTAATCTTAATGTAGGGAGAGAGGTGAGTAGTACTTATTTGTAGGAAATCAGGTGCAGGTAGCCCAGGTGTAGGTAGCCCTGGCTCCCCGTCTCATACTTAATATAAGATATTTAAAACATCCTAGAGAGGTAAAATACACATACAGTACACTCATTATTTACATTAAAATATGTGTAGTCTTAATATAGGAAGAGAGGTGAGTAGTATTTATTTGTAGGAAGTCAGTGTAGGTAGCCGGTAGGTGTAGCCCGCCTGGGCTACACCTACTGGCTACATACACTGTGGCCCAGAGCCATATTATTAACATCGACATGCCTTGTTCACTGAATTTAATAATTTCTAAGAACAACCTTTAGATGCCATCATAAACGAAGGTAGAAGTAATGAATAATTCATGCCGAAAATTGTAAACAAAAGCGGAGTGAGGGAGTGGCTGGGCCAAACGCAGATTCGTACACCTTTTCTCTGATGGCTGAGCAGAGAAAACGTAATGTTGTCCCTCCACCCGGTCACCACACAGCTCCACAAGTATTATTATCAGAGCACACATAAAATATGCAATAAATGCCAGACAACAAGTTTACACTAACTTATATTAAGTTAGCAATAGAAATAGGCATTAGAAATACAATAAAAGGTAAGATACACACAGAGTACACTTATTACTTACCTTTAAAATATTAATATTAATCTGTGAGAGGTGAGTGGCAGGGTGTTTATTGAATAAAATCAGAATGGCACACCATCATCCTCTAACTTGGCACTTAAAGCAAGAGGCTTACGACTTCTCTTTTTATCACAGCTAACCTTAGACGCCATCGTCAATGAAAGCCAACTAGTTAACGAAAGAGTAAACGAGAGAGAGAACGAGATACAGAGTTGAGACAATGTAAGAACACAAACTGAACAGGTAGTGGATGATCACTTGGTCATGCGAAATAAATGTGTATTAATATGTGTCTCTTTTAGTTCATTCACGTCCATTTGTAAGAGTTTGTAAAACATTTACCTCAATATTTTTTTATTATAATAATAATTACCTCACAATACAAATACTCTTACATTGTGTACAAGTTAGTTCTGAATAAACAAACAGCAACACACCATTTTTAGAGTGAATGAAGATAATAATAATAATAATAATAATAATAATAATAATAATAATATTATTATTATTATTATTAATTATTATTATCACCTAATTGTACTTACCTAATTGTGGTTGCAGGGCTCGAGACTCAGCTCCTGGCCCTGCCTCTTCACTGACCGCTACTAGGTCCTCTCTCCCCCTGCTCCATGAGCATTATCATACCTCGTCTTAAAACTATGTATAGTTCCTGCCTCCACTACATCGCTTGCCAGACTATTCCACTTCCTAACTACTCTATGACTGAAGAAATACTTCCTAACTACTCTATGACTGAAAAAATACTTCCTAACATCCCTTTGACTCATCTGAGTCTTCAGCTTCTAATTGTGACCCCTTGTTTCTGTGTCCCATCTCTGGAACATCCTGTCTCTGTCCACCTTGTCTATTCCATGCAGTATTTTGTATGTCGTTATCATGTCTCCCCTGACCCTCCTGTCCTCCAGTGTTGTCAGACCGATTTCCCTTAACCTTTCTTCATAGGACATTCCCCTTAGCTCTGGAACTAGCCTTGTTGCAAACCTTTGCACTTTCTCGAATTTCTTGACATGTTTGACCAGGTGTGGGTTCCAAACTGGTGCTGCGTACTCCAGTATGGGCCTGACGTACACAGTGTATAAAGTCTTTAACGATTCCTTACTGAGGTACCGGAACGCTATTCTCAGGTTTGCCAAGTGCCCATATGCCACAGCAGTTATCTGGTTAATGTGTGCTTCTGGCGATGTACTCAGTATTTTACTCATTCCTAGGTCTTTCTCCTTGAGTGAGGTTTGCAGCCTTTGGCCACCTAGCCTATACTCTGTCTGCAGTCTTCTTTGCCCTCCTCTGATCTTCATAACTTTGCATTTGGCGGGGTTAAATTCTAGGAGCCAGTTTCTGGACCACACATCCAGCCTGTCCAGGTCTCTTTGTAGACCTGTCTGGTCCACGTCTGATTTAATTCTCCTCATTAACTTCACGTCATCTGCAAACAGGGGCACATCTGAGTCTATCCCTTCTGTCATGTCGTTCACATATACCAAGAATAGCACTGGTCCCAGGACTGACCCCTGTGGGATCCTGCTCGTCACTGGCGCCCACTGTGATACCTCATCACGGACCATGACTTGCTGTTGCCTCTCTGTTAGGTATTCTCTGATCCATTGCAGTGCCCTTCCTGTTATATGTGCCTGTTCCTCTAGCTTCTGTACTAATCTCTTGTGAGGAACTCTGTCGAAGGCCTTCTTGCAGTCCAAGAAAATGCAATCAACCCACCCCTCCCTCTCATTTCTTACTTCAGTTACCTTGTCGTAAAACTCTAATAGGTTTGTGACACAGGATTTGCCTTCCATGAATCCGTGCTGGCTGTCGTTTATAATCTTGTTCCGCTCCAGGTGCTCCACCACTCTCCTCCTGATAATCTTTTCCAAGACTTTGCATACTATACATGTCAGTGACACTGGTCTATAATTTAGTGCTTCATTTCTGTTTCCCTTAAAGATGGGGACTACATTTGCCTTCTTCCATACTTCAGGTAGTTGCCCAGTTTCAAAGGAAGTGTTGAAGATTTTGGTTAGTGGCACACGTAGTGTCCCTGCTCCCTCTCTAAGGACCCACGGAGAGATGTTGTCCGGTCCCACTGCCTTTGAGGTATCAAGGTCACTTAGGAGCTTCTCCACCTCCTCCTCAGTTGTGTGTAATTCATCCAACACTTGTCGGTATATCCCTTGTTGCTGTACACCACTGTTTTGTCTTCCCGTTGTCCCTTCAGCCTCCACTGTAAATAGTTCCTGAAATCTCATGTTGAGCTCCTCACATACCTCCTGGTCGTTTCTTGTGAGCTCCCCACCTTCTTTCCTCAGCCTGATTACCTGGTCCTTAACTGTTGTCTTCCTCCTGATGTGGCTGTAGAGTAGTTTCGGGTCAGACTTGACTTTCGATGCTATGTCATTTTCATACTGCCACTGCGCCTCCCTTCTTATCTGTGCATACTCGTTTCTGGCTTGTCGACTAATCTCTTTATTCTCCTGAGTCCTTTGCCTTATGTACTTTTTCCATTCTCTAGAGCACTTAGTTTTTGCCTTCCTGCACCTTCGGGTAAACCAAGGGCTCATTCTGTCCTTCCCATTATTTCTGTTACCGTTGGCAACAAACCTTTCCTCTGCCTCCTTGCATTTTGTTGTTGCTTGTGTGTGTGTGTGTGTGTGTGTGTGTGTGTGTGTGTGTGTGTGTGTGTGTGTGTGTGTGTGTGTGTGTGTGTGTGTGTGTGTGTGTGTGTGTGTGTGCACGTGTGTGTGTGTGTGTGCACGCGTGCATGTGCATGCGTGAATGAGTGAGTGACCTGTGCATACATACAGAAGTTAATTAATACTAGTCTCCAACTAACTAATGATTAACCCGTTAACTGTCCAAACATAATCTATGTTCTCTTGCCCAGTGCTACAAATATTTGGAAAAAAAAAAATATATAGAAATAAAGAGTGCATTTTTCTACGTGACATAGAATAAAAATTTTTTTTAGGGTAAGTACTTAATGAGATATGAGCCTGCGAAGTTGGTACTTGATGATCACCTGATAGCAACACAGAGCACTGCCGCTTGCAGAAGTGTTGCCAATATGCCTTTTTTTCTCGTTTTTATATCATTTTATGTAAGTTTTATGTCCTGATAATTACAATTTATAGTAGTTCTTGTGATTTCTTAGCCAATCTTTGCTCTGACACTAATATTAGATACTGAAATTGTACTCAAATTGTCACAAACACACTCGCAGGTGAACATTTACACCTGCCTTGGTCATTTACTACTGTCTAGGAATAGTATATAATAATAATAACAGTAAGTTCCTTTGAAGCATGATGTAAGACAAGTGTCAGTCCACTGCTGACAGCGCAGTGGTGACATTTGATGAGCGTGCAAAGCCCTGAAGTTATTTTTTTTCACTGTTGCACATAAACATGTCTGTCTGTCTGTCTGTCTAGCTCTCTGTCTATGTCTGTCTGCATCTCTAGCTGTCTATCAGTCCGTCTGCTCTCCGTCTATCTTGCTCTCTGTTTATCTGTCTCTGCATATCTGTCTCTCTCACTGTCTCAGAGAGAGCCACTCATGAACCAACAGGTATTACACATGACTGTGTTATCATGTCTGGTTCCTGAGCAAGTTTAAACACGTATTACAGTGGATCCCCAGTTTGCGATGGCATCGGTATCCGATAAATCAGGTATTCGATACATTTTAACACAAAAATTTTGCCTCAGTTCCAGTTAAAAACCCGCCATATGCGATTCATCCAAGACGTGTCCACGTGTGGCCCAGTGTTTACAAGCCAGCCAGTGTGCTCGCATCTAAGGATACATTCGGTACATTCCATATTATCACAGTGTTTTTGGTGCTTGTTTCTTGAAAATAATTCACCATGGGCCTCAAGAAAGCTTCTAGTGCCAACCCTGTGGTAAATAGGGTGAGAATTAGTATGGAAATTAGAAAAGATTTTGAAGGGTTTGGGGCTAACCCTGAGAAGCCTATGCCAGTTGTGGAATCCATTGTGCCTACTTCAAAAATTAAGGAAATATGTGCAAAGTGGGTTGAACTGCAAACCTTTATGGATGAAAATCACCCTAACACAGCTATTGCAAGCCGTGCTGGTGACTATTACAATGACAATGTTGTGGCCCATTTTAGACAAATCGTAAAAGAATGGGAGGTACAGAGCTCTATGGACAGATTTGTTGTGCGACAGAAGTCCAGTGACTCTCAAGCTGGTCCTAGTGGTATTAAAAGAAGGGAAGTAACCCTGGAAAAGGACTTGCTACCTCAAGTCCTAATGGAAGGAGATTCCCCTTCTAAACAATAAGTTCGACACTCTCCCCTCCTCCCATCCCATCAATCATCACCAGATCTTCATTAAAGGTGTCATGTATTCTATTGTTAGCAGAGTACTACAAACTGTGCATGTCTTTTTCAGTTTGTGTGCATTAACCCGTAAACGGTCCAAGCAGGTCTACGTTCACATGTGCAGTGCTACAAAAGTAGATCTATGTTTTTTATAACAAAAAAAAAGTACATCAAAGTTTTTTTACACATTTTCAAATGTAAAAAAACAAAAAGAAGATCTACTTTTTTTACATACTTTCAAATGTTGAAAAAACGTATATATACTTTTGGACCGTTTATGGGTTAAACTTAATATTTCATGTGGTAAATTTTTTTTTTTCATACTTTTGGGTGTCTTGCACGGATTAATTTGATTTCCATTATTTTTTATAGGGAAAATTTATTCGCTTTTCGATAATTTTGGTTTACGATGAGCTCTCAGGAGCGGATTAATATTGCAAACCGGGGGTCCACTGTACTTGCCAGTCATGCATACTGCATATTATATCAACAAGCACACTACAATTTTATTTGTGTACCTGTGAGACGAATGGTTTGAAAAACCGACAAGTTGAAGATTGAGACACTTATGCAGCATATGGAAATCTTTATTCAGGAAACGTTTCGCCACACAGTGGCGAAACGTTTCCTGAATAAAGATTTCCATATGCTGCATAAGTGTCTCAATCTTCAACCTGTGAGACAGAGATAGACAGAGACAGACAGGGATAGACAGAGACAGATATAGATACAGACAGACAGACGGTGACAGAGACAGCCAAAGTCAATCGGCCAGCCAGTTGGCCAGCCAGCCAAGCAGCCACGTTGCAGAATTGTTTCTCTTTACTTATGGCATAGGTTATAATGACACTACTAGTGGTACCAAAATTGAAAGGGTGTTGCACAAATGTTGCACATGGGTTACAATCAAGGTTTTTTATATATCCTCGACCCCTTTTGGCCACATCCACTTCAGAGCCACTAAACTCAGGGTCACCATCACTTTCCTCTTAAAATGGGAGTGTTAATACTACGTGACATCAGTGAATCCCTGGTGTTTGCCACACTGTTGGCTCTAGCTGGTGCTCAATTGAACTGGTGCTCCCACAAGGCACTAAGTGGTCCCAGTTTTTTAATACTGCACACACTGAGTGTTATGAGCCATTCTGTGCTGACCAGGCATCTCAGGCCAATCGTGCCAAATTTGGAGGCAGGAAAAATAAAAAGCAGATCTACGTTTGAAGAGCAAGCGGTAAGAACGTAGATCTACACTTGGACAGCTAACGGGTTAACGATTCTCTCATTGCAAGATAAAACGAAGAAAAATTCCTAATCTGTACCTCGACAGCAACTTGAAATTCAGCACCCACATTCAGCACATAACAAAAAATGTTTTCAGATCAGTTGTCATCCTCTCTAAGGTACATTTCAATGTGCCTCAAACATCACTACTTACATTATACTTCTCTCTACTGTATCCCTACCTCACCTATGTATTTGTGCCTGGGATCCACTACAACAAATCACCTAAAGTCAATAATAACTCAAAAAAAGGCAACTGTATAAATAATTACTCAGTCTGGTGCCAGATAACACACTGCCCAATCTTCAAAAGTTTAACCCTTTCAGGGTCCGTCCCGTAGATCTACGGCTTTACGTTCAGGGTCCAAACCGTAGATCTATGCCAAAATTCTAGCGGCGTCAAATTTAGCACGAGAAGGCTGGTAGGCCTACATCTGAGAGAATGGGTCTGGGTGGTCAGTGTGCACACCATAGAAAAAATCTGGACGCCCGCATGGCATTGTGGGAATGCTGGCAAAGTAGCTTTGTTCATAGTGCCTGGCGGCAAGGAAGCTCTCACTCCCCACTCACTCTCCTGGCGAATTCTGACTCTCCTCTTCACAACTTACAGTTCTAAGACTGATGGAAGTGGAGCTGAAGACTAATTCTATGGTTTTGAGCCATATGGTACCATTGTGCCATATGGTACAATGGTACCATATGGTACAATGGTGCCATGGTATAAGGTACAATGTACCATATAGTACATTGTCCCATATGGTACATTATACCATATGGTACAGGGTACAGGGACCCTAATGGAAATAAGTCTGTCTGACTTTTTTGGGTTATCCTAGGTTCTCCAAACATCCTGCTAAGTATGATATTCTATGTAACTTTATTTTTGTATAACTAAATAAACTTACTTATGATGCCACATGCACTTGAGTAAATTTATTCAGGTGTACACAAATACAATTACATAGATTATCATACAAAGCAGCATACGTATAAAATCTTAGGATAACCCAAAAAAGTCAGGGTGACTTATTTCAGTAGTTATCCCTGTATCTGTACCATATGGTGTCCTGTACTGTATGGTATCCTGTGCCACATGGTACCCTGTGCCATATGGTACCCTGTACCATATGGTACCCTGTACCATATGGTATCCTGTACCATATGGTACCCTTTACCATATGGTACCCTTTACCATATGTTATCCTGTACTGCATGGTACCCTATACCATATAGTACAATGTACCATATGGTACCCTGTAACATATGATACCGTGTACCATATGGTCAATAGGTGTTGGTGGCATGAGACACCAGCCAAGACTGAGTGGCGACGCAAGCTAGCTACTGACTCCACAGTTTCCGAGACAAAGTGCTTTGTCATCCACTTCAAGGAACACGTCAAGTTCCTGTATACTTGTAAATATATAATAGAACATTACTAATATACAACATTTTTGCATATTTTTGTTGCAAACAACTATTGTAAACAAAATAATAATGAAAATATTAGTGTGTTTATTGTGAATACAACAGTACCATATGGTACAATGAACCATATGGTATCATTGTACTGTATGGTACAATGTACCATATGGTACAATGTACCATGTGGTACCATTGCATCATATGGTACCATTACACCATATGGTACCATAAGGTACCATATGGTACCATTGTATCATATGGTACCATTGTACCAAATGGTGCCATTGTACCATATGGTACCATTGCACCCTATGGCACCATTGTACCATATGGTACCTTTGTATTCAACACAATAACAGCACTAATATTCTCATCATTTTGTTTACAATAAACTTGTAAACAAGTTTTGTAAGCAATATAATGATAAACAAATTAGTGCAGTTATTGCGTGGAATACAATGAGTGTACACTTATACAATATACATTATACTGGTCTCACAGGCCACAAATGCTATTAGAAAAAGAAAAAATAGAAAAGAAAAAAAAAAGTATAAAAACGTAAAATAAAAAAAAATGGGATTTTGCGGAAGTCACTGATGTTGCCGCCATCCGGTCATTTTGGTTCAACTTCCCGCCGCTGTATCTCGATAAGTACTGATCAGAAAAAAAAAAATTTGTCTTATTACCTTCACAAAAATATACTCTTTAATTCAGTAAGAAATTTTTTTTTTTTTTTCAAAATTTCTTGGACACTGGAGCACCACTTCAGATTTTGGCCTTGGACCCTGAAGGGGTTAAACTTACTTAATATACATAAAATTCCCTCATACTTCTGTGCATACTACATATGAAGCACAATCAATACTAATATTAATTCTGCCCAGAACTCTTTCTTGATAGTTGCAATAGAACTCACAGGCATAATACTACATACAAAAATCTCTGATACTCCCCATGTTTGACTCAACCTGTGTAGCAACTCAACGTGTACAAAACTGTCTAAAATCTAAAATTCCCTGCCTGAAGATTCCAGATGTTCTCTATCAGCACCTTCTTACCTTACTGTGATCCTGACAACAATTATCTCATCATATTTAGTATAATTTCATGTAAGTAGCTTCATTCCTATCATAATTTTTATTAGAATTTTTATTCTGAATTACCAAATACTTTAAATACTGTATAATCTAAGTGTTCTTATTCTCATGTACCTTGATGGGATTTTATCTGTCCATTTACACTGAGTTATTCTCAATGAATCAATTTTACTGTGAATATCATTAATGTCTTATATTCATACATGTAAAATAGTCTCTCCATCATCACAGTTTGTAATAATACAGCTAACTAGTTTCACTCTTATTGTAATCTTTATTAGAATTTTTTTTTAATTAATGGGACAATCTTATACAGTATAACCCTAGTGTTCTTATTCCCATGTACGTAACTTATGATTTTATCAGCTTCATATAAATCTGTCTAATATTCATGTAATCTATTTTATTATGAGAATCATTATCATTACATGAAGTACTATAATCCTTCTAGATGTCAGTTAGGTTTAGGGTTCAAAATGCTCTGTATAATGAAGGGGTTTTCTATGAGAGAGCTGTAATGTCATCCAATTTTGTACAAATGATGTATCATGTAGAAATAAATTCACTGACTGTCTATCTGTTATTTAATTTCTTACTAGTATTAATAAATATCAAGTTTTAGTAACTGTAATAATACAGTGTATAAAATATATATACTGTTGAGCTGGGAATGAAAAAAATGTAACTGTGGTATCTGAAACACATTTTTATTTTTGACATAAATATTACATTCAAAATCAACTTTTTTGCTATCCAATTTATTTCAGGTTCTACGATTTCTTGTTAAGATCCTTACTGTTTATCTACAAGATGTAAATATGGTTTTACAATGCACTTCATAATTAATCAAGTATACTACAGTACAGTGCTTACTATTACAAAACTGATTTAGATAGTTCACCATCAAATATCAAATACCTGTATATCATTGTAGATGACCTGGGTGTTAGTACTGTATTACACAGTTAAAGCCAAGTTTATGATAACTTCCTATTACTTTACCTGATTACATATTTACTTTGTGACAATGACTGCTTCATACCTGTTGCTTTCTGTGATGCCATTTATTTATACAGTCTCCCGATGTTTGCTTCTAATATGACGCATGAGGTTACTTTTGTCACTTGAACGAAGAGGACAAAATGGACAGGCATAAGGTTTTTCTCCACTATGAATTCGAAGGTGTTTCTGCAGACTTGTCTTAACTGTAGCTCGATAAGGGCAAATTGGACATGCAAAAGGCTTTTCTCCAGTATGAATTCTGTAGTGTCGTTCCAAGTCACCCTTCTGGGCAAAGGGCTTCTTACATTCCGGGCAAACAAGATGCTTATCACTTGATGGATACTCTTGATTTCTGCTATCTGAAGTTAAACAATCGCTGCCCCCCCAACTTCTTGGCCAGGCATCCTATAAAAGAAGAAACCTTTGATGGTATATGTATTTGTATTGCAAAAGTTATGTGTTTCATTAATTCCATATCTAATATCCTTATAAGACTATTCTGTATATTCACTTTAACAGTGCTGTACAGTTTACTTATTAGATATACAAGACAAAATTATTGAAGTTAAGAATAATACTTGCCAATATCATTTGGAATAAAGGGCATTTTGGTGTAAGCTAGCTTCAAATTGCTTTCTCTATAGTTTTTTCCTAAGACACTGGCTATCTTACCAAGGTAAGGTGACCCAAACAAGAAGAAAAACTTCATTATCGTTTATTCAATTAGTGTCTTGCCAGAAGCATGTAGACATCACAGCTCAGGTAGCCTTCCATAATGCAACATCCTCACCCCTCCTGATACAGGCACTGCACAGTGGACCCTCAGTTTTCATGTTTAATCTGTTCCAGAGCGATCGACAAAAACGGAAATCAGCGAAAACGGAAACCATTTTCCTCATAAGAAATAATGTAAATCCAATTAATCCATTTCAGATACCCAGAAGTACGTATTAAAAAAAAAAAAAATTTTTTAGTTTAAATATATATTTACATGCAGAAGAGAATGACAAATAAATATAAAGCACTAATAAAATGTATAAATGAACATTTAACATCACACTTACCTTCATTAACCCTTAAACGGTCCAAACGTATATATATGTTCACTAGTGCAGTGCCCCGAATATTTTAAGAAAAAAAAAAAAAAAAAAAATATAGAAAAAAAGAACACATTTTTTGACATGTTTTAGAATAAAAAACAAATTAGGGTCAGTACTTACCGAGATATGAGGCCGAGAAGTTGGCAATGAATGCTCATGTAACAGCAACATCGAGTCCTGCCGCTTGCAGAAATGTTGCCGATATACCCTTTTTTCTATTTTTCATATTATTTTATGTAATTTTTATGTTCTGATAATTACAGTTCGTAGTAGTTCTTGTCATTTCATAACCAATCTTTGTTCTGACACTAGTATTAGGTACTGAAATTGTACTCAAAATGTCACAAACACACTGACAGGTGGACATTTACACCTGTCTTAGCCATTTACTATTGTCTTGGAATATATACAAAGTATTTATGTGTCCCAGCAATGTTTTGGATATGTGGAAGTAGAGGAGGAGGAGGAGGAGAAGGAGGAGGAGGAGGAGGGAGGAGGGAGGAGGAGGGAGGAGGAGGAGGGAGGAGGAGGAGGAGGAGGAGGAGGAGGAGGAGTTGGAGGAGGAGGAGGAGGAGAAGGAGGAGGAGGAGGAGGAGTAGGAGGAGAAGGAGGAGAAGGAGGAAAGGGAGGACGAGGAGGAGGAGGAGGAGGAGGAGAAGGAGGAGGAGGAGGAGGAGGAGGAGGAGGAGGAGGAGGAGGAGGAGGAGGAGGAGGAGGAGGAGGAGGAGGAGAAGGAGAAGGAGGAGGAGGAGGAGGAGGAGGAGGAGGAGGAGGAGGAGGAGGAGGAGGAGGAGGAGGAGGAGGAGGAGGAGGAGGAGGAGGAGGAGGAATAGTAGTAGTAGTAGTAGTAGTAGTAGTAGGAGGAGTAGTAGGAGGAGTAGTAGGAGTAGTAGTAGGAGTAGTAGTAGGAGTAGTAGTAGTAGTAGTAGTAGGAGTAGTAGTAGGAGGAGGAGGAGTAGTAGGAGGAGGAGGAGGAGTAGTAGGAGGAGGAGGAGGAGGAGGAGTAGTAGGAGGAGGAGTAGTAGTAGTAGTAGGAGGAGGAGTAGTAGTAGTAGGAGGAGGAGGAGGAGGAGGAGTAGTAGGAGGAGGAGTAGTAGGAGGAGGAGGAGGAGGAGGAGTAGGAGGAGGAGGAGTAGGAGGAGGAGTAGTAGGAGGAGGAGGAGGAGGAGGAGTAGGAGGAGGAGGAGTAGGAGGAGGAGTAGGAGGAGGAGTAGGAGGAGGAGTAGGAGGAGGAGTAGGAGGAGGAGGAGGAGGAGGAGTAGGAGGAGGAGTAGGAGGAGGAGTAGTAGGAGGAGTAAGAGGAGGAGTAGTAGTAGTAGTAGGAGGAGGAGTAGTAGTAGTAGGAGGAGGAGGAGGAGTAGTAGGAGGAGGAGTAGTAGGAGGAGGAGGAGGAGGAGGAGTAGGAGGAGGAGGAGTAGGAGGAGGAGTAGTAGGAGGAGTAGGAGGAGGAGGAGTAGGAGGAGGAGTAGTAGGAGGAGGAGGAGGAGGAGGAGTAGGAGGAGGAGGAGTAGGAGGAGGAGTAGGAGGAGGAGTAGGAGGAGGAGTAGTAGGAGGAGTAAGAGGAGGAGTAGTATGAGGAGTAGGAGGAGGAGTAGGAGGAGGAGTAGGAGGAGGAGTAGTATGAGGAGTAGTAGTAGTAGTAGGAGGAGGAGGAGGAGTAGTAGTAGTAGTAGTAGTAGGAGGAGGGAGGAGTAGGAGGGAGGAGGAGGAGGGAGGAGGAGGAGTAGGAGGGAGGAGGAGTAGGAGGGAGGAGGAGTAGGAGGGAGGAGGAGTAGGAGGGAGGAGTAGGAGGAGGAGGAGGAGGAGGAGGAGGATTGAGGAGGAGGATGAGGATGAGGAGGAGGTGGAGGAGGAGAAGGAGGAGGAGGAGAAGGAGAAGGAGAAGGAGAAGGAGAAGGAGAAGGAGTAGGAGTAGAGTAGTAGTTCCCTGGAAGCATGAAAAACAAAGTCCACCCTTGACAGTGACATGATAAGATGGGATAACAACTGATTAGAGCTGACGTTTGATGAGCATACACCAGGGTGGGGGAGGGTGCAGCTGATAAGAAAATATTAGAGGTGATATTTGATGAGCATCGCCCTCACTTTGTTTTGGCTGGTACACAAACATGTCTGTCTGTCTATTTGTCTGTCTGTCAAGCTCCCTGTCTATCTGTCTATCAGTCTAGCTCTGTCTCAGAGAGAGCCACAAGACTGTGTCGTCATCATGTTTACTCACATCTTCAAGCAGAGTATAGCACTTTGGCTGGAATTTTTGGGTTATCCTAGGTAATTTACACTATGTATACTTGTATTTATGTGTACCTGTGAGACAGAGATAGACAGATAGAAAGAGAGACAGATAGACAAAGACAGACAGAGACAGACACAGATAGACAGAGACAGAGGTAGACAGAGATAGACAAACAGATAGACAAAGGAAGACAGAGATAGACAGAGATACAGAGACAGACAGACCCTAAACTTGGGGTTAACATGACTTTCCTCTTAAAAGAGAAGTGTTAATATGACATCACATCAGTGAATCCTTGGTGTTTGCTGCACTGTTTGCTCTAGTTGGCACTCAATTTAACTGGCGCTCCCACAAGGTACTAAGTGGTCCCAGATTTTTTTTAATGCTGCGCACACTGAGTGTTAGGACCCATTCTATGCTGACAAGGCATCTCAGGCCAATCGTGCCAAATTTGAAGGCAGGAAAAATAAAACGTATATATTCGTTTGGGGTGCTACGCGTAAGAATGTATATATACGTTCGGACCGTTTAAGGGTTAAAGACTCTTGTTGGTGTATGGCAGCCTGGGAGGAGGGGGGAGGGAGGCGAGCTTGTTGGAGACAGGACAGTATGCTTCAATACAACACTAATATTAACTTCACGGCTTATTTATCTATCAGAATTCATCTAATATGACATAATAAACAATATTAATAACATAAAAACATGGCATATACTCTAGAATGAATAAAATATGTCATTATATATGTCATGAAAGGTGTTGTGTTATTATTGTTGGGTGTATAAGGGCCACTGAGAGCATAAGCCTTACAGAGTGGTGGTGAAGGGAGCAGCCCAGATGACGGTGTTCTCAGTAGCCCTATATAACTCCAACAACATTGGAGGAGTTAGGTTTGTGCTGTCCTTTTTTTATCAATTAATTGCTACATTGTTAATGCTACACTTTATTGCTAGCTGGTGCTATAGCCTTTATCGACTCATGCTGCTTTAGTATCGTACATATTGTAGAATCACTGAATAAGGCACATTTTCCCCCCTCTCTTCCTCCTCCACTCTGGTACTTTGCTACGACTTCTTAATTTAATTCTATCGCGTTCCTTACTTTCTTTACTGAAGGACTAGCACTAGGAGCTTTCTTTGGAGCCATGGTAGTTTATTTACCAGTCATACACAATAAACAAGTGCCAAAAACAATGGATTATTACAAAATGT